>NW_026623100.1:27505083-27841511 GCF_023065955.2 Ursus arctos | reverse complement strand
TGCTTTTGTGCTTTTAGATGTAATTTTTCTATATTTTTTCTTTGTGATATCCTGAATCGATTTTATGCTTGTAAAGTGTTAGATCAAATTAATATATATCTGTACATTCTATTTTTTTATGTCTTAATTTTTAGGAAAAACTCCACTAGTGTTTCTGAAATTTTGACAAGAGATTTGATTTGATTTGATCTTTTACAGAGAGGGGGAGGGGCAGGTGCAGAGGGAGAGAGAGAATCTTAAGCAGGCTCCATACCCAACGTGGAGCCCTACACAGGGCTTAATCTCACAACCCTGAGATCAAGTCCTGAGTTGAAATCAAGAGTTGGGGGGCGCCTGGGTGGCTCAGTCATTGGGCATCTGCCTATGGCTAGGGTCATGATCCCAGGGTCTTGGGATCGAGCCCCGCATCAGGCTCCCTGCTCATTGGGAAGCCTGCTTCTCCCTCTCCCACTCCCCCTGCTGGTGTTCCCTCTCTCGCTGTCTCTCTCTCTGTCCAATAAATAAATAAAATCTTTAAGTTTTTTTTTTTTTTAATCAGCTGAGCCGCCCCGGTGCCCCTTGACAAGAGATTTTAGATAAAGAATCTACAGTTGATTCCCCCTGATTTTCATGGTCCATTTTCCCAAGCATCAACAGTGTGCAACTTCTTGAAAAATATTAAAAATTTTAATATTAAAAAATATACTTAGAATTTAATTTTTTAAAAAAATAATTATTTTGGGAGGGAGGAGTGGAAGGAGAGAATCTCAAACAGACTTCCTCCTGAGCCCTACCTGGGGCTAGATTTCACAACCTTGAGATCATGACCTGAGCCAAAATCAACTGACTGAACCACCCAAGCACTCCCAAATTTAAATGTTTTATTTAAAGAATATTTAGTGGGCACTTACTGTTTCCATGACTTAACTGTGTACTCCTTGATCTGTACCAATGTGGTGTGGGTTTTTGTTTTTGTTTTTTTTTTTTTAAGATTTTATGTATTTATTTGACAGAAACAGTGAGAGAGGGAACACAAGCAGGTGGAGTGGGAGAGGGAGAAGCAGGCGTCCCGCTGAGCAGGGAGCCCGATGTGGGGCTCGATCCCAGGACGCTGGGCCCATAACCCGAGCCAAAGGCAGACGCTTAACGACTGAGCCACCCAGGCACCCCTTACCAGTGTGGTTTTGATCTTCTAGCATTCTGCTAACATGCTGTTTCTTTTGTCATCTGGTGTTATTTTTTTTCTGTTCTCATCCTTCATGACTGTATTAGCATTTTACGCTGTTGTTCTTCCTCCTTCCTTGAAAATCTTGCCTTTGAGTTCTTTATCAGATCATTATTTAAGCTAATATATATTCATTGTGCACCATATGTAGGGATTTTTAATTAATAAGATTATCTTTGCTCTCATCAAGCACATTCTAGTGATAGGCGCATTAAGGGATTATTCATTAGGTGATGATGAATAAGAAAAATTGGGAAGGAATCAAGAGGAATAAAGAGGTTCTGGGGCAGTGGAAGAGTGTTACTTGATATAGAATTTTCAGGGTCATCCTCTGTTGACATTGAGGAAACCTAAATAAAGTATGGGAAGGAGTTCTGCATATAGATAATTAGATAAAGAGCATTCCAAGTAGAGGCAGTAGCGAAGTACTTAGGCAGGAATGTGCTTGTGTCTGTGTGTGGTAGGGATAGTAAAGAGGAAAATTGGAAGGAAATTAAGTTAGACTGATAAGAGAAATGGGGTTAGATCACACAGGGCTTTGTAATCCAACTTAATGCAAAAAGATAATTCATTTCTCCAACTTTGGATTTTATTCAGAAACAGGAAGTTTTCTTTAATCTGTCCTACTCAGTATTTACCATTGTTTCTCTTCCACTCAGAAGTGCAGCTCTGTGTTCTGATTTTCCTGGTACTCTTAATAAGAGGAGGCATTTTGGGGGACTTACTTGTATACTATACTTTGTTCTTTCTAAAAATTTTTATGTGAAACAATATGGTTCCTTAAAAAAATTTTTTACTACCTCATTACAGTTTGTCTTACTTCTTTCAAGACTCATGCAGCCAGCCTCTTTGCCTACTAAGACTTCTGGGATGTGTGTCTCTCTCTTTCCTGTAACCCCTCTCCTACCCTCATAGGCACACTCAGATATACTTGAAGTTGTACAGTGATTTCTTATTCCTTTCTTGGTTCTTCATACTTGAAGTCTATGGTGTGCTTCCATTATTAACATGGCTCATAATGAAAGTGATTTTCAACTTGATGCAGCTCATATTAAGTGAGAATTAGGGAGAAAGGGATAATTTGTACAGTTTGAAAAATGCTCTCTATATTATTGCTGCTGAGAATGTGACTCAAATCAGCAGTTTATCATTTGTGAGCATGTTAGAAAAATTTCTTACCTCAGACATGGCAATCAAAATTTGCATTTCAACAAAGTTTTCCCAAGTGAATAAAGTGCACATTAAACTTAGAGAAGTTCTGTTCTAGATAACTTAATTAGGTGCTTGTCCCTAATCCTCAGAAGCACCCACAACTTCTTAATTTTTTTTCCATGAAAGTTCTTTACCTTTGAATATTCTTCATTTGTTTTTATGCTTAACGTATTTATAGTGTATTCTACTTTAAAAATCTTGGATTGGGATTTTGAAACTTGGGTTTCTTGCCCCACTGTATAAAATAAATTTAAACTTTAGGGAAAATTTTTTCAGTGTTTATGTAAGAAATATATTTAATGTAAAGTTCAGTAAAATCCTTTTGCAGTTGAGATTTTTAAATAGCTGAATTTCTGTAAAATGCTAGAATTAGTAATAGTAACTAAAATTATTTTATTCTATAAATATCTGTTTTTGCTGTTTCAGATCAGTAGTAATCTCACTTCGCCTTCTTCCAAAACTGTTTGGTACTTTTCAGCAGTTTGGTAGCAGTTACGATACACATTGGATTACAATGTAAGTAAATAAAAGAAACAGAAGTATTAATTTTAAAGATTTTTTTTTTATTTTTTTTTTTTAGATTTTATTTATTTATTTGACAGAGAGAGACAGCCAGCGGGAGAGGGAACACAGCAGGGGGAGTGGGAGAGGAAGAAGCAGGCTCCCAGCAGAGGAGCCTGATGTGGGACTCGATCCCAGAATGCCAGGATCATGCCCTGAGCCGAAGGCAGACGCTTAACCACTGTGCCACCCAGGCGACCCTAAAGATTTTTTTAATAATCATAGTTATCGAAGTTTTGAGTAACTTACTAGCTTTTATTTTGCACCAGGCATATTTGAATTTTGCGTGGTTCAAATGTTTTCTTAGAGTTTTTAGAGTGTTCTTTGCCATTTAGCCCATGGAGATTTTATCAGCATCAGTAGAAAAATCTGACTTTTGTATTCTTTGTATAAGAAAAATACTGTAGCAAGTAATGCTCTAATTGTAGGGTGAAGATTTGTAGTATATCAACCACAGGTAAAGGATTCCTGAAAAAGATACATACTAAAATATGTGTTTTTAATTTTCTCATTACTAGAAATTAGTTGTAGGCATTACATCATGTTAGGGATAATCTTGACACCATCCTATTACTACTTTACATTTACAAAGAATTTAAGATTATAAGAATGTGTTATTTGCTTTATTCACAATAGACTTTTGGAGGGATTTCAGAGACATTTAAATTTTAGGAAAAATTAGACCTATTGAAGGATTCATTTTTGAGGTCAAATAAGATGGCTTTTTACCTAATTCCTTCTCACATTTAAGATTAGCTGTTAAGAGCACTTGTTTATTTTCAAAATGAGTAGCATTTAGAAAAATTCTTAGAAGACTTCACAATAGTTCTAAATAGGTGAAGTTAGTTCTCAGGTATAGCCCTTACTGTTTTTTGTTCCTTTAAAAGGGGACCTGTGTAACGTGATTTTAAAAAATCGTCTTAGTCTCTTTTGTTATTACGGTACAGTCTATGGGCAATTTTATTTGTGAGTATAGGGGAAAGTCTTTGAGATACTAAACAGAGGGATAGGGAAAAGTATTTAGCATCTTTTAAGTATAAGAAGAATGTGAGTCCAGTTTCATTGACTTTTCAAATAGTTTTTAAATGGTTGAATGACAGAATTCTAAAGTATTAAAGGAATTTACTTGTAGCTAACTTGGGCAAGTTGGTGACATACTGTAGCCATTTGGGGAGGTTTATATTAAGGAATAACAGTAACATCTTACAGAAGTGGCCCACTCTGTATGGTTAGTTACTTACCAAGTACCTGAACCTAAGTATATTGAGTTGTGACCCTTTTAGCTTTATCCTTAAATTAAATGTAAGCTCAATTAATGGGAGTTCACAGGGTTTCCTACCTGAATCTGGTATCCTAAATCTCAAGTGGATCTATTAAAAGAACGCTGAGCTCCTATAGTTAGTTGACAGCAATAATGACAAAAAACTTCAACTGTGAATCTATTATGTGCAGCAGCACTCAACAGTTGGTACATATTATCTCTTAAATTCTTACGGCCCAGTTTTTAAAACTGGAAATTGTTATTCCTTATCCTTTTAGTGAATCTTCAAGTAACCAACAGACTTCAAAAGGTCAGGTTACTTGCCCAGAGCCGTGCTGCATGTGTATTGGAACTGGTTTCAAACCTTAGTCTTACTGAATGTTTTCTGTTAATAGCATCTTCATTAAGGGATTGTCAAGGTGAGAGTAACTTACTTTGAAAAGAGTGCTGTAGCATGATGTAAATTACATTAGTCATTTTGGAATTTTAATACTTCCCTACATTTTAACAGATGTTTTGGTAGTAAGTATTATGTGGAATAGATGATGTTAGTTGTGGATGTTTTAGTCCTTGAGATCTCTGATTGTATTTGTCACTTTCTTTTTTTATTCTAGTGTTTGTAGGTTATTTTGGAGCTTGATACCTGATTTATTTTTTTAAACAAATACTCCGCAATAAAAAAAGAAAAAGTAATTGATTTAGTAAATTTGTATTGTATGTGTATTATATGCCAGGCACTCTGCTAAATTTTACTAAATAATGACTAAGGCACATAGTCCATCCTTATACAGACTGTATCATACTATTTTTAATATTAACTCATGTTAGTCATTTATAATTAGCACTTGCCAGACATTTTATACTCTTCACAAAGATTGTTTTGAGATTAAAGAACAATAGTGATACTTTAAATTCAAAAAAATTAAGACATATTGCTTTATATCTTTCACAATTCAAGTAGAAATAGAAGTTATAAAGTTATGGTAATTAGAAGATTTTGCATTTGAAGAATTTTTACATCTACATTTTTTTCTTGTCCTAGAGTAGATTTATTCTCTTACCCTATGCCTTTAAAAGTATTTTTTCTTTCATTTGGGCCAGGTGGGCAGAAAAAGAGCTGAACATGATGAAGCTTTTCTTTGATAATTTGGTGTATTACATTCAAGCTGTAAGAGAAGGAAGACAGAAACATGCACTGTAAGTATCTTAACTAGGTTAGTTACGTTTAAGTGTTAATTATCTTTCCTCTGAAAGATAATGTCCCAGTATTTCTATTCCTTTTCTTTCATATAGTAAATAAATGTGATGAAAACTTCAGTTGTAAAATTTTAAGAGAAAAAAATGCTCTTTTAAGTTGGAGAATTTTATAAAGTTATTTTTATAATTTTTAACCTTAGGGAGATGTAGGTTATGTAACTCTCTTAGGGGTTGGTTAACTTTCACTATTGAGTTCTGTTCAGAGTCATTGTTTTCAGGAATCAAAAGTTGTTTTCAGAAATCATCAATATCCTGTCTTACTCTAATAAGGCTTGATTCTGAAATTTTTATGTATTTCATCATTTAGTGACTTTGGATAAGAATTGGTAAAAATTGGTCAGTGATATAGCTGTGTTTAAAGTGTCTTATAGGGAAAATTGTTGCCTAGAAGGAAACATGTAAAATTCAGAAGGTTTCTGCTTATTAGTCAGCATCGGGACTGATGGCCAAGTCGAGAAAACCAGCTTAATGTGTATCAGCTAGCCTTAGTATTTATTGAGAAAATAATCCTGTAGACAACGTCTGCATAGATGAAAACTGAGCACACTGTGCAAGGTTCAGAAAAGTGATAGACCTTTGCATACTTACCTCCAAAAACGAATTATTATTTTTCTCCATAAATCAGTTCTATCTCCAGATTTTACTATGTCCTTTAGAATCCCACCATCCTCTCAGTCACCTAAAACTTGGAGACTTAGGGGCCTTTTTGGTTTGTCATTTCCAAACATGAATGATGATGATAAAAATACCAGTGTTTATTGATGCTTGCTTACCATATGCCAGACACCATTTAACTGAAGTATTAACTTCAAGATATACAACAACTCATTTGAGTTAGGCAGTTTCATTTTAAAAATGAGAACATTTAAAACTATGAGACGTTAAATAACTTGCCCAAGGTCACACATTTTATAAATAGTGGAGCAGTCTGTTTTCTCTAATATTCTTGAGTTGTACATTACACTCTTGACAGTCTCTAGTTACCTGAATGCTAAAATAGATCCTGTGTCTTTTCACAAGTTGACATTCCCACAGACGCTGTTCCAGTCCTGTTATCCAACCTCTGGATCAGTCTTCTTGCCTCATTCTCCACCATGCTCATTAATTTCTTATCCTTATTATATTAGACGTTGTAATACAGTATTGAAGGAAAGCCCTTGGGCTTGTGAATCATACAAACCTGGGTTTAGATTATGAATGGATTGTTTTGACCTTATTTTGATTAGTTACCTCCCTAATAAATTCTAATTATTTACATCATGAGTTTTTGTAAGAATTAAATAATTTAGTAAGTTGTGCCTGGCACATCGATTATCTATAAAGCATAGTTATCTGGCTAATAAAAAACTATGGTACAAAACAGATAACAAAATTGCTCTTTTTACCCCCCATTTAGATTCTTCACTGTGTAAAAGGAAAATTCCAGTTTTTTCAGCCTGGTATTTTGAGCCCTCTAAAATCAAAACTCAAGCAGCCTTTCCTGTTTTATTACTCAATGATTTTTTTTTTTTAGGACCTCCTATCTTATAAGCCTATCAAATTATTTCTAAGTTATTTCCTTGAATTTATTCTATAGCTTTGTTTACAAAGTTATCTCTACATAAAATGTTTCTTTAAATGCTGTTAAAATTCAAAGTGTTCTTTGTAGTCTGTATCTTCCTTTTAATCCTTCTTGCAGCAGAGGTTGAAGATAATCATGGTTTCCTGAATCTGAGCATCTCCATATATCTGTAAAAACCACAAGATTGACAAGAAGCATAAATAAAAGCACACAACCCACATCTTGAGCAGCATTTTTAGGAGAAAAAATTCAAGTTACCTGTCAGTAGAGAAACACTAAGTTACAAAAGAGCTCTCACCTCGGCTACAAGCCTGTGGGCTTGATGAGCAGTAATGGGAGGCTTAAGAAAGGGAAGATAAGACCTAGATAAATCATCCTCAAAAAAAGAAATCATCTGAGAAAGTCTGACATTAAGTGCCAAAAAATAAACACAGGTCTGAGTCTTGATTGTTCATAGCATTGGCTACAGGGAATTTACTGACGTTGTTAGTGGAATTAGAGGTGGAGCCTCATACAAGAGTTGTTTCTGTGGTGAAAAGGTAAATAGTGGAGTGGTGCTCTTTGGAGATGAGTTTTAAACTTTTTTAGGGTACATAGTGTCCTTTGAATCCTTCAGTTTTGCCTTGTTGCCTAGCATCTTAAGGAGAATAAAACCTTAGAGAGATGTTGTCTGGCTTCTTGATATAACTGCCTTGTTCCTTCAGGCTATAAAACAGAGTTGTGCATTTGCTACCCTTTTTTAAAGCATACTGACCTCTTGAGTTTGTGGCCCATTATTTTCTATTTGTTCTGTGGGGATTTTAGTAGACAAGTTCTCAGATTTTCACTTAGGACAAAACGATTCTTGTGGTATGAGAGATAACACTTCATTTTCCAAACAGACATGTTGCATATTTCTTGAATCCAGTGGCCTCTAGAGAAAATCCTGCTGTGTCAACATAGAGGCTACAAACTGAATTTTTTTTAAAGGCATAGTTTGCCACTAAAATTTCATGCCTGTAGGGAGATTATTTTTGTCTTCTATTTCCTGTAATGTCAGAAAGCCATGGACAAGTCCATGAGAATTTGCCAGTGTTGATGTTATCTTTGTTTTGCATCTCAAGAAATTTCCTGGCCAGTGATTTCCTGGCCAGTGAGACCCTGACAGAGCAGAGGAGTCCTTTGAAGTGTGGAGCCAGTGGCTCCACAGTGGAAGCTGAATGGGAGAGGACCAAGAGTCTGGGTCCATGCCTTCTGGGGTTATGGGTCTGTTAGTCTGAGTTGCAAGTACAGGGGAAGGAAGTGTACAGAGGAAGGAAGTATGCAGGAAATAAAAGTGCTTTGTACAGGACAAGATTTCATTCTCCCTTTATATCTGTGACCAAGTCCCCCAGGCTCAGAGATGCATAGTAACTTACTTAAAATCACAGAGCTGCTGGATGATAGAACTTGAATTTGAACTTGTACTCCAAGGCTTCTGCTACAGAATCTGTCCTTTTTAGTAAAAAGATGAGAAGCTGTTAAGAGCTGTTCTTGAATTTTATCTGGATGGCATTCTAGTCTGTGAGTTGCTTACTGTACTCTCCTCTGTGCCCCCAGCCATCTTACCACACGTAGTTTGATCTTCACAAAGGGCACTGCAACAATAAAGTGAAAGTTCATCTTTTCTTTGCCAATATTATTATGAGACAGTAAGGAGCAGCAAAGGTATATCCCGTAAACTTAATCTTTAGAAAACCTTAACTTTAAACTTGAAGAGTGAATCTAGTATAATTTTTGAAACAGCTAATTTTGGGAAACTTTTAAAATTTTGCACTTACTTGAAGATATAGGAAATTGAATTGAAGCTCTTTCATTCTCTGCAACCTGCGATATAGATCAGGGCTCAGATTGGCTGCTGCCTTTTGTTGGCAGTGTAATTTGGGCAATTCATCCATAACCAGCCTTTGATTTGTAACATAGAGCTAAGAACTCATGATTGATTTAGTTTCATTGATTGTGTGCTCAGGTGCTTGTGGGAATTAGAATGTTGTACTATCACAGACACAGTTCACTATGCAGGTCACACGGTTGCTAAAAGAACCCTAAAATGCAAACCTGATCATGAGTCCCCTCTCCCCTCAACACTCTTTAGTGATCTCCTTTTTCATCTAGAATAATGCCAGATTCTTCTGTTTGACATCTCAGGCTGGCCACAGTCTGGATCCTATGTACTTCTGGACCCTATGTACCACTTTCAGATGCATTTCCTACTATTCCTCCTACCAAGTGTTGGTGACAAACCAGCACTTGATTCTTAAAATGCTGTTCCTTTGCACATGCTTACAAATTGAAATCCCAGAGAACCTTGTGAAATCACCTACTTAAGCAAACTCTTACCATTGATTTTGTGCACATGAATTACAATTATTTAGATTTGAAGTAATATTCAAAAATGCCAATTTTGTTTTAGCTGTATTCTTTTTGAACTAGATTTATGGAAATGATATTTCATTAGCATTTTTTGTTTAGGGAATATAGTATTATCACTGATGGGACAGTGATAATGAAACATGCATTTTTTGGATGGAGATGCAGTTTATTCTAACCTATGTGCATATTGCATAAGTTCAAACTGACATATTTCTTTTGTTCCACTGTTGAGTTCTTACGTACTTCCTCATCTAATTTAAAAGTATGTTTTCTAATTGTTTGCAGATTTTTATAATTTATTAAGTAAATCTCCAACATACCATTTGGCTTTATGACCTTTTTTTGTATAACCAAAGTTATATACAGTTGACCCTTGAATAACACGGGTTTTAACTGGTTGGGTCCACTTACACGTGGATTTTTTTTTGATAAATGCAGTACAGTACTATAAGTGTATTTTCTTTTAAAATTTTCATAGTAACACTTTAGCATACTTTATTGTAAGAATATAGTATATAATATGTATACAAAATATGTCTCAGTCAACCATGTATGTTATCAGTAAGGCTTCTGGTCAGCAGTAAGCTGTTAGTACCTAAGTTTTTGGGGAGTCAAACGTTCTACACAGATTTTCACCTGCATGGGGTTTGGCACCCCTAAACCACGTGTTGTTCGAGGGTCAGTTGTAATGAAAATATTTAATAATTATGATACTAAAGTGCAGTTTTACTTCTTTGGTATAATTTAAAATTAGGGCCATTAAATCTTTAAAAATAATTAAGAAGTAGGATCTTTCAGTTAATTATTTTAATGACTTTTTAAATATAGGTACAGCCATAGTGCCGAAGTTCAAGTTCGACTTCAGTTCTTGACTTGTGTGTTTTCAACTCTGGGATCACCTGATCATTTCAGTAAGCTTTTTAATCAGTCTTTTAATCAGTATTTTAATCAGTTTTTAGGTCTGTATTGACTCTTGGAAGCATCCAGCTAAATGTGCTCATGCCTTTAGATTTCTGTAGTGACTAATATTTAATTCGTATTTTCAATACCGAATGTCCTCAGTATGTATGGCAATATGAGCGTGACCCTTGACACATTTCTGCTTCAGTCTCTGAAAATGCCAGCTTCTCAATGGATTAACAGCTCATTTCAAGAACAAGATATTTGGGGTAAAAGATACCATGTTTAGGGGTGACTATTTTTTATTTCTTTTAGTTGTAGAATTCTATCACTCCATTTGGAAACAGCCACTGTCTGCATATTATCAGGGCTAGTCTTTAACCCAAAGTTGCTTGGCTTCACAGGTGGTAGAGACTTTTAGAAACGTTAGTTTTATTTAGATTAATCTAAAACTCAATTTCATTAAATGATTAACCTTAAAAAAATTGGTCTGGTGTGAGCCAGACCAGTTCAGGGTGTGAGTCATATCTAAATCCACATGCTAGGTATTCTCACAAGAGAGGAGGAAGCTTGATTTCCTTTTGGTCAGAGCTCCTTTTCTCTTGCGGGACATATTGTGTTATTTTTCACTCTCCGCACTTTTTCTGTGTGTCCATGTCAACAAACTTTGTTTTGGGACATTCTCTTTCTTTAGCTATGGTTAATATAGTCAAACTGGTAAGTGTCTTGCTAGCCTGAGAGGTGTCATCACCGCTCTCTTAAGACCATGTCTGTGCTTGAGATACACCGTTTGTTCATTTTACTGTTTAACTCTGTAATTTCTTCAAGTTAAGCTCTTTATAACAAATGCCACTAAAGTGATACCAAAAGATCTTAAAATGAGACACTGGTTTTTTATGGGAAACTTCTGTTTCATGTTACTAGGTCTCTTATCGTACCCATTATGAGTGATAATATACAAGAAATAAATAATATAAAATATAAAAAACCAATCTTATACATGGAGAAGTCAAACCAAGACAGGTATTGTCAGCATAAATAATTTCACACGACTCTGAAGTTTCATGTTTGTTTCATTAAGATTCTCACTGGAAACCGTTAACCACTCTTCTCAGTATTTGAATAATGAATTATTTATTTTCCAGGGAGCACAGTATAGATTCTTAGTGTATAGGCTTATAATAGCTACTGCTCAGATAGAATCAAACTGAGGACTTCACTCTTCCCATATCATAATTGTTGTTTTCTTACTGGCCCAATTCCTGTCAGGTATAATATAGTTACTCCAAAGTTATATAGAATGTGGATTGGTGATTCAATCATTTATGAATACACTTACTTTATCATATAGTTTACTATAATTAACCTGGATACTGTTTTTTTGTTGTGTTTTGTTTGTTTTTTCAGCTCTTAATTTTCTTTTCTCTTTTAATTATTAAATGTATTTAAATTAGAATATGCTCTAAAGATTGTTTTTGGCTCTTTCTTTCTTTCCTTTCTTTTCTTTCTTTCAATATTGACTCCCAGGGGTATAAGTTCTTCAACTTGTATGGTTATGTGAGAAACTGATAGGATACCCTATTTTGTGATCAAATTCTGTAGACTGTTATTACTACTAGGTAAATATTTTCTGAAGTGTTTTTTTTCTATTCTTTAGCTTACCTACTTTTTCCAGGAAGGAAGTTTCTTATGATTGTATCATATTTTCCTATCCCTTCCGATTCTGGGGAACAATGTAGGCTTTGGAACCCTTTAATGATATACGATGATATTTAAAAATCCCTGTGATGCTTTTATTCTACCCTTTCGAATTTTCTCCTTTATCCATATTCAGATTTGTGATTGCCTATATTGCTTTCCTTTTGGTTCTGAACAGTTCTTTAGCTTTCTTTTTGCCAGACTTTGGAATCATTTAATATTTGGGTCAAAGTACCATACAGATTTCATCTCATTATATTGGCTTCTCAGCTAATTGAATATCCTGATGTGTTGCTGTTTTCTCTGTTAGGCAGTCAGTTACCTTTTGCTGTATTCATCATACAGATCCTTTCCACCCGCCCCCATAGTTTCCAGAAATGCTTATTGGCATTTATTGTTTTTCTTCTGTGTACATAAAATGATCTTTGAACATGATGTGCATGAACTCTGTTAACCCTTAATTAAACCTTAGAATTGACTCCTCAACTTTTGGGATTACCTCCCCTTATTAATCATGTTTATCGTAATCCAGTGATATGTCCTTAACTTTAATGAGAGTGATTTTCCCGACCAAATGGCTCTTGTAGGATACTATATAAGTTGTGTGTTTTTAGATGATTTATATATGGATTATGTATAAGTTAAATCACAGTTTGCATTTTGAAAGCATAAATTATGTGAACTCTCTTATAACACAATTTTTATAAAATGTTATAAAATATCATCTTTATATTTCTGCATATATTGGTGCTTCTAGTACATTGAATTAGGACCAAAACATTGTATGTACCATGATTCAAAATTTGTAATTTTTACCTAGGGTTAAGTTTAGAGCAAGTCGACATTTTATGGCATTGTTTAGTAGAAGATGCTGAGTGTTATGATGATGCACTCCATTGGTTTTTAAATCAAGTTCGAAGTAAAGATCAACACGCTATGGGAATGGAAACCTACAAACATCTTTTCCTGGAGAAGGTAATTTTATTTCTCGACAAGTTTTACCATTCATGTTGTTTTTCCAGATTTCCTTTTTATCTCTTGAAATATAAACTCTGTAATGTTATATTTTTCCTCTTTTGACATAGATTTTAAAAATAGAAAAATGTGGGGCGCCTGGGTGGCTCAGTCGTTAAGCGTCCGCCTTTGGCTCAGGGCGTGATCCCGGCGTTCTGGGATCGAGCCCCGCATCAGGCTCCTCCACTGGGAGCCTGCTTCTTCCTCTCCCACTCCCCCTGCTTGTGTTCCCTCTCTCTGTCTACCTCTCTCTCTCTGTCAAATAAATAAAATCTTTAAAAAAAAAAAATAGAAAAATGTACTGTTTTCAGCAGTCTTTATTTAATTTTGTCACGTAAATTTTACTTTAATTTTATCCTCTACGGTGTTTATATAGATACGAGTATGAGTGAGAGCTATATTCTGTGACTCTTAGATGGCTGTGGTTTTAGCCAGTCCTGTGGCAGAGATAAACCAGTCTCCAGATTTTTTTGTGGATTCCATAGGGTCCTTTTTAGGAAGTGCTGTCATGTCTTGTTATTAAAGATATTTTTCTGTCCAGTTTTTGTTCTTTATCAGATGCCAACAGTTGGTTCAGGTAATAATTTTCCATTTGAATTTTGAAACATTGACGATAATAAAGCAATACTTTATATTTTATACTTATTTTTGAGATTATATAGAGTCTCTGCAAACTAATATAATCTCTGTCTTAGAATTGAATATATATGAATGAGTTTTGGTACATACAAACTAAATCGCTTAATAGATCTACTACAAAGCTACAGATAGACCCTCAAGGATCTTAATTTCAAGCCCTAACTTATACACAAACTGCATATAGCTACACATCTTACAAATGTGTATGGGATAGGTATACAATAAATGATAAAACCTTTTATTCACATCCTCTGATTTGAATATGCGTATATATTGAAAATTGAAATAGATATTAGGTTTCAAATATTTTCATTAAATTTTTATTTTTTTAAAATCATCACTAAAAATTTGAGCTGATACATTTTCTTCTTGCAGTGGTTTCAATAAAATTTTGTTAAATCTGTTACTCTGAATTTGATAAAATAAAATGTATTAATTATCACACTAATACTAGTTAAAAAAATTTTATTTTTAAGATGCCCCAGCTAAAACCTGAAACGATTAGCATGACTGGCTTAAACCTGTTTCAGCATCTCTGTAACTTGGCTCGATTGGCAACCAGTGCCTATGATGGCGGTTCAAACTCTGAGGTATGGATTTAGACTTGGCATTTTATTAGGTCACCTTATGGAATTTTTCTTTTATTTCTCAAATTAGATGACTGAATTATGTAGTCTACCAAACATTGAGTTTATAAACTATGAAGACTCTTAGGTTTTAAAAAGCTTTGTCTTTTGGTTTTAAAAAGTTATACAAAGCAAATTTGGTGATTTTTGTTGTTGTTGTTGTTTGTTACCAAATGTAACCTTGGTTGTGATTAATGAAAACTTACTACACATTCCTTAATACAGGAGAGGCCATCTGAGTGTCCCCTAAAAGCTCCTAGCTAATATAATCAAGTAGCTTTGTCCCCAAGGAGGTTGATTTGTCTAAAATTTGATTGTTAGGCCGTTTGTGTGACCAATCTTTTATTTGCTCTTGGACAGCACCAGAGTTCCTAGAGGAGAATCTACCTTAAGTCATCTCTGACCTTGAGGCATCACTGTCCTTTCATTAACTGAAGACTCTCAAATTGCTAGTTTTATTTCTGGCTTACTATTCCATTTGCCTCATTGGGTGGCTGCTAGTTTTCCTTAAAGGCGTTATTTTTTAGACTCTCCCAACACAGGCTGTTACTTGAAAGTCTTCCTCATTGGATGTTCCAGTTTATTAATGCTAGCTTTGATTTAGGTAGTATCTACTCAGGTTTTTCATTAATTGTCTTTAGAAGTTGGAGTTGTGTTTATAAAGCGAAAGATAGGGAAAACTGGTATTAATCTGTGTGGTAAAGAATAATTTTAATTGGATCTAGAATGCTTTCATAGTGTCCTCTTACCTTTTTTCCTTGTTTGAATAGTGTTTTGTTTTTTTTTTAATATCTTGGTCTTAATTCTTTGATAAATTTCAGTTTGGTAATTTCAGACAACCGGTCAGATCTGTTACCTAAGAAGTAGGTAACAGTAGGAATACTGTTTCTACTCTAATTTTGAGGTAATAGTGCTTTTTTAAGTGGATGATATGAACACAAAGGCTGTTCAGTTACCATATCAGAAGGATAACTTCAGCCTGCCAACTTTTGAGAATTTTGGCTCCACTTTTCTGTAGTTTTCAGTGAATACATTTTCTTTGTCATAGCATAGTTAACATCATAAATTAAAGTAACCACTTGGGTTAGCATATTTTAAAATTTTTCTGTGAATATCTGAAAGCAGTGGCTTTATCAGAGTAAGTTGGGTGAATGCATTGAAGCTTATTTCTGCAAATAATTATGTGTGTGTTTTTAGTCACTTGTAGCATGTTTTGGGGATTTGAGTTTTTCCCACTATGTAGTCAAACTTTTGGTTAAGCATTACACACACACACACACACACACACACACACAGTTAGCTGCTTTATAAATTTTTTTTAGAATCAGTACAGATGTATTTCAGTAGTTGAGGAAATTTTCAAGGCTTTTATCATTTTATTATTTAATTTTAATAGGAATTGCATTTTAAGTACTGTATAGGATATTAAAAGTCTTTGATATTGTATAACTTTGAAACTTGAAACTATTTCAGTCTTCTAATCGCTTACATTGTTTGACAATAAGATTTATAGATGTCATGATGTTTTCTTTCTTAGCTTTGTGGTATGGACCAATTTTGGGGCATCGCTTTAAGAGCACAGTCTGGTGATGTCAGTCGAGCAGCTATCCAGTATATTAACTCCTATTATATTAATGGTGAGTGATTTAGAATATTTGTCTGATAATTTCTTATGTGAGGATTTTTGTTTAACTACAATTCTTTTTTTTTTTTAATATAGCTAAACAATAAAGATTGATACACTGTCTAAACATCTGATTTTCAGGTAAAACGGGTTTGGAGAAGGAGCAAGAATTTATTAGTAAGTGCATGGAGAGTCTCATGATAGCTTCTAGCAGTCTCGAACAGGAATCACACTCAAGTCTCACTGTTATAGAAAGAGGACTCCTTATGCTGAAGACGCATCTGGAAGCATTTAGGAGAAGGTAATTGTTTTATACCACATTATTACAGTGAATTTCAGGCTTTTTTTTTTTTTTTTTTTTTTTAAATTGCTGACATGTACAGAAGTATTCCTAAAGTAAAGGTTTTGTTGGGGCAGGTAGAAAGCTTAACCACAAGTGAAGGGTTAGTAATAGAAGTACTTTTATTCATAGTATGTATCATTTTGCCATGAAAATAGGCAATATAGGTTCCCACTAAATATTGTGGAACTTTAAAAATTCTTAAACGCTGAGAAGATATGCATGAATTAGACTCTGTAGACAGAATTCCACCTCTAAGAAAGTATTATAACGATTGAAAGGCAGAACACCACCACCAAAAAAAGTTTCACTAAAACCCTCACCAAGAACATCAAATAATCTCTCATAGTTGAATCAAGTTGAGTCATTTGTTTCATTTGCTGTTTTTTTTTCTTCCTGGACTAGGAGACAGTATTTTAATTTTGAATTTCCATTTACCATGGAAACATGATCAAAAAATTCTGTTAATGAATATCTGTATAATTAATTTAGACATACCCTGTGTAATACAGAAATAAAGCAAATTAACATTTATGAATATATCGACTGAAATGAAAGGTGAGTAGATAGTTTTAATTAAGAAATTCTGTTTGTTAAAAATCATGACTAAATGTAAACATACAACGAACTGTGTTGGCAAAAATTGTTAATCTTTCAACTTCAGAACTTAGTTTGATAATGAGTCATACAATTGATATTTTTTGAGATTCTGTTTAAATCACCAGGAAATAATAATAAAAAGATATTCTACACATTCCTTATAAATAACATGGCTTCATGATTTAATATATTTGGAAAATATATTAATTGCAAAATTATTTTGATTATGATTGCAATTTGTGGGAATTATACTTAAATAATTCCTTGTGTTTTTAAAGAATGTGTAAGGGAGCTCTATAGCGTTTTTTGGAACAGAAACGTCACACTGCCTCATAACTTTTACCACTCTAAAAAATAAAAATAAATAAGCAAATGTGATGTGTCTTATTCAAATTAATAAAAATAAATACATACTGTTTTTAAAATTCAGATATTAAAGGTAATACTGCAAAAAATGAAAGTCATCATAATCTGTCTCTTCGTGTTAGAGATAGTTACTGTTAATGAGATATGTATTTTTCCAAAATTTTCTTTCTTGCTTCAGAGTCTACAAACAACAAACCAAAAAGGGCCTATTGGTTTAAACCCTTAGTCCTCACACAGTGTTACTTGTGTTTTTAAAATAAGTATTTATTTTAAAAGTCTTCAAAAACAAATTAAGTTTCCTAGGATTCAGTGGTGCTATTTATAAGTTGAGTGAATTTCAGTTCAAAAATCCCTTCTCAGATGTACAATTTTTTTCTAACTCATGGAACATGATTATAGTATCCTTTGCTAGAAATCTTTTATATTTGTTCATGTTTTACTCTAAAAGTTGATGTTGGTGTTAAATAACTTAAATAAATATTTTTTGGGTGACAGAGAAACAGCAAACAATTGAATATTCAAAAAACTAAGAGCTAGTTTAAAAATGTCAGGAATTTTCATGCACACCTTTGTGTAGTATCACTGTACAATTTCAAGTGCTTAATGTGCTTACTTCTACTAATTTAAAATTGCCTGACATTTATAGAATGAAAATATAAAGTAATTATTGTGTTTGTATATTCCTTATATTAAGAGAGTAAATAAAACTTAAAAAAAAATTTTTTTTTTTAAAGAGAAACGGTTATAATTTAAAGAGTGGTTCTCAACCAGAGTGATTTTGTTTGCCAGGGGGCATTAGGTAATTTGTGGAGACACTTTTGATTACCACAGCTTAAGGGAGAAGGGGGTACTATTGGCATATAGTAGATAGCGACCAGCGATGCTGCTAAACATCCTACTTTGCACAAGACCGTTTCCCCTGCGTCCCCCCACCCACAACTAAGAATTATCCGGCCTCAAAAGATTACTCTCTGAGCCGTAAAAGCTGGACATTGGATCCCTTCTAGGAAGTCAAGTCCCTTTGTTTCCTTACTTCTCATCCTTCTATTCTAGAATTGCTGATTAGTTTTTGACATTGATAATTCTTTTCTTAATGAAATTCAGGTGTTCTGGATCCCGTCTTCAAACAACTGAAAATCAGTTAGAAAACTGACAGTATTTAGTGAGTGACCTGCTAGATGCCTTTCTCCCTTAAGATTAGTCTTTGTGGTTTATTTTGTAATTTTAGCAGTCATGGAATCA
Organism: Ursus arctos; assembly: GCF_023065955.2. NCBI lineage: Eukaryota > Metazoa > Chordata > Mammalia > Carnivora > Ursidae > Ursus > Ursus arctos. The sequence continues at coordinate 27,823,015 of NW_026623100.1, read as the reverse complement.
GCTCTCAAATTCTGTTAGGCATGTATTTACTAGGATACATTTCTGTCTCTGAAAAATGTTTCCTAATACCTTTTTTCCTTTTGTGAATGTAGGAATGAGAGCTTGCCATTTCACTTCCTGGATTAGTTTGTTTCTTTGAATTCTTCCTGCCTCTACTAGTCCCCCCTCTCCCCCTTAAAAAAAAAAAAGTTCTTAATGGGAAATTTTTTCCTCGGTTTTTCTTGTAAACTATCTTTTAAGGAACTCTTAGCTGTATTTATGCATTTAAGTTGATGCAGTATGATGAACCTAAACTTAATGCTATAGAGTAAATTGGAATGTTCTAGAACCTTTTGTGGGCTTTTTCATTTTGTAAAATATTAAAAACCTATGTAACATTAACAGGGTTTAAAATTATATTCTTCCTATGTGTGGTTTTTGTGTGTTTTAGGTTTGCGTACCATCTCAGACAGTGGCAAATTGAAGGCACTGGTATTAGTAGTCATTTGAAAGCACTGAGTGACAAACAGTCCCTGCCGCTAAGGGTTGTATGCCAACCAGCTGGACTTCCTGACAAGGTAGTTACATAATTTTAGTTTCCAAATTGATAACATTTCCCAGTTCAAATATCTGTTCTTGTTGTATTTTTAAATTGGTTGCATCTCATATTTCAGATGACTATTGAAATGTATCCTAGTGACCAGGTAGCAGATCTTAGGGCTGAAGTAACTCATTGGTATGAAAATTTACAGAAAGAACAAATAAATCAACAAGCTCAGCTTCAGGAGTTTGGTCAAAGCAGTCGAAAGGGAGAGTTTCCTGGTAAGTCCAACAGTTTAAATTTTCATATTTTCTAGGTTCTGTTATATATCACCTTAGAACCTTTGCTTCTTTTAAGAGTGCCAAGCATGTTCATGGCTCCCCTCCTTTTGGTAGGGTGCCATTGATTCACAGAGAAGAGCTAAGAATTGCTACAGATGTTATTTGGAAATATTTTTCCTCATTTTCCTTAAAAAAATTTTTACATTTGAGGTTATTTGATAAGCAGTGTGGGAATTACAAGTTTTATTTTCTATGCACTACTTAAGTACCCAGTTTTACCCAATAAAATAGTTTGGTCATTTTTAATATATTTTGTTTCTTTTTTTCCCCAGAGCATATGAAAATAATACAGCCTTAAATCCCACCTGTGTATCTCTCCTTCCCTCCAAAAGAGTGTCATAATAAGAAATTTTTCATATAGGTCCAAAAAGTATATATTTGATTCCTCCTTAACTGTAACCACGAGAGCATTTTTAGTGTCTTTCCATAGCACATAAAATATGAGCTAATCAGAGGAACAACCATGAAAGCTGTTATAATTTCAGACCTTTAAATTTTAAATAACGTGTAATAGGCTATATGCATATTTAGAAAAAATTTTTCATTTGGTTTTTCTTTTTTTTTTTCTTCTTTCTAATGAACTTTAAAAATGTTTGTACTTCAAGTCTTTCAGTGATATATTTTCTGAAGCTTTCGTTTGAGAAAAAAGTTCATTTTATCTTCTATTTTGAAGGATATTTTCACTGGACATGGAATTTGAGGTCAAGGATGGTTTTCTTTTCAGGACTTAGTAAATAGTTAAACCCATTGTCATTTGGTTTGCAAAGTTTCTGGTCTGATTGAAAGCGTGTTTTGGTTTTTTTCCCCCCATGCTTTGTATATACAATGTGTCTTCTTCTTTTTTTTTTTTTTTTAAGATTTTCTTTATTTTAGCGAGGGAGAGAGGGTGCACCCATGAGGAGGGGGGAGGGAGAAGAAGAGGGAAAGAATCCCAAGCTGACACAGTGCTGAGTTTGGAGCTGACTCAGGGCTTCACCCCAGGACCCCGAGATCACAGCCTGATCCAAAATCAAGAGTCTGACACTCAGCCAGCTGAGCTACCCAGGAGCCCCCGCCCCCTTTTTTAGGGGTTTGTGGGGGAGAAATTCTTAAGTAGGCTCCACGCCCAGCAGGGAGCCAGATAGCGGGCTCAGTCTCACAACCCTGAGATAATAACTTGAGGTGAAGTCAAGAGTTGGATGCTTAACCGACTGAGCCATCCAGGCCACCCCCACAGTGTGTCTTTTTAACTGTGATTGATTTTAAAGAAATTTTTTGTTGTTTTGGGTTTTAAATTTTTTTTAAAGTAAGCTCTACTTCCAGTGTGGGGCTTGAACTCATGACTCTGAGATTAAGAGTTGCATGCTGTACCAACTGGGCCAGCCAGGTACCCCAAGAATTTTTTTTTTTTGACACTGGTTTTCAGCAGTTTGATTTTTTTTTTTTTTTTAAGATTTTATTTATTTATTCGACAGAGATAGAGACAGCCAGCGAGAGAGGGAACACAAGCAGGGGGAGAGGGAGAGGAAGAAGCAGGCTCATAGCGGAAGAGCCTGATGTGGGGCTCGATCCCATAACGCCGGGATCACGCCCTGAGCCAAAGGCAGGCGCTTAACCGCTGTGCCACCCAGGTGCCCCTCAGCAGTTTGATTTTAATGTGCCTTGTTGTGTTTCTGTGTTTATACACTTTGGGTAAGATCGGCTTTTTGGGTCTTTGTGTTTATATTTATCACATTTGAGAAAGGTTAGCAATTATGTTTTTTTCAAATATTTTTTTCTTTTTCCTTTCCCCTCGACCTAATTTCTAGGCCTCTAATTAAGTGTATCCTAGACTCTTTGTTAATGTCTCACAGATCACTGAGCTGCTCTTATTTTCCTTTTCTCCTTTCCCTCTCTTTTTTTCCCTTTGTTTCCCTCCTCCTCCCCCTTCCACCTCTCCCCCACTCTGTCAGGTGTTGATTTTCTTCCTGTATTCAGTCTGTATAAATATAGGTTGTAAGCCTGTCTCTGGATTGAGATTTATCTTTTTGGGGTCTTGCTAGTTACCACAAGTTCACTTGCTTTTAAGCTTGCAAACTTAGTTGGTATTGTCTCTTTGCTTTTTTTCCCTGTCCAGTGTTGATAAAATTTTGAAAATTTACTTTATTGGAATTTCAGAGGGTAAAAAGTAGATGTGTTGTTTAATACACCATTGTAACCTAAGAGTTTTTCCAGATTTCTTGTTATTTTTTCTTGTTTTGAAACATTTACTACATTAAGATTTGAAATATTTTAAAGGTAGGAACTCTTTCCAGAACTCTTAAGGAATAAGTAGTTTTTGTTGTTGTTTTTTCCTTTTGGTGGGCAGGAAAGCAAGGTTTACTGAGTGATGGCAAAGTGATAGTACAAAGCCCTCAGGAGGGAGAGGACCTTATTGCCGGGAAGAAGCAATTGTTATGATAAAAAAGATGCTGTCAAAAGTGGTGAAAGATGGAAAGCTGTTCAGTTAATTGTAAAAGCCAACTCAACTATTATAATCAAGAGTTAATGTGTAATACACCTTTTAGGCCTCTCTCACTTCAAGTAGAATCCAAAAGCCTAAATAAAGTACTAGCCGTCTTAGTTCACTTTTGGAACAAAGTTATGCATGTTTAGACTATCTGATGCACTTGGAACCAAGTCAGCTGTATATTATCTTAGCACTTCATCACAACTAAAGATGTTTTATCTCGATATTTTAAAAAAGATCAGCATAGATTGTGTTATCTCAATAAGGTAGAAAAGACATTTTAGTCAAAGTCTGCCAAAGTATTTATAAGTTTAACATAGACTTTCTAAGAACACTTAACTAAGTGTATCTACTTGGCATGTCTCTGTACAAATATTGTAGAGATACCACGTTAATTTATTTCTTTGTATATTCTATCTAAAATCTTAATGGAATTTTAATTTTAAATTTGATGAAATTACTCCGAATCATAAACGGTGTGGATAAACTAAACAATATCAGAAGTGCTGAGAGGAAAACTCTAAAGGGTAATAGAGAAATGAATTTCAATACTAGCTTTAAAATATTTAAAAATTATGAGACGCCTGGGTGTCTCAGTTGGTTAAGCATCTGCCTTCAGCTCAGGTTATGATCCCAGGATCCTGGGATTGAGGCCCACATTGGGCTTCTGGCTCAGCGGGGAGCTTGCTTCCCCCCCCCCCCCCCGCTCATGTTCTCTCTCTCTCTCTCTCTCAAATAAATAAAATCTTAAAATATTTAAAAATTACAATAACATAGTTTTGTTGAAGAATTGTATCACTATGGAAAAGCAGTAGCCCTACTTCACTCATTCCTAAGGAGCTATGTAGTGTCCAGTGGAATTTTTCTACGTGAAGTTAATAAAATTTAACAATATATTTAAGTTTAAATCGTTCATTAGATATTTCATCATTTTGCTTATTGTCCTACTCTTAATATCATGCATTTCCTTTTTAAAGATTCATGGATTAAACAATAAATTTGAATGCCTGCTATGTTCTAGTGCTGGGACCACATCTCAATGTAACAAAATGTCTGCCTTTATGGAACTGGGCTTTTTTGGTTTTGTTTTTGTTTTTTGAGGCAAGACCAATAAATATGTGTCAGATGCTAGTAAGTGCTTTAAGAAAGATAAAGCAGAATAAGGGATTAATTTAGTGGAATGAGGCTCTTTAGACTGAGTGGTTAGGAGGAAGGCTCACATAATGTAACCATGTATTTGTGTCAGCATATAGGTTAGTTTTTATAAAAATGTTCACGTAATGTTTTCTGCTATTTTTAAGGAGGCCTTATGGGACCTGTCAGGATGATTTCATCTGGACATGAATTAACAACAGATTATGATGAAAAAGCACTTCATGAGCTTGGGTTTAAGGATATGCAGGTACACACAAATGTGGTTTGAGTTTTAATGATCTATTGACTATTATAGTCAACAGTTGAATAGTTGAAGGTATCCTTCAAAAACAGTTATCATTGCTTTTAAGTGTATGTGAAGTTTTTTTGTGTGAAGTTATTTTATACTTAAGAGATTTAGTAAACCTAAACTTGATATGTCTAATTATGTGTTGTTGTTTTCCCCTGTTGCCATTGTTTTTATAGATGGTATTTGTATCTTTGGGTGCACCAAGGAGAGAACGGAAAGGGGAAGGTGTTCAGCTGCCAGCGTCTTGCCTACCACCTCCTCAGAAGGACAACATTCCGATGCTTTTGCTTTTACAAGAACCTCATTTAACTACTCTTTTTGATTTATTAGAGATGCTTGCATCATTTAAACCACCCTCAGGAAAAGTGGCAGTGGAAGATAGTGAGGTGACTATATCATTTCATTTTTATAGTGTCTTGTTTGTTTTTCTGTTGAGTGGAAGATAATTTTCTCAGTAATCTCTCTCTCTCTCTCTCAAGATTTTATTTGAGAGAGTGAGCGAGCATGTGTGCCCACGAGCAGGGGGAGCGGCAGAGGGAGAGGAAGGGAATCTCAAGCAGACTCCCCACTGAACATAGAGCCCATCACAGGGCTCAGTCTTAACAACCCTGAGATATTGACCCAAGCCAAATCAAGAGTCAGACACTTAACTGACTGAGCCACCCAGGCGCCTCGTTCTCAGTAATCTTTTAAGAACAGTAAAATGTAGGAGCCCATTTATTGATTCATTAGGTATTTAAGTGCCTAATATGATTTAGGTGTACTCTTTTAAGTATTGTTTTACAAGGATCAAAATAGGCACAGTTTCAGCCTTCAGTCCAGTGGGGAAGACAAATAATTGATAACGCCTTGCAGATAGCTCCAGGTAAAATAACAGCTAAGTTTTAGATAGAGGTAACTGCTAAGACTAACATTATTAGGGAGTAGTGATAGAAACTCATTTATATATATTTTTTGGTTAGGGAAGGTTTCTCTGAGGGAAACTATATGTAACCTGAGCTAGAAGGATGAAAAGGAGCCAACTAAATGAGAATTGAGGGATCGTCTGCACATGGTAATCGCATTCCTGAAGCCCTTCGTATAAAGAATCAGGCAGGTCTAGGAATTGTTAGAGAGCTAATAATGAGTAGAATGTGGAGGGTAGTGGGAGAGGAATAAGATTGGAAAGGTGAGTAGAACCAGACTGGCCATGGCAACTTGTTTCTGTTTTACTCATAGTAAGGTGAGGGAGGAGCACACATTCTGATTCTGGTTTTCAAAGTAATAGATTTGTTTGGCAAGAAGAGAAAAAGCAGCGAGGAACATAATGCACTAATCCAAGGAAGACTTGATGGTGCCCTGGAATAGAATGAGAGTGAACAAATGAAGTTGACTTAATTGAATTGGATTAAGAGTGGAGATAGGCTCATGTTCAGAAACAAGGAAGACAGGAGATGGTGTCCAGGTTTCTGGCTTCAGCAACTGGGTAGATTCCATTTGAGATGAAGAATGGATGCTCATGGGACATTAAGTGGAGATGTCAAGGAACCAGTTGGATAAAAGAGTTTGAAGCTCAGAGCAGGGGCTTGGTCTGGAGAAATAAGATATGGTAATCATTATAAAGATAGTATTTAAACCCAAGAGAGTGTATGAGATCACCTAAAGGATTCAGTATTAGTCTGCTGACTTTTTTTTTTTAATGCCTTTAAATGGACTTACCTAAGATGATGTCCTTTGGTGTGTTTCATGCAGTGAATTATTTTGAGATTGAATGGCAAATAAAATAATGCTACTATTCTTTCTTTCCCAAGAATGTTAAATGACTTTTTTCCACGTTTCTAAAATGTGTTTGATCATGGATGCAGTGGTAGTTGCTCTTGAGTCCTCTGTTCCCCATAGCCTGGTTTCTCTTGTGGTGGCACATTTTAAAATTCTTTAAAAATCCGGGGCACATGGGTGGCTCAGTCGGTTAAGCATCTACCTTTGGCTTAGGTTATGATCCCGGAGTCCTGGGATTGAGCCCCACATCGGGCTCCCTGCTCAACGGAGAGTCTGCTTCTCCCTCTCCGTCTGCTGCTCCCCCTGCTTGTACACAAAATCTCTCTCTCTCTCATTTAAATAAAATCTAAAAAAAAAAAAATTCTTCAGAATCCTTCTTTTGTTCAAGCAGAATAATCAGTAACAGATGCCCTTGAACCTCGACTTTTTTACCTTTTGTATTTTATGCCCCAAATACTTAATGACCTTTTACTTCATGGCAGCACCATATGGGCAGTTTAAAAGAGAGAAAGATAATTAGAAGAATTCTTCAGTTTTCTGGGAGGTGGCTAAGTAGTGTGTTATGGGAACATAGGGCAGGAACAAAAATTTGGGGGAAAGTTTTGCAAAAGGGGAGCCTTTTAAATTGGGTCCAGCTGCTGAGGAGAGCAAAAAGAAGCATTACAGATTCACAGAAAAGTAAATGCATGTTTGAAAAACTGGGGGCGTGAGTATAGTGTAATTCAAAAAAAGACCAAAACGGAGATTGGAACCTATACCACAAAGGGCCATATGAGATTTTTCTTCTTTGTAAAATGGATTGCCATCATCGTGGAAGGTTTTAAAGGAACAAAATGAAAGCTATTATGGGCTATTAGAAACAAAGTTTAGGTGTTAGTGTGGTGGATGTGTTAGAGACAGACTGAAGGTAGGAGGCCCGATTAATAGGCCATTGTAATAGTCCACATGGGGCTTGAACTGAAGGGGAAGAATTCATTTTTTAGCAGATACTTGACTGAACTTTGTGGCAAGTATGCCATTGTCGATGTGGGGTCTCTTTGTTGTCCAAGACTGGTTTGGTCTTGTAGAAGGTTACAAAAATAAAAATAAAGGGTAGGGATTTTTAGTCATCACATAGCACATAGTCATTTACACCTGGGATTTTTTTTCCCCCTTCATATTTTTTTTTCCCCCTTCATATTTTCTTTTTTTTTATTTTGTACAGAATATATCTTTTTTTTTTTCCCCCAAGTTGGTGTTTACAAAGGAATGAATTCTATTTTACTGAAGAACTTTCAGTGCCATTTCCCCAGCTAAACCGAAAATGTTACTTCAGGTTGCTTCTCTTCATCAGGATTGAGAATAGCAAAGGTTACTTTGAAACTCTAAGATTTGCTTGCTTTCAATGTTGTACTAGTTTTATATCATAATACAGAAAGAACTAAACTTTTTATAAGTATATAGAAGAATCTTTCAGCATCCTGTGGACTGTATTATAGTGAAAAAAATCATTATGACAGCTGTGGTAATAGAATTATACAAATTCATACTCTGGAAAATCCTAAAACTGTAAATTTTAGCTTTAGCTATTTATTTACCTCTTGAGGTTATGTTTTAATTTTTTTAATAAAGGAAACTTGCCTACTTCTTACATACTTTCTGAAACATCTTCAGGTTACTATTATCTCAGCATCTTACAGAATTCAAATATGGGGGCACCTGAGTTAAGGGTCTGCATTTGGCTCAGGTCATGATCCCAGGGTCCTGGGATCGAGTCCTGTATCCAGCTCCCTGCTCGGCAAGCTTGCTTCTTCCTCTCCCTGCTGCTCCCCCTGCTGTGCTCTCTTTCTCTGTCAGATAAATAAATAAAATCTTAAAAAAAAAAAAAAGCAAATTTAATAGATAATAACAGGGGAAAAGTAGGTTCTTTAAAATTGTTTGCTTTCCTCTTAATCCTCTGCTTATCTGAGACTGGAAAATAAAGTATGGATTAGCAGTATAAAAAAGAACCAGCTGTACTCTTTTTCCCAAATGTAGGATCAAGGACTTAATTTACCACCACCAGGACTTTGTCCTAGTTAGAATAGTGACCTGAAAGAGGAAGCAATTGGTAATGTTCTTGAAATTTACTTGAATGGCTTTGTAAGACAGATGTTTTCACTTGTATTTGAAAAGTTTCCTGAATAAAGTGCCAAGATTTACAGGTCACTTTTTTCCCAAAAAGCATTCAGTAACAGCAAGTTGAAAAACTACTACTTTGGCATAACGATCAATTCATTGAATAAATGTATTTGTTGTTTATAAATAATAAAAAATGTATAAATTGTTTAACATGAAACAAATGGTTTATTTCTCGCTTTTAAAGTAAGACTGAAGAATATCGAATTTGATAATCAAAGGTTTCATGCAAAAAAGTTGAACTTGAGTTTAGATTTATTTTTTTTTTTTTAGTGATCTGTCTTGATAAGCAGTTGTTCTTATTTGTGTAGAGCTTAAGATGTGAAGAACTTCATCTTCATGCAGAAAATCTCTCTAGGCGTGTATGGGAGCTACTGATGCTTCTTCCTACATGTCCTAACATGTTGATGGCATTCCAGAATATCTCAGATGAACAGGTAAACTCACAAAATTTTTTTACTCTCCTAGAGCATGGCATCATTTTACATTCCTCCAGTGTATGAGATTGCTTGTTGACCTATATCCTCAGTAAAATTTTGCCCTAGAAGCATCAGTTCGTTTTAACGTCCATTTATTTGTTAGTGAGGTTGACTCATACAGGCCTAATACAAGGCCAAGGTTGTTTTCTAAAATTACCTTTAGAAAACATAATTTGTTTTTATATTAGTATTTTTAGATATTACTGTATATTCTGAATATATTCCTGTAGGGCCGTGACCTCACAGGTGTGTTAGAGGTCTTTGTAAAGATGTGTTAAAATTAGTTTTTTAAAAGCCACATAATAAAGGATTACTTAGTGGAGATACCAACAGAACTCTTACAGGACGAATGGAAAAATAGTGTCATAATGTGCGCTAATGGTTTTTTATGATTTGGCTCTTGGCCATGGGATTTCAGAAGGTTCTTTATCTCAAATGATTTAGATGTGGGGAAGGTAGGCCTGGCAAATGGTGGTTGATGACTCAGAGTAGCTCTAATAATAATGTTGTCAAAGATGTACATTGTGTGAATATCATTTCATAAATTGAGATTAGAAAGCAATATTTTAAGATTTATGTATTTGTGAATTTTAAATGTGTAGGTGTGACTTTCTAAGTATTAAATACAGACTTTACTACTTCTAAATCTTTAAAAGTTAATGCATTCAACTAGGCCGCACAGTGTTTTTCGTTGGGAAGATGTTGCCCTGTCTGTTGTGCGGGTTCACAAGGTAGAATTTTTTCCCCCTATGCTGCTGTTTGTATATGAATTTTAACAAAATTTAATGAATAATTGGTGTTTTAAGCATACCATGAGTATCAGTTATACGATTGGTCTTCATATGTTTGAAGATATTTCAATATCTATGTAATATTTGAGTTCTTACATAATGTCACTTTCTTTCAAGTTTATTTTGGGGGAGGGGTCCCTTAGTAACTTGGTTTGAGAAAAACCTATGTTTTTCTTTTTTAATTTAAGAGTAATGATGGACTTAATTGGAAAGAACTTCTCAAAATTAAAAGTGCTCACAAGCTATTATATGCCCTGGAAATTATTGAAGCACTAGGAAAACCTAACAGGAGGATAAGGAGAGAGTCAACGGTAATTGAATTTCCATTCTTCCCATGAAATACTTGTATTTTGTCTGGAGCCGAATTCCAGAATGTGTTATTTTTCAGTTCTAGAATAATTTTTTCCTCCTGCACCTTCTCTTATTATTATTTTTTTGCCATTCCCACAGGGAAGTTACAGTGATCTTTATCCAGATTCAGATGATTCAAGTGAGGATCAAGTGGAAAATAGTAAAAATTCCTGGAGTTGCAAGGTTTGATCATACATGTTATGCAGTGTATTGATAAAAATTATCTCTATAATATTCCAAAAGTAGGTGTGTCATAATTACTGGTTCTAAACTAACTTACTATGAAAATAAAGCATAGTTTAAAAATTTTGTATTACTTCAAATCACAGTTAAAAGGTGGGATTATTTAATGCCTCAGTGCTTTTGTTTTTAGCACTTTTTTTTCCCTTTATTGGAATACTTTGTTAGGACATCCTGGTGTCTGCGATTGAATGGTCAGTTGAATATAAAGATATCTTTATAGAGATTTGCAAGAATCTTTTTAAAAAATTTCTCGAAAATGAGGTGGATGTTATTAGTTTGCATAGAAGTTATTTTGGTTATTTAAATCAGAGTAATTTCCTAGATTAAAGATACATACTATTTTACATATGCATACACATAAAACACACGTACACACACAGTTATTGAATCAAAAAGCAGGTCTTCATGACATTTTGCAGCTGCATCTCTCTTACCAGTACTCTCACAATTGCTTACAGTTTGTTGCTGCTGGAGGGCTTCAACAGTTACTAGAAATTTTTAATTCTGGAATTCTGGAGCCTAAAGAGCAAGAATCCTGGACTGTGGTAAGTGGAAGTTCACTGTTGTAACCAGTTAATAGTTCTCCTAGTGTAAGCACTTCCAGTTTTCATTAGCAAATATAACTTCTGTTATGTGCTGCTTTGTCGTAAGGAAGATTGTGGAGTGTAGTAAAATTAATTTTTTAAAAATAGGGAGTCTGATTAATTATTCATGAAGAGTTCTTCATGTCAGTTCTGTTTAAACTTTTAAGTGCCGAAATTCATGACTCTGAACTGTGGCTAACTCATAAACATTTTTCCTTTAGGCTGGTAGATTACATGTGATTAATTATACAATCTTAATGTTTGGATGCTTTAAAAAAAACTGGTTTATATGTGTTCAGTTTTTGAAAGTACCCTTTTTCATTGTTTCATTTTGTTTTAGCTATTTCTTCCTTTATAGTAGTGCTACTCAAATATGTGTTTCCAGACCATTTGTGACTGGTCTGAAATGAAATAGGTGCAGAAATTGAGAGTAAGCCTTCAGAAATTTTTATAGCTATTGAACATTGCTGCAGAATTTTTACAGCATTTCACAAAATTACTAATCCTTAACAAAATGGAACTTTAAAAAAAAAAGGGTACTTTGCCACTATTAACTTGAGGAAGCACTGTTCTATTATATTAGGAAAATAAAATCATTTGTTAAAAGATGGAAATTATTAAAAAATTGATACTGCTATACCAAACTGCACAATCTGGTTTTGAACTAAATGAAATGGATGCTCCATTTCCTGACCTCCAACAGAACAGAATAGCAGTGTCAAACATGCCGTTCAAGTATTTTTTAGTACTTGTGTTTTAGAATTATCTTGGAACCTAGGAGTCGGGTGTTAATAAAAGAAAATCTATTTAGAAAACCTATTACTATGTACTAAGATGTTATTCTTACCACTGATTTTAATACTTCTTTTTCCATTTTTATTTTACGTATTTTATTACGATATTTTACTCTTTAGATACTTCTATTCAATTATTATTGTAGTTCTGTGACTTATGTCTTTTTGTTGTTTTTATTGTTAGTCATCTCTTTATTGTCCTATTAATGTCTTAGAATTCTAATGTGCCTTAGTTCTTTAGCAAAGTGGGAGAATTTAACTAAAATTTTTAATGAGTAGTTATGTGTCATTTATAGGAATTTTGTTTATAAACTGCTCTAAGTTTACTTTTGAATAAAGTTTACAGGGAATCCAGCATAAGCTAGAGGTTTTTTCTGTGTCCTTTGAAATTGTGGATACTTTTATGAGGTATTACCGATGAGAAAATTTTAACTACCATATGTGACACATGCAGCTTGGCAATGCCTGAGATGCTAAGCATGCCTGAGATTGCTTTCAAGTCAACTGATATCCTCTATTTATAATGCATCTCTCCTAACATATTATAGAATACTTACAAATTCTGAGTCATTCTTGTTAAAAATTTAATTTTTTTCTCTTTAAAATGAGTTTAGTTGAGGTATACTTTCAAATTAAAAATTTTTGAGTCAGAACTCACGTATAGTAAAATTACCTTTTAAAAAGCAATGATTTTTGGTATATTTACAGAGTCGTACAAGTATTACCACTAATGCCAGAACAATTTCATCGCCTCAAAAAAGAAACCCCACACTTACTCTCAATCACTCCTCATTTTCCTTGAAACATTTCAGCTCTGGGCAGCCACTAATCTAATCTCTTTTCAGTCTCTATGGATTTGCCTATTATGGACATTTCGTATAAATGGAGCCATATAAAATGTATATGGTCCTTCGTGACTGGCTTCTTTCACTTAGCATAATGTTAAGGTTCATTCTTGAAAGTAGTGTGTCACCTAAGGTCACAAATATTAATGACTATGTTTTCTTTTAAGAATTCTACAGTTTTAATTTTTAAACATTTAGGTCTTTGATCCATTCTAAGTTAATTTTTGTGTGTGATAGGGAGTTGAAGTGTACTTTTCATGAAATAGATAATGAACTCATTTTAAAAAGTATAGTTTAAGTTTTGAAAAATGTGTATACTCGTGTAATCCACCAACACAAAAAGATAGAGGACATTTCTATTACCTCAGAAGTTCCACCCTGCCTTTTTTTTTTTTTTTTTTTTTTTTTAAAGCAAGGGAGAGAGAAGGGGAGGGTAAAGGGAAGAGGTAGAAGGAGGGGAGGGAGAGAGAATCCTGAGCAGGTTCCACACCTGATACTGGGCTTGATCTCACAACCCTGAAATGACTTGAGTGAAAATGAAGAGTCAGACACTTAACCAACTGAGTCACCAAGGTGCCCCTCCACCCTGCTTTTTTTTGTACCATCAGTTTCCCCCATTCTCCCAACCAGCCAGTCCTGAGCAACCACTGATCTTTTTGTTGTTTTAAGATTACATGTGCATTAATAGAATTCCATGTAAATGGAATAAAAATGGTATGTGTTCTTTGTATCTGGTGTCTTACTCAGCATGTATTTTGAGGCTGATAAATGTTGCATGTATTTTGGTTGTTGTTAGTTGTTACTGCTGAGCAATATATCCCTTGAGTAGGTATACTACTCCTTGCTTATCCATTCACTTATTGATGGACGCTTGAGTTTCTGGTTTGGGGCTATTATGAATAAAGTTAACAAGCATTCATATTCAAGTCTTTCAAGTGTGCATATGTTTTTCTCTTGGGTCAGTACCAAGAAAAGAATTTGCTGAGTAATACGGTAAATGTAAAATTAACTTTGTAAGAAACTGCAGAAGTGTTTTCCCAAACAGTTGTACCATACAACGTATGAGAGTTCCAGTTGCTTCATATCCTCAGCAAAAGTTGGTGTAGTCAGTCTTTTTAATTTGAGCCTTTCTACTGGGTATGTAGTATTATCTCATGGTGCTTTTGCTTTGCATAATCTCTGGTGACTGGTGATCTGTACGTGTGCTTTACATAACTGCTGGTTTTGTTTTGTTTTTTTTAATCGTGGTAAAATACACTTAACATTTGCTATCTTAACCATTTTTAGGTGTGTAGTTCAGTGGTATATACCTTCCCTTGTAGTGGAATTGTCACTACCATCCATCCCCGTTACTATTTTCATTTTTTTTTTTAAGTTTTTTTTTTTTTTGAGAGAGCACTCGCTCACAGGGAGAACAAGAGGGAGAAGCCGACTCCCCTCTGAGCAGAGAGCCTAGTGCTGGGCTAAGTCCCAGGATGCTGAGATCATGACCTAAGTCAAAGGCAGATGCTTAACTGGTTGACCCACCCAGGCGCCCTTATTTTCATCTTGTAAAATTAAAATTATACCTATTAAACAGTGACTCCCCATTCTCCCCTCCCCCCATCCTGAGACAAACTGCCATTATACTTTGTCTCCATGATTTTAACTACTCTGAGTACCTCCTGTAAGTGGAATCATACGGTATTTGTCTTTCTGTGACTAGCTTATTTCACTAACAAAATGTCCTCCAGCATCATCCTTATTGTAACATATCGCTACAGGAATTTCCTTCCTTTTTGATGCTGAATAATATCCCGTTGTATGCAGTGTATACCAGATTTTGCTTATCCATGCATTCATCAGTGGACATGGGTTGCTTCTGTATTCTCTCTATTCTGAGTAATGCTGCTATGAATATAGATGTGTAAATATCTTTGAAACCCTGCTTTCAGTTCTTTTGGGTATATACCTAGGAGTGGAATTGCTGGCTCATATGGGAGTTATGTTTTCAGTTTTTTGAGGAACCACCATACAGTTTTCTACAGCAGCTATATCATCTTACATTCCTACCAGAGTGCACGAGGGTTCCAATTTTTCTGTATATTTGCCAACACTTTTATTTTCTGTTTTTTTGATATTAGTCATCCTGATGGGTGTGAGGTGGCATCTTACTGTGATTTTAGTGTGCATTTTCTTAATAAACAGTGAAGCTGAGGACCTTTTCTTGTGCTCATTGTCCATTTATGTATCGTCTTCAGAGAAATGTCTTTTCAACTCCTTGGCTTATTTTTGAATCAGGTCGTTTGGTTTTTTTGAGTTTTAGAAGTACTCTGTATATTGTGAATATTAATACTTTATCAGATACATAGTTTGCAAGTATCTTCTCTCATCTGTAGATTGCATGAACTTTTTAAATTTTCATGAAGTCTAATGTGTCTCTTTTTTCTTTTATTACCTGTACCTTTGGTGTCCTATCTAAGAAATCATGTGTCCAAACCCATTGTCATGAAGTTTCTATCCTGTATTCTCCTAAGAATTTATTTTAGGTCTTATATTTAGGGCCTTGTTTCATTTTGAGTTAATTTTCACATATGGCATTTTAGTGTGTAAGGGTCTACCTTTATCCTTCTGCGTATGGATATCCAGGTTTCTCAGTACTATTTTTTGAAAATACTGTCCTTCCTCCCATTGAATGGTCTTGGCACCCTTGTCAAAAATCATTTGACCATATATGTGAGGGTTTATTTCTGGGTGCTCTATTCCATTCATCTATGTATGTCTTTATGCCATAGCACATCAATGTTGATTGCTGTAGCTCAGTAATAAGGTTTGAAATGAGGAGGTGTGAGTCCTCCAATTTTGTTCTTTTAAGATTGTATTGGCTCTGGGGTCCCTTGAGATTCCATGTGAATTTTAGCATGGGTTTTTCTTTTTTGCAAAAAATGTCATTTGTATTTTGTTATAGATTATTTTAGGTAGTATTGATATTTTAATAAGAAGTTCAGTCCATGGGCATGGGCTGTGTTTCCATATATTTATGTCTTTTCATTGTAGAAGTCTTTCATAACCTTTGTTTATTAAGAAAATGTTCTTTTGATGCTAGTGTAAATGGAATTCTTTTTGTAATTTCTCTTTCATAGTGTTCATTGTTCATGTATGGAAATGCGTCTGAATTTTGTGTGTTGGCTTTGAATCCTTTACCTTGCTGAATTCATTTAAGAGCTTTTTTTCCTTAATGTTTTCTACATATCATCTAAAAACAGATAGTTTTACTTTTTCCTTTCCAGTTTGGAGGCCTTTTGTTTCTTTTTCTTAGGCAAGAAACAAAAGGCCTCCAAACTGAAAAGGAAAAAGTAAATTGTTGAGGCCAAAACTTCCACTGCTATGTTGAATAGAAGTTAGGAAAGCAGGTATCCTTGCTTTATTCCTCATCTTAGTGGAAAAGCTTTTAGTCTTTCACAGTTGAATGATTTGCACTATGAATTTTTCATGTATGGCTTTTATTATATTTAGGTAGTTTTGTTCTGTTTCTGGTTTTTTTGAGTGTCTTTATCATGAAAAAGTGTTAAATTATTTCAGATGCTTTTTCTTCATCAATTGAGATGATCATGTCTTTTTTCTTCATTTTGTTGTGTGGAGTATTGATTGATTTTTGTATGTTGAACCATCCTTGCATCCCAAGAACAAATCCTGCTTGGTCATGGTGTGTAATCCTTTTAAGTGTTGCTAAATCCTGTTTGCTAATGTTTTTTCAAGAATTTTTGCATCACTGTTCATAAGGGATAGGACTGTAGTTTTTCTGTAGTGTCTTTGTCTAGCTTTGATATGTTTATGCTGGCTTCATAGAATGAGTTGGGAGTGTTCCCTTCTTGAAGAATTTGATGAGGCTTAGTATTCTTTAAATGTTTGGTAGAATTTATTAATGAAGTTATCAGGTCTAAGGCTTTTCTTTTTGGGAGATTTTAAATTATAGGTCTATTCAGATTTTCTATTTCTTCATGATTCAGTCTTTGCTAGGTTTTGTGTTTCTAAGAATTTGTCCATTTCGTGTAGGTTTTCCAGCTTTTTTGGCTCACCATTATTTATAGTATGCTCCTGTAATCCTTTTAATTTCTGTAGGACTGGTAGAAAAATTCCTATTGTTATTTCTGATTTTAGTAATATCACTTTTCATTTTCTAGTTCTTTTAGCTAAAGGGTTGTTGATTTTGTTCTTTTCAAAGAATGACTTTTATTTACATTGATTTTCTTTCTTATTTTTCTATATTCTGTTTTCTTTAATTCTGTTCTTTATTATTTCCTTCTTTCTGCTAGCTTTGGGTTTAGTTGGTTCTTTTTCTGGTTCTTCAGTTGGAAAGTTAGATTGTTGATTTAAGATCTTTTTATTTTTAATGTGTTTATAGCTGTGTATTTCCTCCATTAGTACTTCTTTTCACTGCATCTTAAGTTTCAGTTGACCATGTTTGTTTGTTTGTTTTTCCTTCATGAAGTGTCTACTCATATCTTGGGCCCCCCATCCCTCCTTTCCTTTCCCTTCTGATCTTAGTAAAGAGGACTTTTTCTTTTCCTTAGTCAGTTTGGACAAATTTTTCTGCTAGGTGTATGTATGGGAATATTTGCACTCAATCCGTGGCTGACTTTTTCATTATTTTGACAGTGCCTTTTAAAGCAGAGAAGTTTTTAATTTTAACAGAATTTGTATCCTATCTAAGAAATGTTTGAAGTCCACAAGGATTTTCTCCTGTTTTTTCTTCTATAAGTTTTATAGTTATCATTTATGTTTAGTTCTGTTATGCATTTTGAGTTAATTTTTGTATATGTAGAGTGTGGTTGAGGGATTATTTCTTCATTATTTTTTTATATGGCTATTCAGTTTTCTAGCACCATTTGTTGAAAGGACTGTTCTTACTAAAATTTCCTGGTATCTTTCTTGAAAATCTATAATGTAGTATTGCTGAATTCCCGTCCCTGGCATATTGGTATAGCTATGCAGTTTGTCAGTGGGATTAGAAAGATAGGAAAATAACTGTTGAAGAGAATACTATGAAACTCTTATCTTGTACATAAATGATACTAATTTACTTAAAGGAAGTGTTTTTAAAAATTTTAAAGTAGAGCTTTAAATCAGTTAAAAATGAAACTTTTATACTAAATAATATTTTACCAGATAAACATTTATTTTAAATGTACTTATGTAAAAGATTGAATTGTTACTCAACATAGTACATGAGAAGTAAAATTTCTTTAGCACATGGATAAAGTACTAGCTGTAATTATTTTTACTTTCTAGCTTTCAATTTCAGGTTGTATAGTGGCCATGTTAAATTAATCAAAATAGGGAAATGACGTGTTTTTCTTATCCACAGTGGCAGCTAGACTGTCTTGCTTGCTTGCTGAAGTTAATATGCCAGTTTGCAGTAGATCCGTCCGATTTGGATTTAGCTTATCATGATGTCTTTGCCTGGTCTGGTATAGCAGAAAGCCATAGGAAAAGAACTTGGCCTGGTAAATCAAGAAAGGCTGCTGGTGATCATGCCAAGGGTCTTCATATACCAAGATTAACAGAGGTAAAGTACAGAAGTTACCATTAAATTGTAGTAATGAATTCTATTTGTGTTTTACAAAGTTAAAAATACATTAATGCATAAGAAATGCAATCCTAGATTATCACAATATGACCTAACAGCTGAAGTGATACCTTCATTTTTTTTTTTTTTTTAAGATTTTATTTATTTATTTGACAGAGATAGAGACAGCCAGCGAGAGAGGGAACACACGCAGGGGGAGTGGGAGAGGAAGAGGAAGGCTTCCAGCAGTGGAGTCTGATGTGGGGCTCGATCCCAGAACGCTGGGATCACGCCCTGAGCCAAAGGCAGACGCTTAATGACTGAGCCACCCAGGCGCCCCAATACCTTCATTTTTAATCCAGTAGTAGTAATTATGAAATAGTAATATTTTTCAGTTCATTATCCAAATTTCAGGAATGAATTGTATGCCATTCTAATGTTCTCTAGCTGTGGAATTTAGTTAATCATTTATACCCAGTAATTTATATACTAAATTTGTGAGGGTCCATTTAGGGAAACAAACCACACAAGGTGTTTTCAACAGAGGAGATTTAAAATAAAGAATTGGTTTTACGTGTCTGCATTGGAGGACTAAACATACAAAAAGAAAATGTTGAGGTAATCCAGACAAGTAACCATTCACCACTCCTAGTGTTGTGGAACATACGGAAAAAGGTTAGGGATATCAGATATGAGGAGATTTATAAGGAAGGATCTTTTTGACCTGGGGTTTAGGCCTCAGAGGAAGGGGTTCTGCTACTATTTCTGAAACCATGTGGCTTCTCCTGGGTTAAATACTTATGGTACAATGCTGTCAGAAAAAGCAAGGAAGTAATCTCTGTTCCAGGTTGACAGAGCCTCATAGGAAACCAGCTGGCAAGGGAGGAATTTAGTTTGTGATGTGCCAGCCATAGAATAACAAAGCACGTCTATAGAATGGTAGATTTGGAGCTAAACAAAAATGGTACAGTAACTAGCACATCTAGCAGTGTAATTAGAATTCTTGTCCGTGGTTCCGTTGTTCATGTGATCAGATATTTGCCCTTTGAATGGCTCTGTCACTGGGAAGTGGGAAGAGATAAAGACAAGTTCTTAGTGAGATCTCTTACTCATTTGTAACCTTTTGACTATAGCACCTTACCTCATAGCTGCCCAAGAAACACCCAGAGCAATGAGTTGTTTCTGATAGAAGTAGTATTGTAGTGTAACATAGGTTGGAAACTACTGGTGAAATTGAAACCTGAAGCCTATTTCCCTTTCAGAATTTTGGGATATTAAGTGGGACAAGTGACCTCTGGTAGGATTCTAATCATTTACAGCTAATACAATTAAAATAGAACTTTGGGGACTGTAGTGTAATCTATATGTGTTCTACAGTGTTGCGTAGTTGTCAGCTACTTACTTTAACCTTGCATTGCTGTAATGTTTCAGTTATTTTTTTTTCCAGAATAATCTTCCCAGTTTATAATTTAAAAACTCAAATTGATTGTGTTCCTTTCTGTTAACTCATTAAATAACTTCAAAGCTTTTGACCTTAATTAGTCATTTCCTCTTGAGCTTTTAATAATATAAATATATATAGTACAGATATAAAATACATGCACACATAAGTTTTAAGGTTTTTTAAAAAAAATGTATGCAAGTACATGATTATTGACAATAATTCACAATATACAGGGGAACCTTTCCTCCCAGTCATAAGTGATTACCGTTGATAGTTTTATGTATTATCTTATTAGATTTTTTCATTGCATATGCTAGTGTTATGTTTTTATAGTTTAGAAAAGATGCTTACTGTATATATTTCCCATTAGTTGATCCTAATCGGAGTTTAGTATGTTAACCTTTTTGGGAATAAAAATTTCTGTTATATTAATTCTAGACACAGAGTTACCCTGTTTTGATATTCTGTAGATAGTGAGGAAGAACACTAGGTTTTTTTCATAATTTACTGTCATGCATTATTTCCTTTGTTTCCCTCAAAGCCCTTTCAAAAGGTTCAAATTCCATGTCAGACTTCAAAAAGCTTTCCTTGAAGCTGTCCTGATTTCACCAGTGATGGGTTTAGTTGTTGCTCTCTTCTTTTGCTGATGTGGCACATTGCACTACTTGTGTTACAGTGCTTTCTATGTTATCTGCTGTACTGGACGCACATCCCCAGGATGGGAACAGTGCTTAAAACATAAGGACCCAAAAGGGTTCTGATCTACAGAAGGGAGTCTGTAATTCTTTATTTATATAAATTAGCAAATTATTTTCTTCTATTTTATAGAACTATATAGAACATTATATAGAACTCCAATTATATAGAAGAACGAGAACCTAAAAATTAAATATGTATTAAAATCATGCACCTTGAAAGGTTGCAAACTAAATGTTGATGCTCAGGATTTTTAATCGAGAATCTATGCCCTATATTTATTTTTCTGTATTTATTTCAGGATGGTTGAGATATATGTCACTGGTTGGCTTTTTTCCCCTTGTGTCAGAAGCAAAAAAGTGTTTAATTCTTCATCCCCCCCAATAAACCATTGACATGTATAATATATTTTTTTCACCCACTTGGGTGACCTATAAAGAATTTGTGGATCAAAAATAAAGAATAGTTTTGCTTCTGTATTTCTGTATTAGTAAATTTTCTTTTTCTTTCTTTCTTTCTTTCTTTCTTTCTTTCTTTCTTTCTTTCTTTCTTTTAGTGGCTTATATTAAGTTTGGTTATACAATTCTGGTTTTCTAATACTGATATTTTTACAGTATGATATTCTTTATCTTGTCATAGATAAAAAAGTAATTTGGAATCTTGGGTTAAAAATGCATTTTTGTGTTTTAGTGTATTTAAAGATTTTTTTTTTAATGTTTTTGTTTTAAAGGTATTTCTTGTTCTTGTCCAAGGAACCAGTTTGATTCAGCGACTTATGTCTGTTGCTTATACGTATGATAATCTGGCTCCTAGGTATGAAGTTTTTACATAATTTTTATATGTATTTGTACCAAGAATATAGTGCTTTAAAACTTAATTTTGAAAAAATTTAAAGGTTAGCACTTATACCGTTCCACCTTCATTTGTGTATTATCAACATTTTGCCAACTTTATTGCATAATCATGAGTGTGCGTTTTCTCTGTGTGTGTGTGTGTCTGTGTGCACACATTTATTTACATATTGTCCTGAATTTTGTGAGAGTAGGTTTCAGATATCATGTCCATTTACCAATAATACTTCAACACCAGGGCATTTTCTTAATCATTTGAGTGAAAGACTCAAATATAGAAAGTTTAACGTTGCTCTGATAGTGTTATTTAATGTATAGTCCACACTCAAATTGTCCCATTAATATTCTTTAGAACACTTTTTTTTTTCCTGGTGCAGGATCATGTCCTGCATTTAGTTGTTGTTTCTTCCATTTCCTTCTATCATAGATACTTCGTTAGCCTTTCTCTCATGATACTGACATTTCTCAGTACTTCAGGCCAGTTCTTTTATAAAGCATCTTTCAGTTTAGGTTTTCTAATTCTAACAGTTTTGATTGTTCTTCATGATTAAATACAGATGATACATTTTTAGCAGGAGCACTCCATAAGTAGTGTGTCTTTCCCACTACATCCAGCTGAAGTCAATTTGTCCCATTAATAATGATACTAATTTTTATTAGCTTATGTGGTTTCCTGCAGGTTTCTCTACAACAAGGTTTCTTATTTTTCCTAATTAAAAGTGACCTGTGGGAAGCTGCTCCTCATAAAACTTTCATTCATTGATTTTTAGCATTCAGTGATGATTCTTGTCTAAATTAAACATTAGTAAATCTTTGTAAAGTGGCGATTTTCTGACTCTTAACCATTTTATGCTTATTGGTTGACATTCCATTATGAGGAAGAGCTTTCTCTCCCTTTTCGTTAGTATCAGTTTGAATTCATGATTTTTTTCCACCCAATTTGTTGTAGTTCATGACTATTAATTACTGTTCATTTTACTCAAATTATACCTGAGTTGGCCTCCTCAAGCTTGTTCATGTGTCCTTTTGACATATGTGTGGCAGAAGAGGGGTCTTTTTTTTATTTTTCCTGTCACTTTTAAGATCTTCAAGGCATATAGTTTCCCTACCTTAGTCCTGGAATCAGCCATTTCTTTAAGAAACCCTAGTTCCTATTGGTGGGAAGCTTCCAAAAATATGGGCTCTTGGTGGACTCACTGCTACTGAGGTGTCCTTGCTTCTAGGCCCTTGGTGGACAGAGTTGGAAATATGTGTATATGAATATAGTTTGAGCATGTAATAATCCCATTTATTTGGGCTTCAGTAGAAATTTTAAAAATAATGAAATTTTGATACAGAAATTCAAGTGTGATAATTGCTGACTGATACATGGGAACCTGACTGTATGCCTTACATAATCACATAAGTTATGTTAAAATATGTAAAATTAATTTCTGTGTATTCTGTAGGTGTTCTGTTGGGCTGAAATTTACCGTTATACTTAAATGATTTATAAAGCTAATGTAAACAGGTTTGAAAGTGCTTAACCTTATTTATGGCTAATAGCTGTTTTTAGATGATTTTAAAAGTCACCTTCATAGGCAGTGATTGCATTTAAAAAAGCATGATTATTTTAAGATTATTTATTTTATAATTTACCTTTCTTTTATCTCGTCTCAGTTGAATTCACATTTATTATTTGATCAATATCTGCTTTACCCAACTACACTCTCAGTTCTATATGAACTATATCTGATTTTGCTCACCATCGTATTTTTAGTGCCAGGCACCTTATTGTTTGTAAAACTTATGAATGGATAATGTGTGGAAACGAAGAAAGTACTGTAAACATGCCTTTGATTTGTATGATAAGATACATTTTATACCCCAACAACCAGTTAACTCTCCAGTTAAGTAATTCTTAACTTTTCCTCTACGTCCTCACTAACCCACACTCTACCTTACTATTCCACAGCCACGATATGTTGAGTTAACAAGGCCATTCAGTAACTGTTTTGTTTGCTTTTATTTCTTGAGAATTAAGAAATGTTCATTTGACTTTGTTAACCTCACACAAGGAAAGATAAACATGCAGGTTTGATACCAGCTGCTGCTGTTCAAGCTGGTTCACTCTGTGGCAGTTCTTGTTTTCATTCTACCAGTTCCATTCTTAAAGAGCTTTTTACCATCTCTGTAATGTGAGCCCCCTCCTCCTGCCCCCCCATTCCTGTTTTTTTGTCTGTGCCTGTTCATGTGCCGTTATCTTTTCCTTAGGCTCCCACCTCGATTCCTATGGTGCTAGGTTTATATCAATTAAGGCAGTTAGAACATACTTTTTGCCTGTGTTCTCAAAAATCTTTTTTTTTTAAAGATTTTTATTTATTGATTTGAGAGAGAGAGCGTGTGGACGCAGGAGCACAAGCAGGGGGAGGGGCAGATTGAGAAGCAGAATCCCTGCTGAGCAGGGAGCCCCACATGGGGCTTGATCCCAGGACCTTAGGATCATAACCTGAGTCAAAGGCAGATGCTTAACCAACGGAGCCACCCAAAGTGCCCCATCAAAAATCTGCTAATGCTACATATTTAAAGGGTAGATGGGTAGGTCGCTGTTAATAAAGTTGGTTATAATAATATAATAACTAAACATGAAATATGGACAGGTATGTGATTTATAAGTTTTAACTTCTTTCTACTTCTTACTTTTATTTTTTTTAAGATTTATTGAGAGAGAGTACACATGTGTGCATGAGCGCAGGGAGCGGAGAGGGAAAGAGAATCTTAAGCTGACTCTGTGCTGAGGACAGAGCTGGATTGCAGGGCTCAGTCTCATGGCCCTGAGATCACAACCTGAGCTGAAACCCAGTGTGGGATGCTTAACTGCTTGCACCACACAGGGGCCCCAGTACTTTTTACTTTAAATCAATAATGTGGGTGGGTCTTGCTTTTTGAGATTTTGAACAGTGTTTTGTTCACTACAACAAAATGAGGATGGTAGAGATCAGTGTTTTTCTTTTTTTAAACAATTTATTTGTAAGACATAATCCCCATTTACTGGTTATATTAAGATGAAAGTTTTTAATACGTTCCTTTAAATTAAAGTAATACATTTTCCACTGAAGTAACTAAATGTGTGGAGAAAAATGGGTGTAAAATAATACAGAATTAAATTAGTTTTCTCTGTTTTTTTAGTAATTTGCTTTTAACCATTTCCAATAGAAATTGTCATTAACAATACTAAAGGAAGGGTATTGTATGTCAGTGTATGATTTTATTTTTAAAATTAGAAGTCTGAAGTTTAGAATCTAAGCCATTATAACCTTTCTCTTTGTAATACAGATCTCTTTTAGTAACTAAATCTTTTTTTTTTAAGATTTTATTTATTTATGTGAGAGAGAGCCAGAGACTGAGTGTGAGCATGAACGAACAGGGGGAGGAGTAGAGGGAGAGGGACAAGCAGACTCCACACTGAGCACAGAGCCCGGTGGGGAGCTCACTGTCACGACCCTGAGATCAGGACCTAAGCTAAGATCAAGTCGGATGCTCAACAGACTGAACCACCCAGCTCACCCATCATGAGCACTTCTTGAGGATTCACTTACTTTAATCAATACTGTATTCACTCATATTGTTTGTTAAATATGAACAGTCATATGGAGTGGTCTGTAATACTTTATCAGTGTTTCTTTAAAAGGTAAATACCATAGGAAACATATTTTTCTTAAAATTTATTTTTTGTGGAGGGTACATGTATAAACTTTAAAAGGTATGTGGTAATAAATTGAGTCATTTGTATTTTATTGCTAAAATTAATTAGTGGTGGTGGATTTTTTTTTTTTTTTTACTTTACAGAGTTTTGAAAGCTCAGTCCGATCACAGGTCTAGGCATGAAGGTAAGTAAGGGTTCCACAAAGCTAATTTTTAATATAAAAAGATTTGCATAATTAGATAATCTTTAATAATGAACACTGTGTTTTCTTTGCAGCACAAGCCTTATAGTCATACCTTTTTCTAATTTCTCTTTTAGTTTCACATTATTCAATGTGGCTCTTGGTGAGTTGGGCGCATTGCTGTTCTTTAGTGAAATCTAGCCTTGCTGATAGTGACCATTTACAAGATTGGTTAAAGAAATTGACTCTCCTTATTCCTGAGGTAAGATAAAGTTTGAAAATCAGTACTATTATTCTTCATATTTTTTATATTATTTGCGTTGATAATAGAAAACAAGAGCTAATGGAAACAAATGGACATGATTCCATAAATATATCCATTCCATTGCCTGGAATGTACTTATTAAACACTTCAAGATCTAGAGTGTTTTGAACTTTGTACACTTAAATGTGAATGTTAAGAGGCTCTTAACCATAGGAAACAAACTGAGGGTTGCTGGAGGGAAGGTGGGTTGAGGGATGTGTAACTGGTGATGGACATTAGGGAGGGCACATGATGTAATGTGCATTGGGTGTTATATGCAACTGATGAATCACTGAACTCTACCTCTGAAACTAATACACTATATGTTAATTAACTGAATTTAAATAAAAATGCAAAAAAAATTGTGAATGTTAGTCTAGAGCATTCATATTTTTCTTTTTCTGAAATAAAACTGATTATTTTGCTTTGGAGTTTTGAAATTTTTTTTCTGGGAAGGATTAGGGTGTTTATTTGGTAATTTATATTTTAGAAGAAACTTCTTTTCCTTTTTCTATCAGAGTGTATCCTTCGACACAAGAGATAAGTCAAATATATTTTGATTCCAATGTCAACACTGAAGTTAGTATAATTGTCACTACCTGTAGCTTGATATTCCTGAATGAAATAGTAGAAACATACTCTTGCTAAAACACTTAGCCACAATAGTTACAATAGTTACATCTTTTTTAGGCGGCATTGTCTTAATACATTTAGCTCTGAGTTGAATGCATATGTATTCTTGTTCTGACTGTGTCACAAGTAATGATTGTGACATTTGGGCAAGTCCCTTAGAAACTGTAAAATGTTTTTGGTATAAGCACTTTCTAAATTGCTTCTTGTTCTGAAAATATTTTATCCTTTTATTTAGTTTTGTAAATAAATCATTATGAATATCCTCTCCTTTGTCCCTTTTGTATTTGTTACTGTTATTTGGATTTTTTTTCATGTCCGTATTTGGGATTTTCTAACATGTTTCTACAAATACTGTATACTTTGGGGGTACT
Source organism: Ursus arctos (assembly GCF_023065955.2). Classification (NCBI taxonomy): domain Eukaryota; kingdom Metazoa; phylum Chordata; class Mammalia; order Carnivora; family Ursidae; genus Ursus; species Ursus arctos. The sequence goes on along the minus strand of NW_026623100.1, from coordinate 27,796,528 downwards.
TTATTTGATCAGATTTATGTGCATGAGTATATGATCAGAACATTGCATTTAAAAAATACTACCAAAGAAACCGTGTAACATGTTATTGCTGCTGACGTTGATTTTAAGATTAACTTTTTAATACTTAACTCAGTCTGTCTTTGGAACTTGCTTTTTCATTTAGACTGCAGTCCGTCATGAGTCTTGCAATGGTCTTTATAAGTTATCTCTGTCAGGACTGGATGGAGGAGACTCCATCAATCGCTCTTTTCTGCTATTGGCTGCTTCAACATTGTTGAAATTTCTTCCTGATGCTCAAGCACTCAAACCTATTAGGGTAAGATTTTACTGTGTTTAGGAGCAGTTTCTGTTTCTGCAATTCTCTTTGCCCCAGGTTTTTATCATTGTATTACATACTTGCAGTAATTTTGAGTACTTGTTTACTATATGTAGTTTTTACCAAGAGAATAGTTATACAGTTCTTAAAGTGACAGCGTTGTGGACGTATTGTGTCCATAGTACACGTAGGAGTTTGTTCTTACTAAAATGGAATGATAAAAACATCATAAATGCAGCTTACTAAGTCACACAATTTTTTTTAATGAGATTCTGAATTTTGAATTCCCTTTCCTGCTCCAGTGTATATGCTAGCATTGTAAAACAGCCTTCTACTACATAATAAATTCAGAGCTCATTAAGTAAATTTTATTAACCCCAGAAATATGATGCATTGTAGGATTTACTTTTTCCTCCTGCGTATTTACTTGTCATCGAATATGTAAGATAACGTAAAATGTTTTTTAGGTTTTAGATTTCAAAACTAGACCGTTGCATTTGGGTAGATTTATATATACTTAGGTTCTATAGGTTTCTTTCTTTCTTTTTTTTCTTTTTTTTTTTGAGATTTTATTTATTTGACAGAGAGAGAGAGAGAGACAGCGAGAGAGGGAACACAAGCAGGGGGAGTGGGAGAGGGAGAAGCAGGCTTCTTGCTGAGCAGGGAGCCAGCTGTGGGGCTTGATCCCAGGACCCTGGGATCATGACCTGAGCCAAAGGCAGATGCTTAACAACTGAGCCACCCAGGTGCCCCCTATAGGTTTCTTTTGTTGACACATTTTCATTGAATTCTTCTTTTCTATTCTATTTAGCATTATATGTTATTCATACAATGACTTTTCCAAGTGGGTTGTAAGAAATTTGAGGGTAATATTTTTCTGAAAGTTCTCATACTATTCACTTATGGGCCCAGTTATTCTGATTTTACAGAAGCTAGAAGTGTTTTTTCCATTTTTTGTTAAATTTTGAATTCTGTTTTTATAGAGATTTAATTTTTCATAAGGTCTGTAGTTTCTTAAATGTATTGTAATTTTAAGTGATTCCCCTTTTTAAAATGTTTTCACAAAGTTGAATTTTTTTTTTTTTATAGATAGATGATTATGAAGAAGAACCAATGCTAAAACCTGGATGTAAAGAGTATTTTTGGTTGTTGTGCAAATTAGTTGACAACATACATATAAAGGATGCTAGTCAGGTATGTTCAGAAAATTATACAGTAACTTGTATGATGTTGGATGGATCATGCACATGTATGTTTATGACTTTATATAAGCTCTTGTTTTTAAGGGCATTTTTTTTTTAATCGTTCTCTAAGAGTTGGAAATGCCATAATTATTTTATTGTAGTTAGACCTTTTTGTTTTGCTCTAAATTCCTTTCTTTTTACTTTGACCTTTGTTGAAATGTCTTTATCTGGTACCTATAAGTAATTTCTTATTTCTTCTAAGATCTGTAGATATAAAATGTTATTTGGGATGTGAAGTTTAGACTTTAGATGTAAATATACAGTATTCTGTAATAGCATATGGGTTTGGAGTTTTGAATATGTAAAATTGCAATTCAAATAGAGTTGATTTTAAGGTTAAGAAACTATTAGTTTACTGATCTGCTAATTTTCTTAGACTGAAATAGTTTAAAACAGATGTTTAAAATAAGTTAATTTCAAAGACAAACTTGCCATATATATATATTTTTTTTTTCTCCTTCATAAATTGAGTAAACTGAAATGCATCTAAGTGTTCTCAAAAAATGAGAAACACTTTTAAGAAGATACATTTAGATATTTAGGAAATATTTTCTCTTTTTAAAATGTATTTTAATCCCAGGGTGCCCGCCTGGCTCAGTCGGTACAGCATGCAACTCTTGATCTTGGGATTGTAAATTCAAGCCCCACAATGGGTGTAGAGATTACATAAAAAATCTTAAAAAAATGTATTTTAGTCCATGTGCATTTTATACACTTTACATTTTAAAACGTCCTGTAGTAGTTGCATTTTCTACTTTAAAGGAGCAGTGTACATTGAATTCGTAAAGTACTTTTCATTTGAGAAATAATTACAAATATTGAATGTGGTTTTTTTTTGTTTTTTTTTTTTAAAGATTTTATTTATTTATGTGACAGAGAGACAGCCAGCGAGAGAGGGAACACAGCAGGGGGAGTGGGAGAGGAAGAAGCAGGCTCATAGCAGAGGAGCCTGATGTGGGACTCGATCCTGGTATGCTGGGATCACGCCCTGAGCCGAAGGCAGACGCTTTAACGACTATGCTACCCAGGCGCCCCTGAATGTGTTTTAATTTACTTGATTATTCATGAAATACTGATGTCAGATGAACATTGATTTTTTTGTTGTTGTTGTTTGTTTTTTTAACCTTGGGTTACCCATTTAAGGTAGGAATCTATTATTTCTTGCTTGCCAAGCAGGGTAGTTTTTTCTTAGAGATCTGAGTTTCTTTGAGAATCCTCTAAAGTTTTATTTTGTGAAATGTTGATTTTGTTGCTTAACCGACTGAACCACCCAGGCACCCCCCATGGATTCTGTTTATTTAAAGGACTGTCAATGATGTGTTTATAACTATCAAAGAGTAGCTGTATTATTTATAATTTAATTAGTATATTAATGAATTTGGGAGAACCAAATTATTACTTACAAGGGAAGAATGTTTTTTTTGTTTTAGTAATCTCTGGCTACTAAACACAAAAGTCTCTATTTGAATTTTGTTTTCTCTTTGTATTAAGACCACACTCCTCGACTTAGATGCTTTGGCACGACATTTGGCTGACTGTATTCGAAGGTAAAATTTGATGTTAAATTCACAATTTTATCATTGAGGAAACATAAAGGACATAATTATGTGAACTATCTTGTTTTGCTTGTGTTCTTTTTTGTAGCAGGGAAATCCTAGATCATCAAGATGGTAATATTGAAGATGATGGGCTTACAGGTCTTCTAAGGCTTGCAACAAGTGTTATTAAACACAAACCACCCTTTAAATTTTCAAGAGAAGGACAGGTAGGTATTAAGACATCAAATGTCTGTAGGAAATATGATCGAGATTTTTTTTGTTGTTGCATTGTATGTGGGTATATTAAATTTTCTTAAACATGCAAACATAAATCTTGCTAGAACTTTATTGCTGGTTGGAAAAGTGAATATTGAATAAGGTGAACCTTAGAAATACAAATTCTAAACTTATATTTGGAATGCAGAAACAATTTTAACTCCTGTGACTTGTACATAGAAAGGCAACCTCTACTACAATTTCTGTAGGTTGAACATTTTGAATTAATAATTTACACAGAATTAATAAGTAGTCATGGAGTACCTTTCTGACTGGTTTCATGTTTTAGAAGCCCGTTTGACATGAAATCTATTGAATATTTGATGACACCTAAGGACTCCATAGCCACAGATGTCTTAATTACTCCTCAGATTTATTTACTCTGCCATTAGCACTTTTGTCATTGCCTGCAATGAGGGAGTTAGTTTTTGGTTTGGAGGGTGGTTTTCTTAAGGTCACTATTTGTGGTAGGAAACACAGGAATAACCAGAAGGATCTAAGATAGTCCTCAAGGGCATAGAGTTGGGGATTCCGGAAATAGGTGACAGTCTTAACTGTCTTAAATCTGTACAACTTCCCCAATTTGACAAAGCCCCTTTTTGTGCTATTTTTCTATGTCCTTCTTAAATTTTTCCTGTACTCACTGGGAATAATTTGATTGATTTAGTTTTGCGGGTTGAAGTATTATGCTACGTTAGCCAGTATAGAACTTTTATTCCAAAATATATCAGTTTCTTAGATAATACATTGTAATGTGAAAATCATTGTAAAAGAAAAACAATTTTTAGATAGTGCAAAGAGAAGATTCCCATATAGTTTGATTTCCCATGATTCTTAGGTGATGGATGGTCTTCCAGGAGTTTCCATGGATATATTAAATACTCAAGTATATCATTTATATTACATAAACACCATTTTGTGATCTTTTTTTATTTTAAAAAATGAATACACTGAAAATATATTTTAAAAAATTGACTACATAAAGAGGGAAACAATTTTTTTTATTGACATGTATGTTGTTGCTGGTGGTTAAAAAACCAAAAAAAAAAAAACAAAACAAAAAACAAACAGCTGCAGGGAACCTCATCTTTGCACCCCTGTCCCATTATACACACCTGTTCTTAAAAGTAAATTTGATTGATTTTAATCATAATATATTAGTTTACAAAAGCCTCTATCCTTTTAATTTTCCCAGCTGCACTGTGTTAGAATGTTTCTAATATCTCAGTTTCTCAGATATCCCCACATGTGAAGGGGATGTCTGAGACATTCCTTACAAGTGAAGTCTTTGCCAGTCTCACTTTTCTTTAGTTTTATGTCTTTGGTTTCTGTTGAAAATGAGTGTCTTTTTATGTACGTCTTGTCTGTGTTAACTTGTGAATTTTCTGTTTATAATTGATATATATCTTTTGAAATTTTTCTTATTTGTAAAAGTCTGTATATTGAAAATATTAAAAAGAATTTAATATTCTTTTTCTGCCCTCTTTTCCAGAATTCTTTTTTTGCTTATTCGTGTTTTTTAAAGACTACTTGTTTTTTTTCTTCTTTGTTTTGTTTATTATACGAATAATAATCTTAGGCAAAGTTTTGAGCCTTTATAAAGGTAGATGTTGTTATTAGACCCATTTTATTTATTTATTTATTTATTTATTCATTCATTCATTCATTCGACAGATAGAGACAGCCAGCGAGAGAGGGAACACAAGCAGGGGGAGTGGGAGAGGAAGAAGCAGGCTCATAGCGGAGGAGCCTGATGTGGGCCTCGATCCCATAGCGCCGGGATCACGCCCTGAGCCAAAGGCAGACGCCTAACCGCTGTGCCACCCAGGCGCCCCTAGACCCCATTTTGACAAATGATGAAGTTAAGGCACAGACAAGTTAAGCAACTTGCCTCACTGAGGTTACTCATACTCCCCACTTAGCCTAGTTTTTGGGGTTTCTTAAAAAAGTTTTATTTATTTGATAGAGAGCAGGGAAGCACAAGCAGGGGTAGTGGGAGAAGGAGAAGCAGATTCCCCACTGAGCAGGGAGCCCAATGCGGGGCTCGATCCCAGGACCCTGGGATCATGACCTGAGCCGAAGGCAGTTGCTTTACCAACTGAGCCACCCAGATACCCCTTAGCTGAACTTCTAACCACTATACAATACTGGCTACAGATATTAAAATCCTAAACACACAGCTCTATAGTCTGCTTTTTTCACTACCTTAGAGAGTCTCCGTATCAGTATATGCCATATACAGTTAATTCATTCTTTTTAACAACTGCATAATATTGTGTGTGTGTGTGTGTATTCAGCTCTTAATGATGAAAATTGTCTTTTACAAGTGATATTGCAGTGAAGATGTTTATACATCTATCACTTAGGAAATCTGTAGGAAAAAATTCTGGAAGTAGCATTGCTCATTCACAGGGTATGTACCTTTTTGACTTTGGTCAGTATAACCACATTGTTTTCTCTGGATGCTGAGCCAGTTTATGGTCCCACCTACACTGTGTGTGGGTGATTGCCTGTTTCATCACATTCTCACCAACCCAGTATAATAGCAGGTATTTCTGATATTATAGGTGAAAAACAATCTCCTAGTTTTATTTTACTTTTTGTGATTATGATTAAGGTTGAGCATCTTTGCATGTGTTAGAAAACCATTATTTTGTGTTATCTTTTCTCTGATCTAGACTCTAGGTAGAGAACTAGGAGGGCAAATGTGTTGGGAATTTAGCTAGGAATCCAGTGGTTCTGGAGAGGGATGATGGTGGAAAGTGGTTGGATTTGGGATATTGAAGGTACTGCTCACAGACTTAAATTTGGATAGGATTGTGAGGTGGGAGAGAGAGAAAGACTCTTCAATTTTAAGCCTGAGAAATGAAATGAATGATAATTCCATTTACCAAGAAAGGGAAATCTTGAGATATCATTTTTGAGGAGAAGTGAGAGTGTCAGAATCAAGTCTATTTTGGACATGTTAAATACGAAATGTCAATTAGATATGCAAGTGGAGGTGTTTAAGGCAGTTGGTTTGTTGTAATATTAAGAAAAGTTTTCTTTATTTCCTAGATATTTAAAATACCTTTTCTACTTTAATGATTTTACTTTATTAAATTTCATTGAGAATTTACTTTAGTTTGGGAATCAGTTAACTTTTTCTGTAAAGAGCCTTATAGTAAATATTTTAGGCTATGCTGGCTAAATACTAGGTCTCTTTTACCACCGTCACCACTAGTACTACTGCTTTCCTTCCTCTTGCCCTATTCTTCCATTTTTCTAATTCCCGTTTAAAAATATAAACCCCGTTCTTATCTCTACTAGCAACAGATATATACTTTACAGACTGATAATTAAGACTCAATCCTGATTCTTAAGAACTGACTATGTATTTTTTAAGAACGGACAATTTAGTGGTTCATTTTTTCAGCAGGTAATTATTGAGAAACCTGCCTTATTCAAAATTTGTATGTACCTTCACAAATGGCTACTCAGGATATTTACCATTAATGGTTAAAAAAAAAAAAGGCTATTAAAGGAATACCGTCAGGGATGTGAAAGATCACCTAGCATTGACATGATTAAGAAAGGCTTTGAAGAGGATACAGCTTTTATAATATAGAATAAAGGTGGGGTTTGTTTGTTTTTAAGATTTTAATTTTTTATTTGTTAGAACAAGCAGGGGGAGCAGCGGGCAGAGGGAGAAACAGGCTTCCCGCTGAGCAAGGAGCCCAATGTGGGACTAAGTCCCAGGACTCTGGGATCATGACCTGAGTCAAAGGCAGATGCTTAACCGACTGAGCCATACAGGCATCCCCAGGATAAAGGTTTTTTTTTTTTTTTTTTTTTTTTTTTTTTTTTAAGTAGAAAAGTAAAGGAAACATTGAAGTCCTAGAAAAGAATACGAGTAAAAATTAAGTGATAGGACACCACTGGATATGTGTGGGAAATTGAGGGATTAGTTCAGCTTGACTTGAGTTGGAAGAAGTATAGGAGGTAACTTTGGGAAGCTAGATGGTCATCTCTTGAGTTCACAGGAAATTATTTTTACATGTACATGCAGTAAAACAAAAGCATTACTTTTGTAATTTAAAAAAGTGGGGTCTTTAAAGTGTTCGATCCAGTCAACGTCGGGAATGTGCGTTAGCAAAATACCTGGTGACAGATGAAGAGCCAGCAGAGTGTAGTGGTCTTCAAACTTTTATTGTTCACATATTCTTTAAATAAAGAATTTTGGGAAACCTAGGTGTCCTCTCACAAATTTTTAAGCCTTAAAAAATTTCTAGGTTTTTCAATCTATTTTTTTAATTTTGTTTCAAGTTTTTGTTTTGGTTCTAGTTAACATACAGTGTTACATTAGTTTCACGTGTACAATGTAGTGGTTTAGCAATTCCATGTTTCATCTGGTGCTCATCACAAGTACACTCCTGTATCAACTCTGTATTTTTGAAGAGTATAATTCCAGGAATTTGTTAAAATTGAAAAAAGTATTTTTTGTGACCTCTCGGTGTTGTCTGAAGTTACTTCTGTGTTACCATTACATTACATTTATTTGGACACGGGCAATCAAAGCAACATAAATATACGTTTTTTATATATACAACAGACTTGAAGTAAAAACTCTTTTTAGTAGCATATTTTATAGAAGGAAATTTATATGTTCATCAAATGTCAAAAGTCCATCTTCTAGCATTAAAAATAGTTGGCAGTCTATAGCAATAATTTTGTCAAGCTTTCTGTTTACATTTTTTCAGTCTCAAAAATAGAAGGAACTATATTCTTGATACATTTTTATAGTATCTTGTTTTGCAGTTCGATTAGTAAGAACAGAATGGGTTTAGGATATCTCATTTTTCTCTGAAACTTTCTCTTATTCATAGTCTATATTCTTTTTTATATCTGAGTCGAAGTTATTTCAGCATGATTGTCGCTTTACATGATTGTAGAGATTTCCTTCTCATGAACTTATGGGGTGGCACAGTTGATGTCCTCCTTGTAAGTTGTCCTCGCAGGAGGTGAAGAATTCCCAAAGGGGACTTTTTCTTTTTTTTTTTTTTTTTTATTTTAATAATGATTTTTTATTATATTATGTTAGTCACCATACAGTACATCCCCGGTTTTCGATGTAAGGCTCGATGATTCATTAGTTGTGTATAACACCCAGTGCACCATGCAATATGTGCCCTCCTTACTACCCATCACCGGTCTATCCCATTCCCCCACCCCCCTCCCCTCTGTAGCCCTCAGTTTGTTTCTCATAGTCCATAGTCTCTCATGTTTCATTCCCCCTTCTGATTACCCCCCCTTTCTTTATCCCTTTCTTCCCCTACTGATCATTCTAGTTCTTATGTTCCATAGATGAGAGAAATCATATGATAGTTGTCTTTCTCTGCTTGACTTATTTCACTAAGCATTATCTCCTCCAGTGCCGTCCATGTTGTAGCAAATGTTGAGAACTCATTCTTTCTGATTGCTGAGTAATATTCCATTGTATATATGGACCACAACTTCTTAATCCAGTCATCTGTTGCAGGGCATCTCGGCTCCTTCCACGATTTAGCTATTGTGGACATTGCTGCTATGAACATTGGGGTGCATATGGCTCTTCTCTTCACTACGTCTGTATCTTTGGGGTAAACACCCAGTAGTGCAATGGCTGGATCATAGGGTAGCTCAATTTTTAACTTTTTAAGGGACCTCCACACGGTTTTCCAGAGTGGCTGTACCAACTTGCATTCCCACCAACAATGTAGGAGGGATCCCCTTTCTCCACATCCTCTCCAACAATTGTTGTTTCTTGCCTTGTCTATTTTTGCCATTCTAACTGGCGTAAGGTAGTATCTCAGTGTGGTTTTGATTTGAATTTCCTTGATGGCTAATGATTTTGAACATTTTTTCATGTGTCTGTTAGCCATTTGTATGTCTTCATTGGAAAAGTGTCTGTTCATATCTTCTGCCCATTTTTTGATTTGTTCATTTGTTTCTTGTGTATTGAGTTTGAGAAGTTCTTTGTAGATCTTGGATACCAGTCCTTTATCTGTAGTGTCATTTGCAAATATATTCTCCCATTCTGTGGGCTGCCTCTTAGTTTTTCTGACTGTTTCCTTGACTGTGCAGAAACTTTTAATCTTGATGAAGTCCCATAAATTCATTTTATCTTTTGTTTCTCTTGCCTTTGGGGATGTGTCATGAAAAAGGTTGCTTTTGCCGATGTCGTAGAGGTTGCTGCCTATGTTCTCCTCTAGAATTTTGATGGATTCCTGTCTCACATCGAGGTCTTTCATCCATTTGGAGTTTATTTTTGTGTATGGTGTGAGATAGTGGTCAAGTTTCATTCTTTTGCATGTAGCTGTCCAATTTTCCCAGCACCATTTATTGAAGAGACTGTCTTTTTCCCACCGGATGTTTTTTCCTGCTTTATCAAATATTAGTTGCCCAAAGAGCCGAGGGTCCATTTCTGGGCTCTCTATTCTGTTCCATTGGTCTATGTGTCTGTTTTTGTGCCAGTACCATGCTGTCTTTGTGATCACAGCTTTGTAGTACAGCTCGAAATCTGGCATTGTGATGCCCCCAGCTTTGTTTTTCCTTTTCAGCAGTTCCTTGGAGATTCGGGGTCTTTTCTGGTTCCATACAAATTTAAGGACTATTTGTTCCAGTTCTTTGAAAAACGTTCTCGGTATTTTGATCGGGATAGCATTGAAAGTGTAGATTGCTCTGGGTAGCATGGACATTTTAACTATGTTAATTCTTCCGATCATGAGCATGGAATATCTTTCCATCTTTTTATGTCTTCCTCAATGTCTTTTAAGAGTGATTTATAGTTTCTAGAATAAAGGTCCTTTACGTCTCTGGTTAAGTTAATTCCAAGGTAACGTATGGTTTTTGGTGCTATTGTAAATGGGATGGATTCCCTGATTTCTCTTTCTTCGTTTTCGTTATTCGTGTACAGAAATGCAACTGATTTCTGAGCATTGATTTTGTATCCCGCCACGTAACTGAATTGCTCTATAACTTCTAATAGTTTGGGAGTGGCTTCTTTTGGGTTTTCCATATAGAGTATCATGTCGTCTGCGAAGAGAGACATTTTGACTTCTTCTTTGCCGATTTGAATACCTTTGATCCCTTTTTGTTGTCTGATTGCTGTTGCAAGGACTTCTAGTACTATGTTGAATAATAGTGGCGAGAGTGGGCATCCTTGTCGTGTTCCTGATCTTAAGGGAAAAGCTTCCAGCTTTTCCCCATTGAGAATAATATTTGCAGTAGGCTTTTCATAGATGGCTTTTATGAGATTGAGAAATGTACCTTCTATTCCTACACTCTGAAGGGTTTTAATCAGGAAAGGATGCTGTATTTTGTCAAATGCTTTTTCGGCATCGATTGAGAGGATCATATGGTTCTTGAGTCTTTTCTTGTTGATATAATGTATCACGCTGATTGATTTGCGAATATTGAACCACGCTTGCATCCCAGGTATGAATCCCACTTGATCGTGATGGATAATCCTTTTAATGAACTGTTGGATTCTATTAGCAAGTATCTTGTTGAGGATTTTGGCGTCCATATTCATTAGGGAAATCGGTCTGTAATTCTCCTTTTTGAGGGGGTCTTTGCCTGGTTTGGGGATCAAGGTAATATTGGCCTCAGAATGAGTTTGGTAGCTTTCCTTCTGTTTCTATTTTTTGAAATAGCTTTAGGAGAATAGGTATTATTTCTTCTTTGAATGTTTGGTAGAATTCCCCAGGAAAACCGTCCGGGCCTGGAGTTTTGTTATTTGGAAGGTTGTTTATCACTGACTCAATTTCTTCATAATTAATTGGCCTGTTTAAGAAATCAATTTCTTCCTTTTTCAATCTTGGTAGTTTATAGGTTTCCAGGAAGGATTCCATCTCTTCCAGATTGCTTAGTTTATTGGCATATAGCTGTTGATAAAAATTTCTAATAATCCTTCCAATTTCAATGGTGTTCGTCGTGACCTCTCCTTTTTCATTCATAATTTTAATAATCTGGGTCCTTTCTCTTTTCTTTTGGATAAGTCTTGCCAGTGGTCTGTCAATTTTATTGATTCTCTCCAAGAACCAGCTTCTAGTCCTGTTGATCTGCTCTACTGTACTTCTGGTTTCTGCTTGATTGATTTCAGCTTTAATTTTGGTCAACTGCTTCCTTGTGCGTGGATTAGGCCTGTCCCTCTGTTGCTGTTCCAGCTTCTTGAGGTGAGAATATAAAAACTGCATTTTAGATTTTTCTATTCTTTTGAGTGAGGCTTGGATGGCTATGTATTTCCCCCTTAGGACTGCCTTTGCAGTATCCCATAGGTTTTGGACTGTTGTATTTTCATTCTCATTGGTCTCCATAAATTGTTTAATTTGATTTTTGATTTCCTGGTTTATCGAGTCATTCCTGAGCCGGATGGTTCTTAGTCTCCAAGTGTTTGAGTTTCTTCCAAATTTTTCCTTGTGGTTGAGTTCCAATTTCAGAGCGTTGTGGTCTGAGAATATGCAGGGGATAATTTCAATCTTTTGGTATCGGCTGAGACCTGTTTTGTGTCCCAGAACATGGTCTATTCTTGAAAATGTTCCATGGGCATTAGAATAGAATGAGTATTCATTGGTTCTGGGGTGTAGTGTTCTATATATATCTAAGAGGTCCAACTCGTCGAGTATGGCCTTCAAAGCCTTTGATTCTTTGCTTAGTTTTTGCTAGGGTGTTCTGTCTATTTCTGAGAATGGAGTGTTGAGGTCCCCTACTATTAATGTATTTTTATCTATATGTCTCTTTATTCTGGTTAAGAGTTGGCTTGTGTATCTTGCTGCTCCCCTGTTGGGGGCATATATATTTATAATTGTCATATCCACTTGTTGAATACTTCCCTTAAGAATAATATAGTGCCCTTCTGCATCTCTAACTATAGTCTGTAGTTTAAAATCCAATTTATCTGATATGAGAATTGCTACCCCAGCTTTCTTTTGAGGTCCATTTGCGTGAAAGATGGTACTCCATCCCCTTACTCTCAGTCTGAATGCATCTTTGGGTTCGAAATGAGTCTCTTGTAGACAGCAAATGGATGGGTCATTTCTTTTTATCCAATCTGCAACCCTGTGGCGTTAAAGCAAGAATTTAAACCATTAATGTTAAGGCTGAGTACTGAGAGATATGCTTTTAATTCTGCCATGTTGTCAGTAAAGTCTTTGTATTGGCTGTGACTTTCTGTTTTGTATCACTCTTGGGGCCTTTTTACTTTTATAGAACCCCCCGTAATACCTCCTGTAGGGCTGGTTTCGTGGTTACGAAATTGGCTAGTGACTGTCGATTCTGAAATGTCTTTATTTCTCCATCAATTCTGAATGACAGCCTTGCTGGATAAAGGATCCTTGGCTGCATGTTTTTCTCTGAAAGAGCTTTAAAAATGCTCCCCCAACCCTTTCTCTCATTCCGGGTCTGTGTAGACAGGTCTGACGTAATTCTGATGCCTTTGCCTTGGTACGTGAGAAATTTCTTTGCCCTGGCCGCTTTCAATACTGTATCCTTGGATCTCATATTTGCGAATTGCACTATGACGTGACGTGGTGTAGGTCTGTCATGGTTGAGCTTGGGAGGGGTCCTCTCTGCCTCTTGGACACGAATTTTTGTTTCCCAAAGGGGACTTTTTCTTAAAAGAGTCAAAGCCTCAAACTCCCAAGGTCAGCGAGAAAGCAGTAATCCCAGTTGGCTGTGTGGGTACTGGCATGTTTTGTTAACCAGCCTCGGAGTTTGGGGGTCTTCCTTGTATTCTTCTTCTGATCACCAAGTAATGTTAACCTTAAAAAACAAAACTACCGGTTATTTTAGCAGCAAAAATGGGTTTACTCAGGAATAGCAGAGACTCACAACCCAGGGCATGCACTCTTCTGTAGAACCATAGGCAAGTCCAGATATATCTTAAGTTTTGCCAGAGAAGTATGAAACATTAAAATGAAATTTAGTTGAAAATGAATGTAACAAGAAGGATGGGCCTTTTAAAATTAATTCATATAGTTATAGGTGGATATTACTTGTGAATACGGTCGAATGTGTGTTCATTAATTCTCTTCCTACTTTATATTTTTATAGATGTAGATTCTGGGAAACCTTATTTACATAATGGAAATGTAAAGTTTGTTCACATGTTTACAGGGGAAATGAAAGTTTTATTTTAACAGTGTTATTTAATCTTTGAATTTCTTCTGAATTACATGCTAAAAATCACACTGATCTATTATCAGAAACTATTTAGTTTTCTCTCAGCAGTTTGAGGTTATTCTTTCTGTGAAGTATACCAAAATGATTTTCCCATTATTTATCAAATGGACATGTTGTGGACACCTGGGTGGTTCAGTCGGTTGAGTATCTGGCTCTTGGTTTCGGCCGAGGTCATGATCTCAGAGTCATGGGATTGAGCCCTGTGTCAGACTCCATGCTCAGCGGGGACTCTGCTTGAGATTCTCTCTCTCTCAAATAAATCTTAAAAAAATGGATATATTAATATATAGGTTATCCTTTTACTTAGAGATACCTGCTTTTCTGGTTAACTCAGTAAGGAAAATAAAAATATTGTTTATTTCATTAGGCTTTTATCAACCTGATAATTCTGATGAAGTGTTTTATAGGTTTTAAATATATTTTATCAGAGCTTTCGAGCTATGGAAACTTAGCTCATTCAATTTCTGGATCTAAACTGATTGGCAAAGATAGTTCATTTTATTTATTTTTAATTTTTTTAGAGTGAGGGAGGGGCAGACGGAGAGGGAGGGAGGGAGAGAATCTTAAGCAGGCCCCACGTTAACCAGGTACCCCCAAGATACTTCATTTAAAACTAGTTATTATCCAATTCCATTTTTTTTTGAGTTTGACTTTATTTTCTAGTTGAAGTAAACGTGTTATCTTGTGTCTCCAAGACACATCATCTAACCTCTGAATTCTAAGATAGGTAGGACAGACTTATCAGTCTGTCAGCTATATGAAGTAGACCCTATTCACTTTCCATATTTCTTAGCCAAACTTACTTTTCATTGCAAAGTCAGAACTTCGTACTTTCTTTGACAATAGTGAGATGGAATGAGGTCCCGTTCATTAATGGGAAAATGTTTCCAATTGTCCTTTATTTGGTACCTGTGTCAGAGGTTCCCAATACCATCTTCAGGTTCAGTGATTCATTAGAAGGGCTCAAAGAACTCAGCATGTAGTTGTACTGGTGGCTAAGATTTGTTACAGCAAAATAATACAAAATGAAATCAGTGACAGAAGAAGACAGCATCCAGCCAAGTTTGGTGGAAACTAGGTACATGATTTTAAGAGTCCTCTCCTATTGGGAGTTGCACAGGATATGCGTAATTTCCCCAGCGATGAGTGTGACAACATGTATGAGGTGTCGTCTAACAGGGGAACTCTCTTGAGCTATAAGTCAGGGTTTTAGGCGAGGTGAAGTGGGGGTTGTCATTTATAGTTCCTGTGTAACTGACCACAGTGTCTGAAATTCCAGACTCCCGGATGGAAAGCAGGTATTAAGCATAAACCAAATACAAAAGGCATAGTGAGCCACTTTTATCACTTAGGGAAAGTTTTATATCAGAGGAATGGACTCTTTATCATTCAATTTTCACATGACAGCCAGGGGCCAACCTTACAGTCCAGGCATTCTAAGGATAAGAGAATGTTGGTCTTAACTACATTACCTCTTTTCTGCACAGTACACCAGAAGGTTTTACACCCCAGAACAATGTACCATGGTAGTATTTGAGGTGTGTGAGAAATACCTATCTTTAGTAAAGTAACAAAGGACCAATTAATAAGAAACAGGTGGGAAAGGTGACCCTTTCTCAGGCAGATCGAATTTAGAGAAAAATACATCTGGGATGGTAAAACCTCGCACTTCAGTTTGAACTTCACTGGGATAGAAATTAAGAGCTTGGGGTCTGAAATCCTGGCTCTGGCTTCTTCCGGCTCTGTGACTCCAGGCGAGGTTCTTAGCCTTCTTTGTTTTTTGTCTGGGGGCCTTTGAGTAGTATCTGGCACCGTAACTGTTCATTACAAGTAAGTTGGTGCTTTTGCTACTGCTGCTGTTAATGTTATGAAAGTAAAATAAGGAGAAACTGAAGTAAATGGCAAAGGCAGTCAAGATAGGAGTCCTTAACAAAAACTTTTGGTCAATTGAGTGGAAAATAATAGCATTATAGATGGGAATCTAAGAATGAGCCTATTAACTATTAAGAGGTAAGGAAGAGTAAAGTTGATCCTTACCCATTCTGTTTTCTTTAAGAGACATGAACATTGGGAAAACTTTCAGGTGATGGTATATGATGCTACTCTAAGTTTTTAAATAGCCTTTTAGTAAATTGTAGATTGTCGTATAGTGTAGTTCTATGTAAGGTATTCATTTTATTTAGAATATAACTAATATGTAATTTTAGATAATGTACTTGCCCTTTCTCTTTTTTTCCAGGAATTTTTAAGAGATATCTTCAATCTCCTGTTTTTGTTGCCTAGTCTAAAAGACAGACAACAGCCAAAGTGCAAATCACATTCTTCAAGAGCTGCTGCTTACGATTTGTTAGTAGAGATGGTAAAGGGATCCGTTGAGAACTACAGGCTAATACACAACTGGGTTATGGCACAACACATGCAGTGTAAGCACTGTTTTCCTTTTAATCTTTCTAAATTTTGTGAGAAGAAAAGAGATTTTGGAGCGCATGGCTGTAGAAAGAATTCATTACTCATACACTTTTAACATTATAAACTAGGATGTTAAAAAAGTAAACATTGATTTCTTTTAAAAAACGGGTATAAAGGACTTTTTATAGGTATCTGAAATATTTTGGAATTTTTTGGTTAAATAATTTAGTGGCAAGTAAAATCAGATATTGGCAGTCTGAATTTTTAGAGAAGGAATTAGTTTTCCTATGTATTCTTAGTAATTTTATTTCTTTTTTGACTATTGTTGACATACAATGTTACATTAGTTTTAGGTTATCATATATAATGTTTTATGTATATTGACTAAAGTAATGGAGAGTAGTGGCTGTTAGTAAAAGCGAAATACATTATGTTTAATAGTTTGTTTTGGGGGGGCATCTTTTCCTCCCTCTTTTTTCAACAGCCCATGCGCCTTATAAGTGGGACTACTGGCCCCATGAGGATGTTCGTGCTGAGTGTAGATTTGTTGGCCTTACTAACCTTGGAGCTACTTGTTACTTGGCTTCTACTATTCAGCAACTTTATATGATACCTGAGGCAAGACAGGCTGTCTTCACTGCTAAGGTACAGTTTTCCTCACTTAAGTATTAAAGCTGTAAAAGAAAATTCTTAAATTTTGTTAGTCTTGATTATTTCAATTTAGTAAAACATTGAGAAAATAATTTATGAATTAAAAAATGACAGTATTTGATTACATAGCTAGCTCATGTATAAATTATTTTTACATTTAAATAGATTACTCCTAACATATTAATATAATTTATTTCTCAAAGGAGAACACAAATTGTGGAATGTATACAGTCAGTGTGTACAGTGAACATGGTATTTTCAGTAAAAATAAATAGAAATTTTCTTTACATACAAAATAAGCAAAGCCTAAAACAAAGTAGGGGAATGTACCAGAATCACTTAACTTGTTTTATTTTTGTCTCAAAGTAAATTTGACTGTGGGCCTAGTTATTTGGGTAAGGTCCGCTTCATGTTATTTTTCTTTTTATTTCTAGTTTTCACTTTTTTAACCGTGGACTGTTTAGTTTGCCTTCTGCACTGGTTTTATAATTTCTTGGCCAACTTACTTTATGCTTGTACTTGGGTTGATTTTCCTCCATCATTTCATCTTGATGTCCTGACTTCCCCCCACCCCCAAAAAAAGTATTGCAATTCTTTATGTACTATCAGTGAATTCTTAATATGTTTAAGTTAGGCTTCAAAGTCTCCAGGTTATAGTCAAGTGGGTTTTTTATTTTTTAATGTTAGTTATTTTAATGCTTTTAAGTTTATCTTCTGAGACTGATTATGCTTAGAAATAGTTGAATAACTGATTCATTTAGCGTATTGAAATTTTTGTGACTAAATTTGTGGCCCCATCTGCTTAATTTGTATAGAACCAGTGATGAGCAAAGAGGCATAATTTCAGTGATTTTTTTTTCTGGCTGTTAACATAACCATACTTCATGATTTCTTTTCTAAATATTAATAATCACCGTTTAACCATTAGCACTTTCAGGAATTAAAATGTAGCTCGAGAAAGAACAATCAGATGTGTTAATTGGGAGTAGGTCTCATAAATGATGTTTTTGGTTAAAAACTAAATTTAGACTTGTCTCTACATAAAAAATTCTTAACAATAGAATTTGACATGACTTTGGAAAGTACTCTAGTCAAATGTGCACTTAACTAATGCACTCATGTAAATAATTATTTTTTTTTTAAAGATTTTATTTATTTATTTGAGAGAGAGAGAGAGACAGCCAGTGAGAGAGGGAACACAAGCAGGGGGAGTGGGAGAGGAAGAAGCAGGCTCACAACGGAGGAGCCTGATGTGGGACTCGATCCCAGAATGCTCGGATCACGCCCTGAGCCGAAGGCAGACGCTTAACCGCTGTGCCACCCAGGCGCCCCATAGTTATTTTTATTTCCTTTTCTGTGTTCACAGGAAGAATAAAGAAAGCTACATGTATTTTAATAGTGGTAAAATATACCCAACTAAAATTTACCATCTTAACCGTATATAAGTGTACAGTTCTGTGGTTAGTACATTGACATTGCATTACCACCATCAGTCTTAAAAATTTTTTCACTTCCCCCAACTAAAACTCTGTACCCATTAAATACGTCCCATTCTCCATTCCCCCAAACCTCACGCAGCTACCATTCTACTTGTCTCTATGAATTTGCCTATTCTAGATACCTCACTTAAGTGGAATCCTACAGTCTTAGCATAGTGTCTTCAAGGTTCATCCATGTTGTAGCATGTATCAGAGAATTTCCTTTTTTAAGGCTGAATAATAGTCCATTATATATCTGTACTACATTTTGTTTATCCATTCATCTGTCAGTGGACACTTCTGGGCTGCTTATATCTTTTGGCTATTTTAATAATGTTTCCATGAACATGAGTGTTCAAATATCCATTCGAGTCCCTCTTTTCACTTGTTTTGTGTATATACCCAGAAGTGGAATTGCTGGATCATATGGGAATTCTGTGTTTAACTTTTTGAGGCATCACCGTGCTGGTTTTCCAAAGTGGCTGTGCCATTTTACATTCCTACCAGCAATGTACAAAGGTGCCAATTTATTCACACCCCAGCTGACACTTGTTTTCTGTTTTTTGACAATAACCGTCTTAATGGGTGCAAACATGTATATATTTAGGACTTCTACATTAAGTAGAATAAAACATTCTTATTTTTTCTTAACCTAGAAGACTTCAGTCACTTCTGTTCTTCAGCCAACTAATACTTATTCTCCAGCAATGAAAATATAAATCCAAGTCTTTATTCCTGATCATTTTTGAATTGTTTATGCAGTGTGCATGTATCATGTATCGTCACCGTTCTGTTAACATTGGAAAATAATGTTTTGTGTGACTTCTACTCTAACCTCATGGAGTATTAAGCCTCCCATAGGTCAGTTGTATTACTATAGTTGTTTTGTCAATTTTGTTGATTCCTTTTATTCAGTTCCTGTACTTAATATTATACAATTTTGCTGTAATGATATGTTGAATAGATTCCTTTTCAGTGTCTTTATGTCCTCAGCTTGATTATAAGCTCCTAAATAGCAAAACCACATTACTGAACACTCCCCACAAAATTGACGCAAATAACTAGTGTATACTTCTGGCATATAGAAGGCTTATTATTCCACTAGACTATCAGAGCTTCTTCAAAATTTTGACAAGTAGTTTGTAGTGAGGATAATATTTCATAGTTTTTAAAAATATTTGGGTGAGCTAGAGCATATCTGATAAGTGCCTATAAGGCTGGTGTTCAGGACTAACTCTCTAGTGAATGAGTCTAGCCAGATACCTGAATTTCAGTTAATAGTATTTGAATATATATAACGTTTTCAAGT
The DNA here is from genome assembly GCF_023065955.2 of Ursus arctos. Classification (NCBI taxonomy): domain Eukaryota; kingdom Metazoa; phylum Chordata; class Mammalia; order Carnivora; family Ursidae; genus Ursus; species Ursus arctos. Next base: position 27,777,107 of record NW_026623100.1, on the reverse strand, counting down.
ATGTTGGCCGGTAATTTTTCTGCAGTATTAAGGATATATACTGTTCTAGAAAAAAATAAAGATATGACTAGATGATGGAGAGATGTCATTTATCATTATATTACAATTTTTTAAATGTATGGATTTATTTGTAGAAAACACCTTTGTTGCACACTTATTATGTTTTCTGTTCCTGTACAGTTACCAGCTTGTGAAAACAGCGTTGTACCAAATGAGTGTTGATCTGAAAAGCAATTTTTTTTAAAGATCTCTTTATTCAGTTTTCTGACGTAATAGTGATGTAATAAAAGCTACATTTATATAATGGATAAATTTTTAAAATGCTAAATTGCTAAATAAAGAATAGATTGTTTTTCTTACATAGAGCCAAAAGAATGAAAACAGATACAGTATTAAGCACATTGTAATACTTTCTTTTCTAGACTAATTTACTACCCTCTGTGTGTTTTAATGGAACATTTTTCTCTTGATTTCCAGTATTCAGAAGATATGAAGCACAAGACCACTCTTCTGGAGCTTCAAAAAATGTTTACATATTTAATGGTATGTTTGAGAGCCATATATAGAAAACTATTTAGATATAACCTATGTAAGTTAGAAAACATTAAATGAAGTTCATTTGTATTGCATTTGTCCTGACTATATATTCTTATTTTTCAAATTGAATTGTCAGTTATTGATGTTCTTTGTCAAAGTGACTTTTAACAGTTGCATGTCACTCTTCTGCATGATGACTATTAATTTGTCCTTTAAAGAATTTTTTGTATCTGGTCCTTTTCCCAAAACAGGGTCAACCTCCCCTCCTCCCCCCGAGTTTTCTGATTGATTTCTCTTTGTCCCTTTTAATTCCCACCCCCAAAATTATAAAAGTAATCAATCTTAAAAAGTTAGCAAATCTTACAGTATTATTCCTCTGCTTAAAACTCTTCAGTGATTTTTTTTATTATGAACAGAATAGTATTCAGATTCATCAGCATGGCACATGTCTTCTGGTTTTGCCTTCTCCTTTTAACCTCCTCTCTCTTTTTTTTTTTTTTTTTTAAGATTTTACTTTTTTTTTTTTTTAAGTATTCTCAACACCTAATATGGGGCTCGAACCCAGAGTCCTGACATCAAGAATCACATGCTGTACCAACTGAGCCAGCCAGACCCCCCCTTCAGCCTCCTCTTTTATCCCTTCCTACATCCAGTCGAATCCTGTAGCAAATGTCACCCCTTGGAAGCCCACATTCTGTTGCTTCATCACTTGTGCAGCTGTTTCTGCTGCTGCTGCTGCCTGCAGCACTCTTTTCTTAGCACTTTTCTGTCTTGTTGTGATCTTTCCCGTAGCAACTTATTTTCAACTCTAAGAAAACCATGATTCTACAACTCTTGTGTCATACCTACCACTTGTAGTGAAAGTTACTCATCTCATCTGTTAGAATCCTGAGGACAAAGATTATATCATGTTTATTTGTGTATTTTTCAGCTTCTCACACTTACTAAGGAGTCAATAAGTTAGATTTTTAACAAAAATAAAAGATTTAGTAGTCATTCTTGGATTGCAACTTTTTTTGGAGGGAGAGCGGGAAAGAGAAAATCTTAAGCAGGCTGCATGGAGCTTGATCGGGGCTCAGTCTCAAAACCCTGAGATCATGACCTGAACTGAAATCAAAAGAGTTGGATGCTCAACTGACTGAGCCAGCCGGGCGCCCCAGTCCCACTTTTAATTTCTCTTTAACAGAGTTGGAGCATGCCATCTGAACTGACAAAACAGAAAAGTGTTTTAAACCACTTTTTTTTTTAAAGGTTGTATTTATTTTTGTGAGAGAGAGCGCGTGCATTTGCGCACAAGTCCAGGGTGGGGAGGGAGGGTCAGAGGGAGAAACGCACTCACCAGTGAGTGGGGAGCCCCATAAAGGGCTCCGGGATCATGACCTGAGCAGAAGGCAAATGTTAACAGACTGAGCCACCCAGGTGTCCTTCAGCTACTCTTTAAGAACTATTAAAGTTCACGGGTGCCTGGGTGGCTCAGTTGGTTAAGCGTCTGCCTTCGGCTCAGGTCATGATCCTGGGGTCCTGGAATCAAATCCCCTGTTAGACGCCCTGCTCAGTGGGGAATATGCTTCTCCCTCTCCCTCTGATCCTCCCTGTGTGCTTGTGCTCTCGCTTGTGCATTCTCTCTCTCAAATGAATATACAAAAATTTTAAAAACAAAAAACTACTTAATTTCAGTCTGTAGGAAAACTTATTTAGCCTGCAAAATTTTTTCTGTTTTATAGTTTCATAGTACAAATCTGTATCCTTTGAGTCCCAGGTTCCTTCCTAGAAATTATTAGACTTAAAAAAATACAAATTTTGTAACAGTATTTTAAGCATCTTTGGGCACCAAGACTATTAAATTGAAAATGTGTGGATGGAACTGGAGGGTATTTGCTAAGTAAAATAAGTCAGTCAGAGAAAGAATTATCTTTTGATCTTACTGATATGTGGAATTTAAGAAACAAGGCAGAGGATCATAGGGGCAGAGGAGAAAATGAAACAAGACAAAACCAGGGAGGGAGACCAACCGTAAGAGACTCAACCATAGGAAACAAACTGAGGGTTGCTGGAGGTTAGGGGGGTAAAGGGATGGGGTAACTGAGTGATGGACATTGGGGAGGGTATGTGTTGTCATGAGCACTGAGTATTATATAAGACTGATGAATCAAAACTCAATACACGTGAAACAAATCAAAAAATGGGCAGAAGATATGAACAGACACTTTTCCAATGAAGACATACAAATGGCTAACAGACACATGAAAAAATGTTCAAAATCATTAGCCATCAGGAAAATTCAAATGAAAACCACCTTGAGATACCACTTTACACCAGTTAGAATGGCAAAAATTGACAAGGCAGGAAACAACAAATGTTGGAGAGGATGTGGAGAAAGGGGGTCCCTCTTACACTGTTGGTGGGAATGCAAGTTGGTACAGCCACTTTGGAAAACAGTGTGGAGGTCCCTTAAAAAGTTAAAAATTGAGCTACCCTGTGATCCAGCAATTGCACTACTGGGTGTTTCCCCCAGAGATACAGACGTAGTGAAGAGAAGGTCCATATGCACCCCAATGTTCAAGCAGCATTGTCCACAATAGCTAAATCGTGGAAGGAGCCGAGATGCCCTTCAACAGATGACTGGATTAAGAAGATGTGGTCCATATATACAATGGAATATTACTCAGCCATCAGAAGGAACGAAAACACAACATTTGCAGCAACATGGACGGGACTGGAGGAGATTATGCTAAGTGAAAAAGTCAAGCACAGAAAGACAATTATCATATGGTTTCACTCATTTATGGAACATGAGAAATAGGAAGATCGGTAGGAGAAGGAAGGGAAGAATGAAGGGTGGGTAAACAGAAGGGGGAATGAACCATGAGAGACTGTGGACTCTGGGAAACAAACTGAGGGCTTCAGAGGGGAGGGGAGTGAGGGATTGGGATAGGCCAGTGATGGGTATTAAGGAGGGCACGTATCGCATGGTGTGCTGGGTGTTATACGCAAATAATGAATCCTGGAACATTGCATCAAAAACGGGGGATGTACTGTATGGTGACTAATAAAAATTATTAAAGAAAAGACTGAATCACCTCTAGCTCTAACAAATAATACATTATATGTTAATTAATTGAATTTTATTTTAAAAATGCCATGAAAATAAAAAACGAAATAGAAAAGAGCAGTTCTGTAGCAGTTCTGTTTACTCCCTGTTTTGTTGTTTTGTTATTTATTCAAGAACCTTGTGATAATGTTCTTTTTTTGAGATGTAGCTTTTTTTGATTGTTTCATGATTCACCCCTCCCCCTTTTCCTTTGCAGGAGAGTGAATGCAAAGCATATAATCCTAGACCCTTTTGTAAAACATACACTATGGATAAGCAGCCTCTGAATACTGGGGAGCAGAAGGATATGACAGAATTTTTTACTGATCTCATTACTAAAATTGAAGAAATGTCTCCAGAACTGGTTAGTACCAGAACACTGATGTTTCTTTGAAATCTGTACAGATTTGCCCAATTTTAATTACTCTCTTTTGTTTGTTTTTAAAGAAAAATACCGTCAAAAGTTTGTTTGGAGGTGTAATTACAAACAATGTTGTGTCCTTGGTAGGTATTGCACCTGTTCTTTACTTTTTTGAAATCTTAATGTATATTTTAGCCTAAATAAATTACTAATATTTGAGTGTTTATTGACCAGGATTGTGAACACGTTAGTCAGACTGCTGAAGAGTTTTATACTGTGAGGTGCCAAGTGGCTGATATGAAGAACATTTATGTAAGTAACATTTTACATATTGTTAGACTTTTTCTGCTTTTAATTTAATTACTTGTGTATAGCAGGTTTATGTTTGTCATCTTGATAGAAAATTAACTTTCATGTTTTTATTTTCTTCTTCCTGTGCAGATCAAATAAGAATTATAGGTAGACCACAAAGCTCATTTTTTTTCCCCAAAGTTGAAATAGTTTGAAAATATTTTTGAAAAATTTAGTAAGATTCATGAAACATCTATTCAATTTGAGGGAAAAATTTTTTTTGCTAAAATTTAGAATCTTTTAATAAAAAAGTTTGCTTTCCTCTGTGCATTCTGCCCTTGGGCAGAATTTTATAATTTTGCATACTGTAAACAATAATATGGAACTTTAAAATTTGATTTAATACACAGGAATCTCTTGATGAAGTTACTATTAAAGATACTTTAGAAGGTGACAACATGTATACTTGTTCTCATTGTGGGAAGAAAGTACGAGCTGAAAAAAGGTATGCTTTTTAAAATGTAATGTTTATCGTTTGGATACATCATCAAATGAAAGTAAAACACAAATGATAAATTCATGTTAAACTTTTATGAAAATTATGTGATTAAGGTTAAGGTCAGCTGCTTGGAGCTTGCTTTTTTTTTTTTTTTTTTTTTTTAGATTTTATTTTAAGTGGTGGGGGGCAGAGGCAGAGGGGGAGAGAGAGAATCTCAGGCAAACTCCACACTAAGCACAGAGCCTCATGTGAGGTTTGATCCCACAGCCATGAGATCATGACCTGAGCCAAAATGAAGAGTCAGATGCTTACTGACTGAACATGCAGGCCCCCAAGCTTATTCTTATACAGCAGCTTTTCATTCAGTTATTCAATTGAATATTCAGTCATTCAATTATTATACTTTGAAGCATCCTTAAATTTTTCCAAGTTTTTGTGTCCTTTTAAATATTTACCAAGGTCTGATTGCTTTAGCCTTTGGTGTTTACTCAGTGAATCATGATAAAGAGTCTACTCATGAACTAAAGAGATCCTCTGATTCTCTGAAGCGAGAGGTTTTTTTTTTAAGACCCAAATAAAATGGCCTATTTAGGATGGAGTAATTGGGTAAAGAGGTTTCAATTCTACAAGTGAATATTGAATGACAAGTAGAAATTGGATTGAGGGAGCATTATATGCAGTTAGTTATTAGGAGCAAAGGCAGAGAAATAGAAATGCCTTGTATGTGCAAGAAGCCTGGGATTCGGCTAGTTTGCCTCAAGTAGAGGATTTGCATCGACCAGTAATAGAAGATATGATTGGTATACAATGACATAAAACGATTAACATCTAGGTTTTGGGATTATTTGCATAATTAGTTGGTACCATTTGAACTTGTGTCTGAGAAAGAACATAACTGTTGTAAAGGACTGACTATGAGACCTAAGCCAACCTAAAAGTGCAGAGAAAAAAGTGACAGAATTGAAGCTAGGAAAGAAAGAAAATCATGATAGGATGGTAACCTGGAAACTGGGGAAGAGAATCTCCTGAAGAAGGTATTCAATTGACATAGTCCACAAAAAAGAGGGGGGAAATGACAGCTGAGTAAAAAGCACTGGGTTTTGCAGAAAGTTAGTTTAGTGGTTTGTTTTTTCAGGTTGTAGCGATAGAAGCCGGGCTGTCAGGGTACATAGCATCAAGTATAGATCATTAATTTTACAAGTTTAAAAAAACTTGTTTAAAAAAACAAGGAAAATGGAGTCTAGAAAGAGTTTGGGGATCAAACAGGACTTTTCTAGATAGATCTGAGCATGTTTGAAGGCAGAAAATGAAAAGCCATCTGTTAAAATTGCTTAATAGAAGATTTTTCCAGAGAAATCTGCACTGATAGGAATGGTACTCTTTTTCTTATTCTCCAGATGTCAGGTTGGTTGCAAGAGAGAAAAGTTATACAATAGAGATACTTAAAGCATAGCTGTGCAGGCAGTTACAGGAGGAAGACAGGCCCATCCAATGAGAATTGGGATAGGGTATGAGTTAAGACTTAAACAAAATGGAGTCAGTCAAAAGTTTGTTACTGTGGAGGGGTATAATGAGGAATCAATAAAAGATAATTGATAGGCTGAGGCATTTTCTTTTGAGAATGTCTTTTTAGTTGGAATAAATAAGCTTACTGAAAATACCTATCATTCTTGATAACTTTCTGCTTTTTGAAACATTCCCTTCTTTTGGTTCATACGGTTTTGCTGTTTTTCTGAAATACTGTCTCCTCTTTTAGGCAAAGTGGCACTCAGTCCTTTTACACTCTTGCCATACTTTTGAATGTTTGTGATAACATAGTAAGTGGTCAACAGAAATGGGCTAAGGATCATCTTTTGCTCTATCTTCAAACCTGTTTTTCTTAGTTTATTCATTCTTTTCCTGAATAATTTTGTCTGCTACCATAACATCACTCTCTATTGACATGCTTATGATTCTTAATTCATCTTACCTAATTCAGAATGTTGTGCTGTGTTCTCCCAGCTGTGACTTGTGTGTCTCATAGATTCAGTAAGTCTGTAACATAACTTTTATCTCTTTTAGTTCTGTTACATCATTTATCCTGAGTCTTGCATGGTTCCACAGTCCACCACAGTCCTTTAGTTACTCTTAGCTCTCAGGATGCAGTTTATACTCTGACATTGCACAGAAGGCCATTCATCATTTGACTCGTTTATATTTCTATAACATCATCTTTTGCCAGTCTCCCAAATAATCAGTAATGATGGATTTTTAGACTTATTTCCTGTTTATGAAATCATTCCCCTACCTTCCTTGTCTTCCTAAATTCCTAATTTTTTTCTTAAACTAAGCTCTTAATTTAAACAGAATCTTTTTAGAATCTTAAGTTCAATGAAGAATTATTCCCCAAAGTGCGTATTTTTCATGAATCCAAGCTTTTATATATTTTTTTGTTTAAACTGACATTTTGGGTTGTTTTAATTTGAACTAGCAATATTTGTTAAACCATAAGACTTAGGTAACTTGCTGCTGCTGCTGCTATTGTTGCAATATCAAGAGACGTAGGAATTTCCAAATTAGGGATTAAGCTCAGACAGTCTAAGTAACTTGCTGAGGATCATAAATCTAGTAAATGATACAGTCAAACTTTGCATTTCTAATTTATAAAAATAAATAGTTCAATTTCTGTTATTTAAGATGGAAAAGAAAATTCTGAACCGAAGACATTACTCCTTACCTTTGAAGTTCAGTGTGACGCCTTTTTTTTGTTTCCATAGCACCTTTACATATCTTCTTCGTGAAATTTACCACAGTATGCTTAATTTTTTTTCTTACTTAGGCACAGGAAAACCCTTTTACAATGGAAAAAGGCATGTAAGAGGGGAATATAGGTATAAATATATTTAATAGGAGCATGATTTAAAATACTGTTTATTATTTACTGAGTTGAATACTGAAATACATGTAGAGTAAATGTAAGTGTTACCAGCTAAAGTACTTTTGGAAGAGATTTTTAAGTTTTCTTTTTACTTTTTTTCTTTTTTTTTCCTTCTGTCTTTCAGGGCGTGTTTTAAGAAATTGCCTCGCATTCTGAGTTTTAATACTATGAGGTATACATTTAATATGGTAACAATGATGAAAGAGAAAGTGAACACACACTTTTCCTTCCCATTACGTTTGGATATGACGCCCTATACAGAAGATTTTCTAATGGGAAAGAGTGATAGGAAAGAAGGTAACTTTTTATCTCTTTTTCCTACCTATGTTTATTGTAAGTCTCTGTAACAAGACAGTCATAACTATAAAGTTGTAACCAACTACACATTTAATAGAATGAAATTGAATTTTAGAAAGGGGATTGTATTTAAATACAGTATGGCATGTTCAGTTAATTCGTCAGTAGATATTTGGCATTTATTAGAACTACATTCTAGGCACTCTGCTAGGCATTACAGACATGGCAATGAACAAGATACATATGGTTCCTTATCTCATGGAACTTAAGTCTAGGAGGCAAGTCTTATTAAGAAATTATAAACAGAATGTGTCATTAGGATGGTGAGTGTATCTCAAATCTAGGGGTATTAGGGAGGGCTTTTATAAAGATAAGAATGAAGCAGAACTTGAGTAAGGACTAGATTGAGAGGAATGGCTAATGTTTTTAGGTGGGTAGGAAGTGGGGGTGGAGTTGATGAGATGGGCAAAAGGCAATGGCCACGTCATTTTGTTTGTAGGCCATGTTAATGATTGTGAATTGTGAGCAAAAAAAGCAGAACAGGTCTAACTCTTGCCTTTCCATTTTTTAGTTGGAGAAGTTCTGTTTTACATAATAGGGTTCTAGCAATGTTTTCTTTATATAAGAAGTTCTCTTGATTAAAATTTTTAAGGTTTGAATAAGCCACTGTATTTTAAGATTTGGGAAAGAGAACTGCATTTGAATCTTTATACTCCTTTGCTTGGCACTTAATGAGTATCCAGTAAATGTTTCACTGAATGGGAGATGAGAAATGTAAACGGTGAGCATGGGCTATTCTTTTTAAGAGAAGAACGTACTCTTTCTTTGAAAAGAGGAGAGAAGATGGTGACTATTGCTATAGAGGAATAGAGTTAAGGGGGGGTATTTTTACCCTTAGGAATTTTTTTAAAAGATTTTATGTATTTATTTGACAGAGAGCGAGCACAAGCAAGGGGAGCAGCAGAGGGAGAGGGAGAAGCAGATTCCCTGCTGAGCAGGGAGCCTTACTCAGGGCTTGATTCCAGGACCCTGGGAGTCATGACCTGAGCAGAAAGCAGATGCTAAATGGACTGAGGCACCCAGGCACCCCCTACCCTTAGAATTTGAGTGTGTTTAGAGGTTGCATCAAATGAGCCAGTAGAAGATGATAACTTTGAAAATATAGGCAAAGTTAAGAAGTAGGCAGTGTATATACACCCTACTTTTTAGAACTCTTTTCAAACCATTTATATAATTATAGCAAAACTGGCCAGTTATTGTGCTTTCTGGTATTTTTCATGATGCTTCCTTGTGTAGAAGTAGCAGAAGTTTATGCCAAGATGGAGGATTTTTTTAGGCCATAAGTGATGCATTCAGAGTCAGATCCTAGCACATCCATACTTCTCAGTGACTATTAAGACACAGTCAGCCATTTCCTTGTCTCCTCAGTTGTCACTTTCCAGTTTAGACTGTGCACTCAAGTTAACCTAATCTGCTTTTACTTGTTTCTGATTATACTTTTTCCTTTGTATATGATGCTGGGTATACAGAGCATAAGTCTAAGTCATAAATCTCAAACTTATTAGATCATTCTGTAGTTTTTCCTTAATATCTTTTATACCTTTCAAGTTTAAATCTTTGGGGACAGGAAGGATGTCTCTTAATTGTTTCTGTCTCCTAGTACAGAATGTTTTCTATTAACTAATAAACAATTGCAAGCATGCTACCTTTTTCTTAACCTGAGATTAAAGGTCATGAGTATCTTAATGCCTTTCCAGATCTTGTGTTTGCTTGCTCCTAATAAGATAAACTTGAATGAATCGAGCCCCCCACATCAGGCTCCTCTGCTGGGAGCCTGCTTCTTCCTCTCCTACACCCCCTGCTTGTGTTCCCTCTCTCGCTGGCTGTCTCTCTCTCTGTCAAACAAATAAATAAAATCTTAAAAAAAAAAAAGATAAACTTGAATGAACAATATTGTACTATCTATTTCAAAAGTAATAAGATTAAACAAAAAGCATATTTTATATTTATATATTATATTGACGTTGTCCCTACTTACAATTGTTTTTCCAAATGATTTGTATAAGTGTTCCTTAAATTGTAGGCTGTGGATGGGGAATGACTAACAAATAGAGTTGTTTTGTACCTATTATATAATGTATCTGTGCCTATTTCTGTATATAAAATATATTATGTAAAGTGAGGTAAAGTGATTCAAAGATGTTACTGTGCAGTTTTCAACATTATTACTATTATGTAAATCATTTCAGGTTTTAAGGAAGTCGGTGATCATTCAAAAGACACAGAAAGCTATGAGTATGACTTAATAGGAGTGACTGTTCACACAGGAACAGCAGATGGTGGGCACTATTATAGCTTCATCAGAGATATAGTCAATCCACATGCTTATAAAAACAACAAATGGTGAGTTTTAAGTATTTTATTCTTGGGATTTAAAAGAATTTTTTCTGTTTTTAAAGTATAAACTTATGATTGTTTTTGCTTCAGATATGTTTTCTGATTTTATTTTTCTAAAAACTTTCTATAAAATTAGGAAAGGGGACAGACAATTTTTAATGAAAACAACTTTCAGAGGACAGTAGGAATCGATTGTTCTTAACCTTCTTTTGAGAATTTGATGAATGTTCTCCCAAGAAAAATGAACACACAAGGTTTTGCACACAACTTTAGATTCATAGACAATATTGTACCTTCCAAATCTTTTCTATCTCTGTTCACTCATTCAAGAGCTGTTTACTGAATGTCTCCTATAGGGTGGTTACAGGGTCCATATATAAGGCAATTTGAAGTTACCTCCATGCTCTACTCTCCACCTTACTTTTCCCCTTCCAACCCGCACATTCTATTTATCACCTTTTATCAAGGTAGTGGATGGAAGTCATTAAATCAGTGCTTAAGAGCTGTTTTTTGGTCTTCAGATGTTATTAGGTAGAGTCTCATGTATAGAGGCTATGTATCTATGGTAGGCATTGTTCTAAATGTTAGGGATATTGCTTTGGACAAAATGTACATTGGTAAATTGATCAGTTAGCAGAATAGTTTTGTTGAACTCTTTAAGCCAGTGGTATCTTACCTTGTTTGTCTATTTGAATATAAATAATTCCATAAATATATTTTGAGTCTTTTTTGATCATAAATTTTGAAATGGCATTTTTATCTTTGGAAGTTCTCCCACCTCTTAATCTTTTCTGTCCATGCAAACTTTTTCTTTGTTTTATGAATTCTTCTGTTACTCCTAGTTTATAAATGGATTTATCAGATTTTAGGGCAGTTATAATTTGTAAAATTATATTCCCAATTTCTAGTAGGTTAGTGTTATCAAAAAATAAGAACTTTGAATTTATTTACCTCTTTTTAAAAATAATTTGATCAGGTTTTGTAGTTTTTTTCAGTATGTATTTTTATAATAGGCATAATACTCAGTATGTATATACTTGATCAAACACTATATGCTCTGTTTTAGGTATCTTTTTAATGATGCTGAGGTAAAACCTTTTGATTCTGCTCAACTGGCCTCTGAATGTTTTGGTGGAGAGATGACAGTAAGTTTTATTCAGAAGTTATAAATGGTTTGTGGCTTTCCAAGTGCTGTGTGGTATCATAAAATCCAATAGCAAAACCACTTAACTTTCTTTTAATTTGCTGTGATTAAATCTAAAATTTATTCAGTTGTTATTTATTAGAAGTCTAGGGGCGCCTGGGTGGCTCAGTCATTAAGCATCTGCCTTCGGCTCAGGGCGTGATCCCGGCGTTCTGGGATCCAGCCCCACATCAGGCTCCTCCGCTGGGAGCCTGCTTCTTCCTCTCCCACTCCCCCTGCTTGTGTTCCCTCTCTCGCTGGCTCTCTCTATCTCTGTCAAACAAATAAAATCTTTGAAAAAAAAAAAAAGTCTAGTCTGTTCGGCATATATGCCAGACACTGGGAAGATTTTTTTTTTTTTTTTTAAGATTTTATTTATTTATTCGACAGGATAGAGACAGCCAGCGAGAGAGGGAACACAAGCAGGGGGAGTGGGAGAGGAAGAAGCGGGCTCATAGCGGAGGAGCCTGATGTGGGGCTCGATCCCATAACGCCGGGATCATGCCCTGAGCCGAAGGCAGACGCTTAACCGCTGTGCCACCCAGGCGCCCCCGGGAAATATTTTTTAAATTACAATTTCTGCCTTCAAATGATAAAGAAGATTAAGACTTAAAATTGAAAAATAGTAGTATAGGACCTTGAGAGCTTGTTTGGAGGTTCTAGCAGGGGAGCGCAGCTACTCGTATACCCTTGACCGAAGAACGGTCCTCTATCGGGGAAGGTCGTCCTCTTCGACCAAGCGCGCAGCTTCGGGAGGGACGCACATGGAGCGGTGAGGGAGGAAGGGGACACCCGCCTAGCCAGCAGCCAGATCAGCCGAATCAACCTTGGCAATCAATGGGGTGACAGATGTCGCAGCCAGATCGCCCTCACATCCTGAAAAATAGTAGTATAGGAATTGAATTGCATTGCCATGAAACATGATGGAAGAAATTGTCCACTTGAATGCTTTGAGATTCGAGCAAAAAGAAATTACTCTTTTTTGATTTGATATGAAAAATCTTTGTCAAGGAAATTAGCTGGAGCTAAATTTCAAAGAATTATTCTTTCAGTGCTTTTTTTATAACAGCAGCAGCAACCTGGTTATTACTATTGATAGGATACACAAAGAATATCTCACCTGTTACATAATTGGCCCTAAGACATGAAAAAAGACAATTAGGTTGGAGTAGTAGTATTATAATATAATAACATAATTATAATAATTGTATTTCATAGGCATTTTATCCAAGTACCAATGTTCTGAAAACAGTTTTAAAATACTGTTTTGATTCTAAGTCAAGCATTAACTAGTCCTTTCCATATCACAGACAAGTTATTTTTCACTTGCATAGCCATGTCTGTTGTGAAATCACTGTTCTCATTGTGGATTTTAATGAAGGACTTCCTTATTGTTCTTTGGTACTCTTATGTGCTGCTTTGAATAGAAAAGAAGTAGGCAAAATCACTAACACTTCAGAAATGGGTAGAAGAAGGAAGTAATAAGTTACTGATGCCATGATTAAACCTGTTGCATCTCTAGATGTTACTCCTGGGATATTTCCTCCAAAAAAAATAAAAAGGAAATAAACTTTGCAAAGCTCTTTCTTAAAAGGTAGTTCTTACATTGCAAGTACGTTTTATTATGCTTGATATGTTTCATGGTTAAGTATCTTTAAAAATATTTTGAAACTTGTTGTCAGTTACAGTTGACCCTTGAACAATGTGGGAGTTAAATATGCCAGGCCCCCACACAGTAAAAAATTCGAGTGTAATTTTTGTCTGTTGATCAGAAGCCTTATTGATAACATGAACACTCAGTCAATACATATTTTGTATGTTACACTTATTATATACTGTATTCTTATAATATTCTTACAATAAAGTAGACAAAAGAAAATGTTAATAAGACAATCATAAGGAGAGGCACCTCAGTGGCTCAGTCGATTGGGTATCTGACTCTTGATTTTGGCTCAGGTGATCTCAGGATTGAGATCGGGACCTACGTCGTCGGGCTCTGCTGCTTGAGATTCTCTCCCTCACCTTCTCCCTCTGCCTCTCCCCATCACTTGGGCTCTCTCTCTCTAAAATAAATAAATAATTGTCTTTTAAAATCATAAGGAAAATACATTTACAGTACACTATTGTATTTATTGGGGGAAAAAAATCTGCCTTTAAGTGAAGCTTTGTAGTTCAAACCTGTGTTATTCAAGGGTCAACAATACTCTTAGGCAAGAACTTCTGTCAAGGATTTTTAATGAATGTAATACTATTTGAAAATTACTTACAAAGTTATTATAAAGAATAAGCTAGCTGTTTATGAAATATTTTATATATAAATACAACTGAAATAAATATATTTTTTAAAGAAGAAAAACTTTTGTTTTTTTTTAAACAGACCAAGACCTATGATTCTGTTACAGATAAATTTATGGATTTCTCCTTTGAAAAGGTAATCATTTTTTCATATATAACTTACATTGTTTTCTTTCTTCCATGTTACCTAATTTTATAGTTATACTTCGTCAAAATGAAAATATACCTCTTTTTTCTTTGCCTCTTAAAGACACACAGTGCATATATGCTGTTTTACAAACGCATGGAACCAGAGGAAGAAAATGGCAAAGAATTCAAATTTGATGTTTCGTCAGAGTTACTAGAGGTATAAGTTAATTTAACTTTAACAGTTTAAAAGCATGTTAAGTATTAATGCAAGTAATAGAACTACATGAGCAGGCTATGGCAGTGTTAGGATTTATAATCCTGGGTAGACCGTAACACTATTTATAAATAGTTATGGTAATATTGACATAGGACAGGTGCATGTTAAGTGAGTAGAAGATAATTATTAGTAACATTAAAGAAAAATAAGTAAAATGGTTGATGGAATTGGAGCAAGCTCATTACGTAAATTGTATGTATGGTAATGTTCTTGGATTGGGGGTGATAGAAGTTCCTTCTTTGCTTCATGTTACATAGAAATGTACCATGTATTTGAAATGCATTTAAAATACATATTAAACATTTCAAAATCTATCTTGTTTATAGTAATTAGGCTTTCTTTGTTTCATTATATAATAAATGATAATGTTACTTTAATGTCTTAAGAGCTATAAAATGTATTCACAACTCAGTGTGTGTTGTATCAGTGTTACAAATCTGCTAAAATGTAAATCTTCAGAAAGGTATACCTGATAAAAATTTACTCTTCCATCTAGACAATTCAGCTTTTACTATCTAATTGATTGATTGTTATTTGCACTGTTGTGGTTGAGTCTTAAACCGGGGATTTTGATCCCCTTTGTAACAAATACTCTTAACTGGTATCTTGACTCCCCAGAATGTTACTGATAAAAATCCAAGAATATGATCATCTTTTAAATCCTTGAATTGGATTTACCAGCAAAATTAGGTGTTCACTAGATTTCTTGTTCTAAATAAGGACCCAACAGTGTTTAATGACAAGCCAGCTCACTTGTGAAGTAAAATGAAATATTAAATAAAACTTTAATGATGTATATTCTTTACATTAATGGTTCTGAAACTTGCTATTTTCAGCATTCTTTTATATTCTTAAAAAGTATCGAGAACATTAGAGTTTTTAAAATATATTTTAATATGGTTATATCAGTATTTACCATATTAGAAATTAAAACAGATTTTTAAAATTTGTATTAATTTATTTAAAAATAACAAAATTAAGCCTATGACATGCTAATATAAATACCATTTTATGAAAAAAAATTTTTGGAACAAAACCATTCAGTGAGAAAAGTGGCCCTGTTTTATAAAAATGTTTGTAAGTCTTTTTAATATCTGATTTAGTAGACGACAGCTGGAGTCTTATACTAGCTTTTTGCATTTGCTCTGGTGTGATTTCATTCATCATTTAGCCTCTGGAAAACTCCATTGTATGCTTAGGAGAGAATGAGAGTAAAAAAGGGCAAATAGCCTCATCATACTACTAAGGAAATGGTTTTGATCTTATATATACCCTAAAATGGTCATAGGTATCCCCCACAGGTTTCTGAACCATTCTTTGAAAACCAGTGATTTATATTGTGACAGAAGGGAATCCGGACATTTGTTCTACTACAACAAGAAAAACAAATTGAACTACATTAGAATATTCTTTTTTCTTTAAAGATTTTATTTATTTGTCAGAGAAGGAGAGAGCGTACAAGCAGGGGGAGCAGCAGGCAGAGGGAGAAGCAGGCTCCCCACTGAACAAGGAGCCTGATGTGGGACTTGATCCCAGGACCCTGGGATCATGTATGACCTGACCTGAAGGCAGATGCTTAACCAACTGAGCCACCCAGGCGTCTCTAAGATATTCTTGATTGCAAACCTAAACCAACAGGTTTTTTCCTATCATTGTTTTAGCTTATTAATTGAAAAATAAATTTGCCTGAATATACGTTTTACTAAAAATATTCAAGTATGATAATACTGTTACTTAATACTAACATAGATTTTAGGTATAAACTGGAATCTGGTCCTTTAGATTTATACGTTTAAAATATAGCTAGTAGCAGACTTTCCCAAAGAGTAAATAGGGTATTTAGAACCATAAAATTATTTTTAAAAGATTTTATTTATTGATTGATTTTAGAGAGGTGGGGGCAGATGGAGAGGGAGAGAGAATCGCAAGCAGGCTCCCCACTGACTGTGGGGCCCCACTCAGGGCTTGAGCTCCAGACCCTAAAATCGTGACCCGAGCAGAAATCAACAGTTGGACGTTTAACCAACAGAGCCACGCATGTGTCCCAGAACCATAAAATTTATTAAGTAAACACACATTATAAATTGTAATGACTGTTATGGATAAAATGCTCAGAAAGGGTAGTTGATTGGAATTTCTGGGGAAAGTGATTAGGAAATACTTCAGATTAAACTTAAACTGAGACTTGAAAGTTAGCGAAGACTTAATCATGTGAGGAATACTCCAGGCAAAGAGATTATTATGTACAAATTCCCTTAGGAAAGACATTGCGTATTGGCATGTTTTAGAAGCTGAAAGATGAACTCTGAGGCTGTGATGATTAATAAGTGCAAGGAAATGTGGCCCAAGATGAAGTTGAAGAGGTGTGTAGAAAATATCTGGAGTGCAGTAATGTCATACTTATACACACCCACATGGCTCCACATATGTTGTATTGATAAAATGTAAAAAGGATCATCAAAAACCAAGATGAATATTTCTGTAGGACAGAAACGGAACAGAAATAAAAGCAATGAGTCTGGATTACCAGGCTTTAGGACCAAATCAGAAAATGGTGGCTGAGGGTTCTTGAGAGGTAAAGGGGATAAAAATTAGGACACAGAATCTAGAGCTGAGCTCATGGCTAAGAAGTAAGAAGCTTGGAATGGGGCTTCATTGCTATGAGAAAACACGATGGGTGAAGGCTCTCAAACCTTTCTTGAGGCTACAGCTTTCTAGAAGGCAGTGTGCATAGAAATGCTAGAGGACCAAGAACTCTGAAGCAGTCTATTCAGTGACTAGGTCTGTACCAGTGTGGAGCAGGAGCCCCAAAACATGATTATAAGACCTGGCGCCGGACTGGAGTAGTGGGCTGGGAGGCAAGGAGAGGTAGTTGAAAATCTTTAGGAGGAATAAACACAGGCAGAAATATCAATAATCAGAACATAAATTTGTTCCAGATAAAAATCATTTTATGGAAAGAACACTTAGAGCATGTTCAGCGTTCAGAGAGCTAAAAGAACACAAAACCTGAAGTCAGCAGAGCAGTTGTATAAGGTTCATGTTAGAAATAATCATTGTTCATAACTGTTACAGAATAAACAAGGAGGGGCGCCTGGGTGGTTCAGTCGGTTAAGCGTCTGGTCATGATCCTGAGCGTTCAGCTCAGTGATCCATGAGCATTTAGCTCAGGTCATGATCCTGGAGTTCCAGGATCAAGCCCCACATCAGGCTCCCTCTCTCACTCTCTCTCTCTCAAGTAAATAAAATCTTGAAAAGAAAAAGAATAAACAAGGAAATCACCTGATTTAGGTCTGCCAATCTGAATTGTTTTTATTTTGCCAGGTTTTGAACATAAACCTTTCTCATAACCTGTTTTTATCAAAATGGAACACGACATAATTTTATTCATTTATATATTTGCTCTTTAGACAGATGGGATTTCAGAGTTCTTTCAAAATCTTTATAATTGTATTTTTAAAGAACTGTGATTGTTTGAGGTAGCCAGATACATAATGATAAATTGGAGCAGGCTTAGTAACTATTTTCATATCCCACATACCTGGAAAGCCTGTATTTTTTGGTTTTCTTGTTTCTTTTAGAGCAAATCTTTTTTTGTCTTTAAAAAAAATACTGGTAAAATGGTAATGAAGCAAATGCTTTCTGATATCTAATGTTACCATTTTCTTTTTCTTCAGTGGATTTGGCATGATAACATGCAGTTTCTTCAAGACAAAAACATTTTTGAACATACATATTTTGGGTAAGTTTGGTAGACTTAGTGGTATATTTTTTGTTACACATTTAAAACAAATCTTATTCTGTAAGAAATGTAACTTAACTATTTTTTAATTCTAGGTTTATGTGGCAGTTATGTAGTTGTATTCCCAGTACATTACCAGATCCTAAAGCTGTGTCCCTAATGACGGCAAAGGTAATATATAAGCTTTAGATAGTTTTTTTTTCAAAATTGACTACTTTAAAATAATTAAAAATTTTTTTGTTTAATGTTTTCTTCCAGTTAAGTACCTCCTTTGTCCTAGAGACGTTTATACATTCAAAAGAAAAGGTATGTGTTTTGTTTTGTAAATTTTTGTGTCATTTATTAGACAGCTTTTGGTTTTCTTTATCTTTAGCTCCAGTCCACGCCTTAAATGACTTATTTTTTTTCTTTTTTTTTTAGCCCACAATGCTTCAGTGGATTGAACTGTTGACCAAACAATTTAATAATAGTCAAGCAGCTTGTGAGGTGAGGTGAAATAATTCAACAAATAATGCAAAGCTTAAGATGCACTTTTTTGTTTTATTTTCTTTTATTCTTAGATGCTATGGCAAAATTATTGTATTATAAATCATAGGGATCCCAGTGTAAGTTGTTCCTCAAGTTACTTAACAGCTGAGAAGGTTATAATTTATGTCCTATCCAACACTGATGAGATAATTGATTTTTAAGTTATTTAAAAATCCTTGTGTGCCTCCCCCCAGTCTATTAGAAGGAAAAATATAGAAAGTTCAAAAGACTGTATCAGATATTTCTTAACTAATTTTGAATATTATCAGAAAATATGTGAAAATAGATATCTTCCTTGCTCCTCCAAGATAGAAATGCGTATATCCTAGTATATCAGTTTACATCCAGTTTTATATTATGTTCTAATACATCCCTATAATAATATATCCCTAAGGATAATCTGCTCACAGGTAATGATCACTTAACCCTATTGCCACCTTAATATCATTTTATCATTTTTTGGTTAGCTTCCAAAGTGTGGTATAAACCTAAGAATGCAAGTCTTAAACAGAGATGGGAGATAACATGCTGTGCAGTAGATGAAATTAGTTGAAGATTTTGTGCTCGCTCGCTCTCTCTCTTTCTAACAAATAAATAAAATCTTTAAAAAAAAAGTTCTCTGATTATGCCTTGGAGCAGTGGAATTAGAGAATCTGCTTATTGTAGATTTCAAAGAGAAGGCTATAATTTTTTAAAACTTTGTCGTGAACATTTCAAAACAAGCATAAAAGTAAGAAGATAAGGAACTTTCAGATACCTATCACCCAATTTCAACAAATAACATTGTTTTGTTTTAATCTGTGGTTATCCCCTATTCCTGTATCAGCTGTAGTATCTTAAAGCAAACCCAGATAGCGTATCACATATCCATAAATAGAGTATGTATCTCTAATAAATGAGAACTTTAAAAATATATATATGTATAAACATGATTTCATTCGCTCCCTGTACAGTTAGAAGTGGTTCCTTAACAACATCAGTATTCATTTTGTGTTCACTTTTCTGTAATTATCTAAAAAATATTTTTTTCAGTTGTCTTCTTTGAGTTAGTATTCAAACAAGGACCACATTTTGTTTTTGTCTTTATTGTAAATCAACTTTCATCTGTGACAGTTACTTTTTTCCTCTCTTTGCTACTTTGTTATTTGATCTGCAGAATTCTCCACTTGATTGCTTTGACTGATTATATCCTCCTGGTGTTAGTTAACAAGTTCCTCTGTTCCCCCCCCTTGTGATTTTTTTTAAAGCTGTTTGATAGATCCAGAATATTGATTAGATCATCATTTGTTTTTTGTTTGTTGCCACTTCAGTTTTTTTGGTTTTTTTTTTAACTAAGGATCTCCAGAACTCTCTCAAGGACTTAAAATTCTCTACAGTTATCAGTAGTTGTGTATATGCACACACACAGTAAAATTCAACATAGGAGTTAAATATGTGATTAAGAGATATCTTGAAATCAGTAGGAAATTGTTCTAGCATAAAGAAGGGTGTTTTGGAGAGCACCTGTGTGGCTCAGTGGGTTAAGCACCAGGGTTGTGAGAGAGAGCCCTGTGTTGGGCTCTGCTGTGGGTGTGGAAGCTGCTTAAGATTCTCTCTCTCTCTCCCACTGTTCTCTTTCTTAAAAAAACAAAAACAAAAAACGGGGAGAGGTGGTGAGGGTTTTTTTGTTATCAAGAGAGCATAATTTCTTTTTAAACAGAAAATAAATCATACTCAGATTATATATTAATAGGAACAAAACATTCTGCAATGTGGTGTCTGTGAGGACTAAGAGGAAAATAGTATTCCACTTTATTATGTTAAGGAGTGCAGGTTGCTATCAGGCAGGTTTACACTGTGATGTAAAGGGCATTCATGGAATTCTGTAACGAGATGACCCTGATTATGACTTTAGGCATTTTAGAGTTTCAGACCTTTTTTTTTTTTTTTTTAAGATTTATTTATTACTTTAGAGAGAGAATGTGTGTGTGAGCAGGGGGAGGGACAGAGGGAAAAAGAGAGAATCTCAAGCAGACTCCCCATTGAGCATGGAGCCCAGCTCGGAGCTCTATCCCATCTACCCTGAGATCATGACCTGAGCCAAAAGCAAGAGTTGGATGCTTAACCAACTGAGCCACCCAGGTGCCTCTAGAATTTTAGACTTTCTAACAATGGAAGAATCTGTTTTGGTGAGAATTTAAAATAACTGAAACATAGACTAGAAATAAAGTCCTTGTGTGATTTTTTTTTTTTTTAATCCAACAAGTATTGATTGAAGGTTAATATCACACTATTTTTTTACAGTGGTTTTTGGACCGTATGGCTGATGATGACTGGTGGCCAATGCAGATACTAATTAAGTGCCCTAATCAAATTGTGAGACAGGTAAGAAAAAATTTATTTGAAAAAGAAGTGGCTTTCAAGTTAATAATTCTAAATTTGCCTGTGAAAATATTTTAACCCAGCATTCAAGGTAGTTTTGAAAAGATCGACCTCTTACCGTAAGAATCATTTTGCTATCATTTTACCAGCTTCTTTTAGCAAATCAACTATCTTTCCAACCAAGTGACTAAAATTGTTAACATTTCCTGGTTATAGGAGGATAGCTGTAAGTGCCTGTTCTCTCATATCCTGTTATCTCTGCTTTATGGGTTGTACTGATTCTTTTTCAGAATCTTAGATAGTCTAACTATAGTAGGATACTGTAATGTCCTTGAAAGTTAAATGCAGTATATAACATTTCTGTGAAAGATTCTGAACTGTCACATGAATCAATTTGTTTTCCTTAAATCACTGGAAAAATTAAAGAAGAAAAATGTAAATTATGATACAGAACCAATATTTTAATCTGAAAAGACCACTTTTCCGTTATTACCAAGATATAACCCTTATACCATATAATTCATCAGAACCATACAGTGTAAAATTTAGTGGTTTTTAGTATATCCCCAAACTGTGCAACCATTGTCTAATTTTAATAACACTAAGAGAAGTTCCATACCTATTAACAGTAACTCCCCATTTTATCCTGTCTCTTCTTTCCGGCCACTACTGGCAGCCACTAACCTACTTTTTGTTTCTGTGGATTTGCCTATTTGATGATAAATGGAGGGGTGGCTGGATGGCTCAGTCGGTTAAGCGTCTGCCTTCACTCAGGTCATGATCCCAGGGTCCTGGAATCAAGCCCCACATCAAGCTCCCTGCTCAGAGGGGAGTCTACTTGTCACTCTCCCTCTGCCCCTTCCTCCAACTCAGGCTTTTCTCTTGCATGCTCTCTCCCTCTCAAAAAATTAAATCTTTTACAAAAATAATAAATGGAGTCACGCAGTGTGTGATCTTTTGTGATTGGCTTCTTTGAGCAGTATTTTCATGGTTATGTTGTAGTGTGTATCTGTTCTTCCTTTTTATTGCTAAAAAATTTCATTGGATATAGCAAATATTGTTTATCCATTCAGCAGTTGAACATTTGGGATGTTTTCACCTTTTGGCTATTTTGAATAATGCTGCTATGAACATTAGGGCACAAATACTTTTGTGGGCATATGTTTTCAGTTCTTTTGGTTATCTACCTAAGAGTAGAAGTCCTGAGTCATATAGTCACTCTAAGTTTAACATTTTAGGAACACCAAACTGTTTTTCATGGCGTCTCCACCAGTTTACATCCCCACCAGCAATTTATGAGGGTTCCTATTTTCACTGCATCTTCTTTAGCATTTGTTACTGTCTTTTTGATTTTAGCTATCCTAATGAATGTGAAGTAGTATGTCATTGTGGTTTTGGTTTGCATTTCGTTAATAATTAATCATGGTGACCATCTTTTCATTTGCTTACTGGCCATTTGTATATCTTATTTAGAGAATCCCCAACCCATTTTAATCCATGTTTCTTTTGGTTAAACTTAAATCCTATTTCCTTCACCTAGTCATTGACTTTTGGCAAAAGATAATCTGTGGGGAAAATAGAAATGGGTGGCAGAGAATTTTGAAACGTTAATTTTTCAGTATCTTTGTTACCTTTGTTCAGGCTCTTAGGTTGTTAAAACTTTTCATTTATAGATGTTTCAGCGTTTGTGTATTCATGTGATTCAGAGACTCAGACCTGTGCATGCTCATCTTTATCTACAGCCCGGAATGGAAGATGGGTAAGAAGTAACTTTTGATCATTTTAAGCTTTTTAATGAGCTGCCTAGAGTATTTTAACTACCCACATTGAAATATTTAGTTTCAGGGCACCTGGGTGGTTCAGTTGGTTAAGGAGCTGCCTTCCGCTCAGGTCATGATCCCAGAGTCCTGGGAATGAGCCCTGCATCAGGCTCCCTGTTCAGCGGGGAGTCTGCTTCTCCCTCTCCCTCTGCCCCTCCTGCCCCGCTCATGCTCTCTCTCAAATAAATAATTAAAATCTTTAAAAGAAAGAAAGAAAAGAAAGAAAGAAAAATATTTAGGTTCGTTTATTTAAAAATCTATAGTAATACAAGTCAAGAAAACAGTATTATTTTATTTGTAATTAAGTGCATCTTCAAAATCCTCTACAGATAACTTCATGACTTAGTCTTTTTGTTTGGATTGATTTAGCCAGACACCATAATTAGAATCACCTACTCACACTATTGCAGTAGGTATTCACTATTACAAAGAAGAAAGAGATAAATTTAGGTTTTTAAAAATATTTCTTCCAGAATATTTATCCCCAGACTTTATACTGTCTCTAAGATGTATTAAATTGTGTCTTCAGGTCAGATGATATGGATGCCTCAGTAGAAGATATTGGTGGTCGTTCATGTGTCACTCGATTTGTGAGAACTCTGTTATTAATTATGGAACATGGTGTAAAACCTCACAGTAAACATCTTACAGAGTATTTTGCCTTCCTTTATGAATTTGCCAAAATGGGTGAAGAAGAGGTAAGGCTGTATCTTGTTTATTTCTGGGATTATGTACCTATTTTCAGTATTTAAAACAATTATTTTATATTTTCAAAATCAATGTTTTTATTTTTAGAGCCAGTTTTTGCTTTCATTACAAGCCATATCTACAATGGTACATTTTTACATGGGAACCAAAGGGCCTGAAAATGTGAGTACAGTTCTCTCTCATATTGGGGATGTAGGGGGCCATGTTTTCAAGTTTGTATCATGCAAGGTTGTTAGATATTAGAATGCTTTAAAGACCCTTCTAGCCCTGACATTAGATAATTTTAAGAGTTTGAGTTTGGTTGGTATTTTTAACGGGTATAGCAAGAGAAGAAATAATGAAATGATAAATTTCATGGCAAGGCCCTGAAACAAAGCAAATACATTTAGGCAGAATGGCCACCACCTACTTTGGGGTCACATCGATAGCATGTTGTTTCAGTGAACATTTTTGTTGGCCATATTTTTAAGCCCTTGCTATTGAGTTTGTCGGAGTATTCCAAAAATTGAAGTAGCTTGGTCTGTTCATAATATTAAAGCATGACATGAACTTTGTGTTGTCTATAATGGCCACGTTGGCTTATGCTCTATTTATACTATCTTCTTTAACCGCATTGCAACCCTAAGATGTAAGTACTATTGTTACCTCCATTTTACAGATCAGAAACTTAAGGCATAAAGAAGTTAACTTGTTTTAGATCACAGTGAGTTGGGCTTTAATCTTTGGTCAGATTCCTGAGCTAAACTGTTAACCATTATACTGTAATGTTTCTCAGAATATGGACTTTTACTGTCTAATTCCTGCCTATATGGCTCCCTGTTTAGATAGTGTTTCTTTTGCTTTGTTAAATCATAAAATCATTTCACTCTCTTGAATTTCAACGCAATAGAAGTCTTTGGAAGACTTGCTATTTGGATTATCTGAACACTGCAAATAAGGATTCTTTAATTTGTGTAACTGGCATTTTTATTAAGTAGGAAATACTGTTTTATCATACTCATATAAAATTTGATCCTGATTTATCTTACAAAGGGCTTGCCTGTAAGAAAAAAGAAATTATTAAAAGATATATCTGTGGGGGCGCCTGGGTGGCTCAGTGGGTTAAGCATCTTCCTTTGGCCCAGATCATGATCTCAGGGTCCTGGGATCGAGTCCTTCATCGGGCTTCCTGCTCTGCAGGGAGCCTGCTTCTCCCTCTGCCTGCCACTCCCCCTGTTGTGAGCTCGCTGTCTCGCTCTCTCTCTCTCTCAAATGGATAAATAAAACCTTTAAAAAAAAAAAAATGTGGGGCGCCTGGGTGGCGCAGTCGTTAAGTATCTGCCTTCGGCTCAGGGCGTGATCCCGGCGTTCTGGGATCGAGCCCCACATCAGGCTCCTCCACTAGGAGCCTGCTTCTTCCTCTCACACTCCCCCTGCTGTGTTCCCTCTCTCACTGGCTGTCTCTGTCAAATAAATAAATAAAATCTTTAAAAAAAAAAATGTAAGTGAGGTATAAATAGTTACAGTATTGAAAATCATTGTTCTTTACAGTTCCGCCTGCTGTCTAAAATTATCCTGAATGTTGTTTAAACTCGTAAAAGTCAGGGTTAGGCCTTTGAGTGGTTCTTCATGATGCATGCTCCTGCCACCATCTACCCTGGGTAGTTCTATGAAACAGTCAAGTTATTTTCTCTCAAGGTAATTCAATTTTAATGTATTAGTTTTAACATTTTGTTCTAGCCTCAAGTTGAAGTGTTGTCAGAGGAAGAGGGGGAAGAAGAAGAGGAGGAAGAAGATATTCTTTCTCTGGCAGAAGAAAAATACAGGCCGGCTGCCCTGGAAAAAATGATAGCTTTAGTTGCTCTGTTGGTTGAACAGTCTCGCTCAGAAAGGTGAAATGTTTCAACATTCAAAATGGTTAAAGCATGTTTGATTTTACTCCTTTTACCTAATTGTTTTACCACTAACTTCTGTTACATTAATTCCTTTTAAATTATACCACTATTCATCAACTCTTGTGGCATAAGTATTTCAGTCCTTTGTATCAGATGACTTTGTACCTCTGAGTCATGTTAGAAATATACGTTGAAGAAATATACAGTAAAATATTTAGCAAAATTATATGTGCATTCATCCTTTAACCTGGCAACACTACTTCCAGAAATCTGTTCCCCAAACACAGAAAGTTGTATGTGCAAGGATATTTATTGAAGCGTTTAGTTAATAATAGTAAAACACTGAATATTGAAGAAGAAGGGATTAGTTGAAAAAAAACAGGCATCCAGTCAATAGAATACTCTATTGCTGAAAAAAAGAAGTGTGGAATGTATTTGTACTACCATGGAGAGAAATTTAAGATAAATATTACCAAGTAAAAAAAGCAAGGTGGATAAAAGTGTGTATAGTATAGTACCTTTTGAGGAACGGGAAGCTGTGGCGGGGGCAGGGTTCAGGGGACAGAGATTAAGAGCATGTATACCCAATTTTCATTATTCCTCATTATGGATCACTGTTTGCAAATTTGCTTACTTGCTGGGATTTTTTGCAGTCCCAAAATTAGTATTCATGGCTCTTTTGCGATCACTTGTGGACTGCAGTTGTCCCTGTGCAGAGTGGCAAAAAATTTGAGTTACCTGACTCCTTCCTTCCTTCCCAGCCAAGGTCAAACAGGGTGACTATGACTTCTTGTTTCACTTCTCATATTGTAAACAAATGTCCTTTTCATGGTTTATGCCATGTTTTTCACATTCGTGCTTTTTCTGGTGACTTAGTGTTTAAAATTGCCCCCAAGTATAGTGCTGCTAAGTGCTATCTAGAGTTCCTAAGATCAAGAAGGCCATAATGTGCCTTAACAAGAAAATGCACGTTAGAAAAGCTTCTTTCAGGTATGAGTTAATGGTATTATTTGCTCTGACTTCAGTTTTAATGAATGAACAATATATATTAAATAAGGTATCTTTAAACATAAACACACACAAAACAAGGTAACCTATTGATTGGTTGAAGAAAATGTGACCAGAGGCTCACAAGTACCTAACCCTGTATTTTTCTTACTAGCAATGATTCAGTAATCACTAATTCGGTGTTTGCGGCATTTTATAGAACATAAGTACTACAAATAGCAGGAATTTACTGTATTTATAAAATTGAAAACTAAATCAAAAACTTAAAAAGGTTTCCTGTGGTTGGGGGAGGGAAAAGCAGATTGCTGGAAAGGACAGGAATGAAAGGTTGAGTTTGAATATACATTGTTTTTGTTTTTTTAGATTTAACTTGTAATCATGTAAATGTTTTATATAATGATAAGTAAATTAATAAAATGGAATCCCTAAAAATCAAAAGCAGACTGAAGTAAATGAATTATATATTGACCTGGTGGCATAGCACCTGGAAAGGAATTCACTAAAATGACTTTAGAACACATTAATTTAACTGTAAATTCCTAGTTGTATATGAAGGACAAAAAGAATTGTAAAATTACCCTAAACTGTTCTAAGTATATTGTTCATAGTGTAATTGTGATTGTTATCCTGAAGCTAGCATATAACCTAGAACAAAGCAAATAAGTAACTGTTAATGTCATTAGAAACCAAGATTTTCAGCAAAAGACAGAAGGAATACAAATATAAAATTGTAGGTTTCTTATGTAAGTTTTTAAAACTAAATTTGAATTTGAAAATACCAGTAGAGTCTATGGTGTATTTTGTCTTAAACAAAAAATGTTCTCTATACTTCTATTTTCTGAAAAGGCTTAGAAATCCTGCCCAACTCAGAATTAGTGAGCACCACTGGCATCTAGATTGTAGTCCCTAGATATCATTTCTTATGGAAGAAAATCAGGGTTCCTTGAAAAAATGGCCAATTCCAGGTCTTGGGCAAGAAATGAATGGGAAGCCTAGAACATTTTGTCATTTTGGAAAGCAGATTCTATTAAAGACTACTGAGATTATGTTAAAAGGGCAAGAACCAATTTATGGATATTCCTACTGGTCGTAGATTGGACAACCTGAGCATCAGTAGTAGAATAACTACAAGCGGACTAAAATACATCACAGATACTTTAAATCCATGAGTTTGTAATGGTGCCTAAAAACAAACAAACAAACAAACAAACTACTTACTGGTAACCTTTGGAGTATATTAGGAAACCAAATCATAATTTTGGAAACTTACTAATAAGAGAATGATATCAAGTGTTCATCTTCCCAGCAAGCATTATACTTCATGGCAACCAAATGGTAAATGAGAGAAAGCTCGCCGACTTGGAGGTGTTTGAGCTAATGAACGAGCAAGTAATGCTGAAATTAGAATATTTGTATTTTGTACCCCAAATGAAGTAATGGATCTAGGAGATGATCATCATTGACTGAAAATAGTACAAAAAGACAACCTTTCATTGTGTGCCTCCTGAAGAAAGTCGATACCACCACCTATAAAGCATGCTTAAGATTAAGCCTAGAAACAATCAAGTCTCTAGATCTAAACTACCAGTTTATAGGAAATACAAGGACAAAGGAACATTAAAGCAACACCACAAGAATACAATCAGCAAAATGGAAATGTGGGAAATTCTTCAGGACAAACCACCTACTTTCTTCAACTCATAAATTGCAAGATAAAAACAAAATTGGAGGGGAAACCAGTAGTCTGTAAGATATTTAAAAGACATTTCAACCACTTGCAACAGAGGACTTTATTTGGATCTTGAACCAACAAATTGTTAAAAAAATTTTTAGACACTTGAGGTAATCATACACTGACTGGATATTGTTTGATAGTAAGGAGTTGTGGTTTTATTTTAAGTGTGAATAATGGTAGTCTGGTTATGTTTTTTAAATTTATCTGTTAGAAATACATACTGAGATTCTTGGATTAAATGATAAAATACCTGCTTCAGAACAGTACACATTGAGTGGGAGGTACAAATGAAACAAGACTGAGCATGAATTAGTAATTTGAAGCTGAATAATGGGATACTTCCATTATCTTATTATTTTTGTATGTACCTGAAATTTTCTATAGTAAAGAAATATGCAGAAGTTGTGAACTGGTAACTGAAACTCTTTAGTATTTCTTAGAAGTTCGTTTTGTTTTGAGGGGTCTCATGTCAAAAAAAAAAAAAAAATCAGACCCATCCTAGTTTTATAATACACAAAAATATTGAGTTAATTAACTGGGAAATAAAGTAGGTTTGGGCTTCCATACATCAATTCTGGAATCTTGAAAAATTGTCTAAAAGATGTTTATCTAGCAAGTAATTTTAGCTAGGAGAAAGTTCAAAAATCATTTTGTATTGGTGGCTTGGTACAGTTGTAATTGAATTGACAATTTTGATGCATGTCATGATGCAAATAGCTATAAAGTAGCACAGAGAGAAGAAAAACTTATTTCCACTGATGTTTCCTTTCAGGCATTTGACATTATCACAGACTGACATGGCAGCATTAACAGGAGGAAAGGTAATACTTTGTATATTAGAGGATTTGATCATCTCACAAATAATAATGGTTCTTAAATGAACAACTTTTACTTTTAACAGGGATTCCCCTTCTTATTTCAACATATTCGTGATGGCATCAATATAAGACAAACTTGTAATCTGATTTTCAGCCTCTGTCGATACAATAATCGACTAGCAGAACATGTAAGTGCTGAGAAACAGTCTTAAAGCTTTTTGGTAATTTTAAAAAGAATGTTCTGAAATCCTCCTTTTCTTTTTTTTTTCTTTCTTTTTTTTTTTTTTTTTTTTTTTTTAGATTGTGTCTATGCTTTTCACATCAATAGCAAAGTTGACTCCTGAGGTATGTACCATTAGTTAATTCATGTTTTTAAGACTACTAGTGCTTTCAAATAAACCTTTCTAATTGTTCTTGAAAAAAATATATCAAGGTTTCTCCCATAACACAGCTTATTTTTCAGTATGTAACTTGAATAAGCTGAGTTACTCCTTTCTGTCTTACTATCATAAATGTAATTTTCCCAGTTAAATATAAATTTACTTAGTATAAGTTCAACATATTGGAGTGCCACATAGATACTAAACTTGAAAGTTGTTTGATTTTAAGCATATATCGTAATTGTGTTCAAGAAAAAAGTAGACTAACCAGATGAAAAAATGTGGAAATATAATAATACAGTACTATACAAAAGTATTTTTGTAAAATGGTAATGTTCTAGCTGTATGATACTTTGTCAAATATTAATGTAAATTACACCTTAAAGATCAAGGGATGCTACAAGAAACTTTTAACCTAAATTATTCTATGAATAAGGTGGTCTCATTAATAAAAGTTTTGATTGTTTTTTTCCAAATTGATATCCAGAAAAATACATGTGTTCTCTTACATGTGGTGCCCATGCAATTGACTTTGTATCCCAAGTTGATCGTGCTGCTTTATATAGTTGAAGTTTATATGCAGGAGTACTGAGGTCTGCTAACCTAACACAGATTTAAATGTGATGTGTAGAAGAGTTTTACATGTTTCTTTTCTGCTGAAACAGGTGGATTCAAGTACATTTAAATACACAGTTATGTATATGTCTTACAGGCAGCCAATCCTTTCTTTAAATTGTTGACTATGCTAATGGAGTTTGCTGGTGGACCTCCAGGAATGCCTCCCTTTGCATCTTACATTCTACAGAGGATATGGGAGGTAAGTACTTCAGTAGATGTTCCAGTATTTCTTTTTCTGAGAATTTTATTTTTCTAACAAAGTCATTACCAGTTTAAGTACCAGTTTCTTCCTTGGGTAATCCAAAATGGTTTTAGTGGGTCACAAGTCAGGGAAGAAGACATGCTTTAGTCAGGAGGCTTGTGGGGGAGAAAGAAATCTTGTCTTACCTCCCATAGGTTTGAAGACTGTTGTAGAGTCATTAAAAATCTTTGGCCAGTCTAGTGTTTTCATTCCCTTCCCCTCAAAAAAGATTCTGTAAAGTGATAGAATCTTAGAAATACAAGCTGAGCGTTTTCAGCAGTTGACAGAAATGGTACAGGAAGTACCAGCCACATCCTTTCCTTCAGAGTAACTGCTGGGGTCACAGAGTTTCTCTTTAGGGAATGTTGGGAAAACCTCTGTAGACCAGGGGTCAGCAAACTTGTTTTCTCACTGGTCAGTTAGCAAACATTTTAGGCTTTGAGGGCCCTGTGATATCTTTTGCAGCCACTCAACTGCCATTTTAGCCTAAAACCATCTAGACAGTACATAAATGAGTGGGTATGGAACTGGCCTGAAAGCCAAATCTAGATTCCTAAGATTTCTCTATCCCATGAAAAAAATCTCCCCAGCAGTGCAGTTACTGCTTTTCATTTTCATGTGCAATGATAGATGGGGCACACAGTAAGAAAAATAAAGATGAGGGCTCCTGGGTGGCTTAGTTGGTTGAGTGACTGACTTCAGCCAGGGGATGATCCTGGAGTCCTGGGATCGAGTCCGGCATTGGGCTCCTGTTCAGTGGGGAGTCTGCTTCTCCCTCTGACCCTCCCCCATCTTATACTCTCTCTCTCTCTCAAATAAATAAATAAAATCTTAAAAAAAAAAAAAGAAAAATAAAGATGAGAAACTTTAGAGAATTATAAGCACTTTTAAGTAAATTTATGAATTTAATAAGACCTAAACGTCATTGGGTTCTCTTATTGGTTCTGTGTTAAACTTCTTGGTTATTTTAATTTTATTTTATAAACTAATGGCAGATTTTTCTGAATATTTCCTGTTGATAAATACAGTTTTAAAAAGGGAGAGGAGCACCTGCGTGGCTCAGTCAGTTGAGTGTCCGACTCTTGATTTTGGTTCAGGTCATGATCCTCAGGGTCGTGAGATGGAGCCCTGCATCAGGCTTCGCACTGAGTATGAAGCCTGCTCTTAAGGTTCTCTCTCTCCCGGTCCTTTTGCCCCTCCCCCCTTAAAAAAAAAAGTAATTAAAAATAAAAAAGTAAAAATGTAGAAAAACATGGGCGAAACTTCTCTTAGCTCTAGTTTTCAAAAAACTGTCTTGGCTTTAAGTGTTTAATGGCATATAGCAAAAGTAAATAAAAAAGTAACTCCTCAATCGGTTTTATAGTCTCTTCTTGTCATTTCAATTTTAGGTAATTGAATACAATCCTTCTCAGTGTTTGGATTGGTTGGCAGTACAGACACCCCGAAATAAACTGGCACACAGCTGGGTCCTACAGAATATGGAAAACTGGGTCGAGCGGTTTCTTTTGGCTCATAATTATCCTAGAGTCAGGACTTGTAAGTCAAATATTCAGAACTTAAACCATTTGTTGTTCCAAGTTTTGCTTTTTTGTTTTTTAAGGCAATTATAGTTAATTCCCATTGTTGTACAGTACAAAGGCTCTTGGAGATATTGTTCTTAAAGGCCAAAGTTACATGGTACTCAGAAATGGCAGTGTTTTGCAAATATCTACAGTGCTTTGGGTGTTTTAAGGATAGGAAACTGTCGTGTCTTGGGTGACATCACCACCATCACCATTTTTGTTTCCTTGCTTGATAGATTACAAAGCATGATCAGCATTAAGTGAAGAATGTAGAGGATCAGAAAATCCTCTTAAAAGTAACTTTAAGGCTAAGAAGAAAGTAATAAAAAGGCATAGAACAAATTGAGAGAAAATACTCAATGAAATCAGAGTTAAATGATAAACACCTTTACACAGGCTGGAAGAAAATAAAGCTCTTGGAAGACAGATGGACAAATACAAAAAATTGATACTTTACAGATTAGAAAATTGCTTGTAAATAGAGTATGTTCTCCTTTGATAATATTCAAAGAAACAAAAAAGTTGTTTATTTTTAAAATTTCTTTAATCATTAAATTTAATCATTAAAATAATTTTTCCTAGCTGTCTACTGAAAGGGCATAGAATCAGTGTTACTGCTATAGCAACATGCACATCAAATACCCCCAGATCCATGTTTCTAAAGACCATTCTCCAATAAAACAAATAACAGCTCTTTGAAGAAATGGCAGGTAACACACAAGATGAGCCTGGAGCATCTTGTAGGACCAGAAAGTAAAGAAGTACTCAAAAAACAAAATGATGGGGCTGTGTCAAGGGACACACACTCAACCTGAAAGAATTCCCAGTGGCTAAAGCTGGAACAATTTGAGTAAAAAAATAAATAACGTAGTACTGGATTATGCCCCCAAGTATAAAATAAATATCTATGAGTCCGTACTGATAAATGATCAAATAAATGAGAGGAGACAAATCTCCTATACAGAAGAATTCTAAGTAATTTATGTACATCTGCCTTCCAAGGAGGTAGAGCTGACCCTCCTTTCAAGGAGTAGGGAATAATGGGGAATGTAACTTTTTTTTTCCTTCAAATTTTTATTCAAATTCTAGTTAATATACAGTGGAGTGTTGTTTCAGGAGGATTCAGTGATTCATTATGTAAAACACCCAGTGCTCATCATACCAAGTGCCCTTAATTCCCATCCCCCACCCACCTTCCTCCATCACCCCTCAGTGTATTCTCTGTCTTTAAGAGTTTGGTACAATTTTTGGGTAACGTAACTTTAAGTGTAGCAATTTGACAAACATTAACTCAGCCAGATGATTATGGTTAATATCATCACTGATGTGTATTGATAGTGTGTACCCTTGATACCCTTGATATAATATGATATAAAGAGCACTTTACCTATATGGTCTTCCTTACAAAAACCCATCATATGAGTCTAAAAGTGATAAACATCAGACCCAATTTGAGGGACATTCTTCAAAAATACCTGACCCCAAGTACTCCTTTAAACTGGGAAGCTTTTCCATACACAAGAAGAGTCTGAGAAACTGTCACAGCCAAGAGGAGCTTAAGGAGACATGATTAAATGTAGTGTATCCTAGGTGGGATCTTAGAGCCAAAATAAAAGAACATTAATGGGGCTCCTGGGTGGCTCAGTCGGTTAAGCATTTGCCTTCGGATCAGGTCATGATCAGGGCATGGGATTGAGCCCCGTGTCTATCTCCCTGCTCAGTGGGGAATCTGCTGCTCCTTCTGCCTCTGCCCCTCTCTCCACTCATGCGTTCTCTCTCTCTCTCTCTCTCTCTCTCTAATAATTAAAATCTTTTTAAAAAAAATTAAGGCAAAACTAATAAAATCTAAAGTATGGAGTTGAAAAGTAATGTGTCAGTATTGTTTCCTTAGTTAAAATAAATGTACTAAAGTAATAATAGATGTTAATAATAGGAGAAAAGGAGAGAAGAGTGTATGGGGACTGTGTCTGTTCTGCCTATTCTAAAATAAAAGTTTATTTAGGAAAAACACCTTGTACTTGTGAGTACATGGATTGGCATTGGTGCTTAGAGGCTTGTTTTTCCTGCGTTTATATAACACCATAGTAATGGGTTATTTGTAAGTACTGACATGTATGCTGATTGGCATTCATGTCCTGACTTCTGACCGTAAGACAATAAAAAATCTGAACCAAAAAATCTGCTGAACCAAAAAAACACAAAAGTTTTTCAGCTGTTACGTCTTATATTGATGACAGTACTGAGGAAATGGCATTCTCCTACATTGCAGTGAAATTTTAAGTAAATATTACCCTTTGAAAGGCACTTTAGCAATATGCAGTGAGATCCTTCAAAATACTTTGCCTTTTTAAATTCAAGGATTCCCATATAAGTAAGTCACCTAATATATGAATGCTTAAATAGCATTATTTTTGGTTATGAAAAATTAAAAGCTGGATGTTCAGTTGGGAAATAGTTACAGTGAATCATTTAAAAATTATAATAGACTGTAGTAATATGAAAATGTGCTTTTTGACATAATGTAACTTGAAAAAACAGCCCAATATTTGAATAGAATCAATATAACAATAAGAATTATAGTAACATGTATAGAAAAAAAACTGAGAAATAGTTTTAAATCCTACAAAATTTTAAGGAATGCCTTAGAATGTTCAGAGAAAAAAAAAATGGAGACATCTTAAAATAGTTGAAGAGTTGCCACATAGAAATGAAGATAGATTTGTTCTAAGTTTTCTATAGTATAGAACTAAATGAAGAGACTCTTGAGTCACAGTAAGGTAGTTTTTAGCAAGATGGTCTATTCTTCCATACTGACCTTCCTAGAAGTTGTATATTTCTCCCAAGCAGAGCTTATTTTTTATTTAGAAGCAGATAGCTCTTAAATAAATAGATGGTTTGGTATATAATAAAGCAAAACTAAATGTTTTTTAACATTTAAGAATTGTTTATTTAAGTGGGTCTTTGGTAGAGTGTTTTGAACCTTTCATTGTGTTTGAAAATTTTTCCTAATAAAATACTGGGATAAAAGTATTTAACTTAGGGGTGCCTGGGTGGCTCAGTCATTGGGCGTCTGCCTTCGGCTCAGGGCATGATCCCGGAGTCCTGGGATCGAGTCCCACATTGGGCTCCTCTGCTGGGAGCCTGCTTCTTCCTCTCCCACTCTCCCTGCTTGTGTTTCCCCTCTCGATGGCTGTCTCTCTCTCTGTCAAATAAGTAAAATCTTTAAAAATATATGTATTTAACTTAAACTGAATAAGTTTTTTCTAATCACAAATTACTTTTCTTAATAGAGGCTTATACAAAGATTGGCCAGGATGACCCCTATATGCCAAGTTTTAATATTGGAAGCCGTTACCAATATGAGCCTAACCAGAGCAACATATAGGTGAAAAAATACGTAGAAATGAAGTATTGTGCACAAAGTGGTACATAAGGTTTAATTTGAAATCTGTAAAATAGGTTATAATTAATTTTAGGGTTTCTAAAATTTTAATTTTATATGTTATTTGCTTTAACAGAACATTGGAAATTATCAGATTATAGGTAGAATAGTGGGAGACAGAATTAGTAGGTGTATTGAAAAGAGCTAAACTGAGGCATGAGAGTCCTTGAGGAGGCTCTGTGGTGGTGGTTTTTAGGAGGATTAGCTCCTGAATCTATCTGGGTTTGAATTCCAGCTCTGCCACGAGATGTGTAACACGGGTGTAGTCTTACTGTTTTCAGTCCAAGTGAAAGTGGGGATAGTAAAAGTAGTGCCTCCTAAACAAAGTTATGGTGTTAAATAGTATAAACATGTGATAAATGTTAGCAATTCTTGTTGTTGTTGGATCATTATCATTATTGTCATCATCATCATTATCATTTCCCAGGGCTAAATCTGAGCTCCGCCTCTTTATCTGTGTGACTTTGGTCTTTGCCTCTCCAAGATTCAGATTTTCCAATGTAATATCACCTGTCTCCAGAATGATTGTGGGGATTAAATGAAGTAATATTTTAAAATATTACTATATTTATATATATATTTATATATTACTAAATATTACACACCTAACTCAGTGCCTTGCACACACAGTAACTGTTTTTACAGATATGAACTCAACTAATGAGTTATTTACATCTCAGAATTGTATGCTTAATAACATTTTTCAGGTATGTTGAAGAAGGGAGGGTTTTTTTTGCTTTCATAGTCAACCTAGAAGCTTCCAATTATGGAATGAATAAATCATGGGGATAAACAACATAGGGAATACAGGCAATGATATTGTAATCGTATTGTGTGGTGACAGATGGTAGCTGCACCGTGGTGAGCACAGCATAACATAGAGAGAAGTTGAATCACTGTGTTGTACACCTGAGACTAATAAACGTTGTGTGTCAACTGTACTCAAGTGAAAAAATTTTAAAAATACAAACTTAGCCTAGAAGAGTTTTAAAGATATTTCCAAAGTTAATGTTCTGTAATTGGTGTATATATATATATATATATATAGTCTTGTACGTTACAATGAACTTTAAAATAGACGATCTCATTCTGTGTTTATAACTATTTTATTGTTAATCTCTATAAATTACTACAAAATAACTTACCCTTATTTTGTAAAGAAGAAGAAAAGATGCTAACGCATTGAACGATTTGATCACGTCAGACAGCCTTAGCTAGGTCTTCTGGCTCCAAATGCTGTGTTCTTCCTGTTAAGCCATATTATTTCCTAAGAAGAAATGAAACGATCAAATAAGTGGAAAATTCTACATCTGGGGAAAGCTAACAGAGAAGTTTAAAACTGTTTCTATTAATGTAATTATTTTTGCCACTTAAAAAATAACAATGACAGAATGGAAGGCGTCTGTTTTCATCATTCCTTGAGATTTTTCTGCGGGGCCAGTGGTAGGGCAGAAAGATATTAAGAAATGTTCATGTCCCTTAATTTTTATTCATTTTAAGTTTTAAAGAGAAGAGTGGCTTTGTGTTTAATGACTGCTCTTCAGTCTGTTTTATATCTTGCAAGGATCTGACAGTTTTGTTTTACATTTTATAGCTGCAGCTTATCTTCTGGTGTCCCTTATACCAAGCAATTCATTCCGCCAGATGTTCCGGTCAACAAGGTCTTTGCACATCCCAACCCGTGACCTTCCACTCAGTCCAGACACAACAGTAGTCCTGCATCAGGTCTACAACGTGCTCCTTGGTTTGCTCTCAAGAGCCAAACTTTATGTTGATGCTGCTGTTCATGGCACTACAAAGCTAGTGCCCTATTTTAGCTTTATGACTTACTGTTTAATTTCCAAAACTGAGAAGCTGATGTTTTCCACATATTTCATGGATTTGTGGAACCTTTTCCAGCCTAAACTTTCTGAGCCAGCAATAGCTACAAATCACAATAAACAGGCTTTGCTTTCATTTTGGTACAATGTGTGTGCTGACTGTCCAGAGAATATCCGCCTTATTGTTCAGAACCCAGTGGTAACCAAGAACATTGCCTTCAATTACATCCTTGCTGACCATGATGATCAGGATGTGGTGCTTTTTAACCGTGGGATGCTGCCAGCCTACTACGGCATTCTGAGGCTCTGCTGTGAACAGTCTCCCGCATTCACACGACAGCTTGCTTCTCACCAGAACATCCAGTGGGCCTTTAAGAATCTTACACCACATGCCAGCCAATACCCTGGAGTGAGTAAAATTGATAATTCTATCTGTATCTTCAAATTGATTGGAAATAACCTATCCCCCCCCCCCCCCCGTGGGAAGTGGTAACAAAATATGGAAGTATAGTCTAACTTGAACTGTTCTTTCTTAAGGACTTAATGTGTATTTATTTTCTTGAATACATGTATAAAATGCTGTATTACTATAAAATTGATAAGTAATATGGATAATTTTTCTTAGGTTGATGTTGAAATTTTATCTCCAGTTGAACTTAGCTATTTTCGTTTGTGTTTTTGTAAATGTCTTTTATATGTACTGAATGAAAAAAGTCAGCTTTGTGATACAATTTTAGGGAAGTATTTATCGTTTAGATATTTATCATTAAGATCTACATGCTATTCTAAGCTGTGAGCTAGACGATATCTTTATCTTAGCTATAGTATTCCCTAGTGTTTTTTTCTCACTCTACATTCAGGTGAACGAAGTGGATAAGGGGTCTATCAGGATACAAATATATGCAGTCTAAATCTGATTCCTGTTTTTCTGCAGACTATTTGTAGGTTTCATATTAAAACTTTCTCCCTTCACATATGGCTGTAATTCCTGGATATTTCTTTTCACTGTTTCTTTAACTCTCTTTTGTAAACTGAAGATTACACCAAGAGGATATAAATCTAGAAAAGGGGTTGGAAGGAGAGTGCAGAATACTTTTTTTCAACCTGTTGTAAACCCAGAGACCACACACTGCTAATGTAAGAAGTTTTTTGCTAAATGGGAGATGGTGGGAGTGGAGAAGCAGGAGCTTTTTCAAGACATCCAACATTTACTTAAGAGTTTAATCAAATGAACATGATGAAGAATATTGTAATTATTGGTATCCTCGAATTGTGTAACTTTTTTCCTGTTGAAGAAAGGACCTTTCCTGTCCTTCAGATATGATGTAGTAAATTGTTCTCACCCAGAAAGAATAACCTAGTTTCCAGCCAGGAAATTTAGAATGCTTAGAATAGAAGAAAAAGAGTGAGTATATTAAGTACCAAAAGAGGTTCAAAGCCAAGGCTTTCAAACAGAAGGAAACAAATGTGAGAGTCTGCCTGACCTCGAAGGAGTCAGGACAGGATTTATCAAGATTTATCAAAATTCAGTGGATTTTCTTTATCACATTCACATAAATAATATTTGACTTAGTTACTAAACATGATGTCCATGGTTAAATATACCTTTTTGAGTGTTGGGGGAGTTAGAATATTTATTTATCTGATAGTGTTACTTCCTGACATCAATAAAATATAACATCTTTTATTGTAGAGCTTAACTGTTGGAGATTTTCATGAAAATGGTGCT
Organism: Ursus arctos; assembly: GCF_023065955.2. Classification (NCBI taxonomy): domain Eukaryota; kingdom Metazoa; phylum Chordata; class Mammalia; order Carnivora; family Ursidae; genus Ursus; species Ursus arctos. The sequence goes on along the minus strand of NW_026623100.1, from coordinate 27,738,447 downwards.
TAAATCAATTTTTGCATGAAAATTATGGAATCGGGGGTTTTCAGTTCACTGATAAGTATGGCCACGTGCCCATGCTAAATGAGCGTATAAACCCACAGTTAGCGATTTTACTTAAATATTAGTTCCCACATTTCATCCATCAGATAACTTGAACTAGCCATTCATCAGTCCAGAAAGAGCATTCCAAATGTTAGCACAAAGGGTTTTCTCATATATGGTATTAATACAAATGTAAATGAGGGCTATAAAATTTTGTGAGAAGTTATGATTTCTCATTAAAGAAACAGGGGCAAAGGATTGGTGTAGCATATCTGGACATCCATTCGAAGTTACAAAGCTCTAGTGCTTTAAACAGTATTAAGACTAAACATGAACCCTAAAAATGAGTCTTTGTGAAAATTTGATTATTTACTTTTGGTGAATAATATATTAAATTTTTAAAATAGAATCTGTTGCTAATTTTATAACTTTTTGAATGGTAGTATAATATGATTTCATTTGTATAATTTTAAGAGCTGGCTAGTGGGCATAACATTCAGAAATGAGAAGCAAACATTCTAAAATGTTGTAGGGTTAAAAGCTCACCATGATGCTTATTTACCCTTTTTAGGCAGTAGAAGAACTATTTAACCTGATGCAGCTGTTTATAGCTCAAAGGCCAGATATGAGAGAAGAAGAATTAGAAGATATTAAACAGTTTAAGAAAACAACCATAAGTTGTTACTTACGTTGCCTAGATGGCCGCTCCTGCTGGACTACTTTAATAAGGTAAAAAGATGTTTTCTGGTGTTTTTTTAATTTGTTTTGTTTTTCCAAGTGAGGGAGTGGGGACCATCCTTTTGACACTTAAAGAGTTACAGTTATTTATAACTGAAAGTTTACTGGTTCTTTAAGGTGATTAGGGAAGCATTTTTGCATTCAGTCACCTTGGAAGGATTCATCTTTTAAAAATTAACGAGCTGCCTTTGAATAGCTTTTGTTTTCATGATTTGGTTTTGGATTGTTTGTATGTGTTTTATCAGTATCATAGAATCAGGGTTGGAAGGAATCTTAATGTGCAGTCTTACACCTAAAGCTTGAATTCTCTTCTTTCTTGTGATTCATCCTGTCTTATGCTTGGACGGTTTAGTTCTAGAGGCCTCCAGAAACAGCTTTCTCCTTCTTTGGATGAGACTTATTATTAATGTGTTTTTCATTCTATTTAGCCCAGATTTACCTATCTTTTTTAACTGTAGGAATTAGCCAAAATAACAAAACATCATCTTTATAATTGTTCAGAGTTACAGAAGTTATTGAATGGCTGTAAAGGAAGTCTACAACAAATTACACATAATTCCCTTTAACTGTGGAAATAAAGTCCAGGTTAATTTCTTAAAGTGTTTCTGTATATTACATCTAAGACTTGGAGGTAATGTCCTTTATTAGGCACACAGTTTTTGGCATCTTTCCTTGAAAATAATAGTATTTTATGCTTAACACACTTAGGTTATTTCAAATTATCTTCCTCAGAAAACTTGCAAATTTGAATCTTTATTAGTACACAAAATGAATTAATTATGGTTTTGCCAGGAGTCTAAAGGAAGGAATTCTTCTAAAATTTTGGCATTAATTTTGAATACATTGTGTTTCCAAGGTTTACTACTTAAAGCTTATTCTCAAAAAAAAAAAAAAAAAAGACTTTGAGCTTTAATTCTTTTTTGAAAAAAGGAAAGAAAACATCCAAGTGAAGTAGAAATATTCCAGTTGTACTACGTATAGCAGCAGTTTCCAGTACCTAATAATGAAATTAGGTCTATTAATAAGAGCAATACAACTACTTTTGATAATTAATCACATAAATTTTCAAGACCAAAATGCACTTAATGTTTTTCCACTCATGTTTCTCTAAGAACCAGCTGACAAGTGCTTGGGTAATTAAGTGTATTTTGTTATTATCCTGAGCTTAACATAATTTAGAAGATAAACCCGTTATAAAAATAAGCATTGTTTATACTGAAACTTTAAAAATATTCCCATGATACCTCTCTTGCACCATTGAATTGTTGACTAGACACTAGCAGACAAAACTTTTCTCCATGTTACTTAGAGGGTTTCTCTTTCTTTTCTTTTCTTTTTTCTTTTCTTTTCTTCCTCTTCTTCTCTTTTCTTTTTTCTTTCCTTCCTTTCTTTCTTTCCTTCCTTTCTTTCTTAGATTTTATTTACTTGACACACAGAGAGAGAGCCAGCGAGAGAGGGAACACAAGCAAGGGGAGTGGGAGAGGAAGAAGCAGGCTCCCAGCAGAGCATAAAGCCCGATGCAGGGCGGTCCTAGAGCACTGGGATCACGCCCTGACCCGAAGGCAGACGCTTAATGACTGAGCCACCCAGGCGCCCCTCTTAGAGGGTTTCTTAATATTAACTCCTTTTATTACATTACTAGGAAACAAATATAGCAGTTTCTCTCCTATAGGTAGAAAAGAGCCTAAATTATAGTTTTCTTCTATTTTTTATCACCTCAGTTTTCCATTCTGAGTTCTCAACCTGGATTTTTTGTATTGTAGTGCCTTCAGAATACTATTAGAATCTGATGAAGATAGACTTCTTGTTGTATTTAATCGAGGGTTGATCCTGATGACTGAGGTAAATATTTTATTTCATTTTACTGTCGATATAGCTCATTTTAATGTTCTCACCAAGGCTCGTGTGTATGTGCGTGTGTATTTAGAGTTTATGCTAGACCGTTCTACAGGTATCTGGATTTTGATTATATAGATCAGTAAATGCTAATTTATCCTCCAAGAATGAGTAGGTCACAGTTTTTAGGTTGCTGTTTTCTTTGTCCATAGTAATTCCATACTTTTCTTATTTTGTATTTAGAACAACCACTGGAAATAGACTGATTTTATTCATTCCGTTTGTAAGGGTAGAAATAGATAAAGTTCATATGATCTAATCACTGACACATAATTTCTCAAGAGCTCACGTATTTGATCGTTAAGAAACTGCGATTAGCATCTTGAGAGGAAGCATTGAGTGTTACAGGTATTAAAATCGCCTATTCATTCTTCTCACAATTCTTGAGCATCCATAAACTGTGAGATGATTTTAAAGCCATAGAGGTGCATTTTACCCCTTAGTCTAATAAAGAAGAGAAAACAAAAGAGTATATGCCAAAAGTACCATGAGAAGTAGGAGGTAGGATAGTTTTCTTCAGTTAATGATATTATAGAATAGGAATACATGTTTGAAACTGTACTTTGTAGAATTTGGACTTGTAAAGATAAATGGGAGAGCATTTAATTTAGATGAATGACTTGGTCAGCAGAGGCAAGAAAGTATTGTCGTATTTGAAAAATGCCAAGTATTTCTGTTTGGCTAGAATAAAGGGTATGTGAAAAGTAGTGAGAATTTCATTATTTTGTGCAACAGATGTTTGAATATCTACTCTGTGCCCGGCATTGTGCTAGGCACTGGGGATGCAGCAGTGAATAAGACAGACATGGTTCCTATCCTCACAGCTTACAGGTTAAATGCCACACAAGTACCTTGTTCAGATTATGTAATACCATCGATTCCAGAGTGTGGATTTTGAACTTTGACTTGTGGATAGTATATAGGTTATAGGGAGCTGATTCAAGAAGATTAGAAAAAAATCTTTGTGTAGAATGAAGTAGGAAAAAAAGAATTAAAAGATTTTTAACAAGCCAATTGACTAAAGGAATTCTTCCTTCTGGAGCTCTTTTTCCTTATTTGGACTTACTGTTGACAACCATTTCACCATTGTCTTCCTTCCCAAAGCCCTGGAAAGTTAAAGCAGTCACCCATTCTACCCAGTCTTCCTGTTGCCTGCTGCTTTGTAATTTCTAAGGCTTGCGGTCTTAGAGCAAACAGTAACCAAAACCAAACTGATTAAACAAATTACTCCTTCAAACCAAAATGTATGTATAAAATATTAGCTCTGAAGGTGAGCACTGTTTTGTATTTTAAAGAGCTGACTTGGGAGAATTTGACTTTTAGGTAGAAAGGAAAATACATTTGCTTTGTGCACCTGTGCACACACATAGAGTCTGAAAACATCTGTCATAAAGGATGAGTACTACCATTTTGTGGCTCAGTAAAGTAAAAATGAAGTTTTCCATTTTTTAAAATCACTTGTAGTCTTTCAACACACTGCACATGATGTACCATGAAGCCACAGCTTGCCATGTGACTGGAGACTTAGTAGAACTTCTGTCAATATTCCTTTCGGTTTTGAAGTCTACACGCCCATATCTTCAGAGAAAAGGTTTGGTCATTCCTACTTCTTATTTTTGTTACTTTCAACTATTAAAGAGTGAAATAAGGATTTCAAACCACATTCTTCAGAGAATTTGTCTTTATCTCTGGTTTATGTACAGAAGATGGGGCTGATGCTGGCTAACCATTAGGAAATGTTCATCATGACCTGGTTTAAAGGCTGGAGTGCTCTTGTTTAATTTGTTATGCCTGTCTGAAAAATAGGCAAGCATCTACAAGTGTTAAGATTTAAGAGACTGGGAAACACTTCCAAGCACAGTAACAAAATGGGTGTTTTGTAAAGGTTCTCCAGTTGGAAACCTCCATGGTTTAGGTTAGATCATTTTTAGTTTCAAGAGAAATAACCATAAAACTATCTCTTGTGTCCCTGTAAAATTGCCTGTGAACTCTGAACATCATATAAATTTCTAGAAAACAGACATGTTTATCTCTGAAGTATGTGCTTTAAGAAATCTAGCAGGTTTCACAGTAGCAGCCATCTCATGAAAATGATCCTTTAGCTTTCATCAAAGATGTTTATGTCATTAATTTGATTTTCTTAGTGCAAGCATTCTGTAGATAAAAATAGAAAATAATTGTGTGGAAAATTGAACTCAAATGGCTTATTTATGTATGCTTTTGTATTTGCAGATGTGAAACAAGCATTAATTCAGTGGCAGGAGCGAATTGAATTTGCCCATAAACTGTTAACTCTTCTTAATTCCTATAGTCCTCCAGAACTTAGAAACGCCTGTATAGGTAAGTTACTGTGTAACTTATATATATCTTATATATATCTGTGTAAAAACCTAATGAATGAAGATTTTTGTGGAATATTCTTTGTAGGATGTGATATTCTGCAAGGTTTGGAAGACATTTGTACTTTTTATGTGTAACTCACACTGGCCAGCAGGTTCTAGAAAATCTAGTTATGTTTCTTAACATGCCAGTAATTACGTTATATGATCACAGGCAGGTCATGTAATATATCTGGGCTCTTTGACCTTAGGTTATGTCTAGATCTCTTCCAGCTCTGAAATCTTCTGGTCCTATGTAAGTAAGGTAGGATCATGCAAATGTTTTGTAAAGGAGAGCTGATACTGTAAAGGGTTAGGGAGATTATTTTACTGTCTGTTCTCTTACCTGAAGGATACTTGTAGTACTTGTTCTTAGACTTCCAAGTATTTTACCTTTTTATTGATTACATATTTATAATAAAGTGATAATTTGTGCCTGTTAAATGACCCCCCCATTTTAAATTTATAATGTATTTTTTAGTAGTTTAGAAGCTATTTAAAGTCCTCTTTAGAGACTGTAACTGTTTATTTCCAGTTTCTCAAAATGACACGAGTAACTGACCGTCGTGTATAAGCAGTCATTTTTGGCAAGCTTTGGCCTGGTGTTCTGTGGAATTACTGGCCTATACTTCAGTAACCTCTGATTGCCGGTACACTGTCATCATGAGCTTTACTTCTGTGTGATTAGGGGTGAGCATCAGTCCAGCTTACATCCTGAAACATTAAAAGTGGACTAAGGATTATGTCTTAGATCCAAAGAACTTTGAGCCTTAGATTTCTGTCTAAGTTGCTTTGGTTGATTTTATGAAAATATGTCATCAGTGTGCATTAAATATTTCCTTTAATGTACTTCTCCATGATGCTTCTCTTGGATAAATAAAATACAAATAAATAGTTTTAAACTTTGGTTTCTAAATGATGGCGTCTTATTTAGTAACTGTTGATCCAGATTTGGTTGAGCATCAGACAGAATTTCTCTGTGTCAGCAGCTAAAACAGTTTTAGACTCATTAACCCTTTTCACCCACCATACTGCAGCTAGTCCCCTTAACATGATTGGTGAGTGTTCCAAAGAAGCAAGTTAGATATACGCCAGCTTTTTAATTCTCATATTGTGTTTTTATTTTCAGATGTCCTCAAGGAACTTGTGCTTTTGAGTCCCCATGACTTTCTTCATACTCTGGTTCCATTTCTACAACACAACCATTGTACTTATCATCATAGTAATATTCCAAGTATGTATTCATCTAGCACAGTACTTGAATGTGGTTGGCATTTGATCTTTCTGCACACTGAAGCATGGAGATTTATTTTTTCCATTTATTCTTATTGTACACTTTTAATGTCTTAGTGTCTCTTGGACCTTATTTCCCTTGTCGAGAAAATATCAAGCTAATAGGAGGGAAAAGCAATATTCGGCCTCCGCGCCCTGAACTCAATATGTGCCTCTTGCCCACAATGGTGGAAACCAGTAAGGTATGTTGGGATGCCAGGAAAACCATGTTTCTGTAGTACACAGTAATTTGAAATTTCCCCTCTGGCAGTTATATTAGACTTAAATGACCATTTTGTGGATCCTAAGAAGATTAGACTCATTTGGACTTTTTCCTTTTAGTGCTCTGAAATGTTGGTTGAGTATTTGCAAAATCAACAATAAGCACAAGTAGTTTTTTCCTCCCTCAAAAAAATTCCCTAATAGAAAGTCTTACTAGTATTTGTCACTAGGCTAAATTATAACTGGGTCATATATCTAAAACTGAAAAGTCAAGTTAGGTATTTACTATTGTTTAAATTTGGCCATATAATCAATGACTTCTTTTACTGCCCTTTAATTATAATCCTTGACCTAGGCTTAATATCACTGATTGATAGATTTATCATTTGTAGTCTGATTCTTCTCTTCTAATGCGTATCCTAAAATAATGCTAATTCTAAATTATAGAGAGAAGGTACATTGACACAAGATAATTTATCTCAGTTTCAACATTTTTTTAAACAATTTGTCCCCTTTATCTTTCTTCACCCCGCTTCATTCACACTCTCCCTTACCATCTTTGGATCTTAAATATACTTCTTATAAGATAAAATATTAAAAATAATTAACACTGTAGTAGCCATTACAGAAATCATTTGAAAATCTATTTCAAAAAATCAAATTTAATTCAACTCTTCTTGATGATGTCTGTAGAACTAAAGTGTCACATTTTAAAAATCCTACAGTAATTTTACTTGATTAAAGTATATAGAAATAATGGGTAATTTTAATTGATAGCATTTGCACACTGAAAATAAACTTGTGACAATTAAGATCTTAACATTACTAGAAACTTGGAATTTAAAACTAGGTTCTTATAGAATTTAAATATTTAATCAGCTTTTTAGTTAAACTTATTACATTTGCACAAAATATGCTCTTTAATTTATTATACAATTTAAGTGCAACCATTTTATCATCTTTAACCTTCAGGGCAAAGATGACGTTTATGATCGTATGCTGCTAGACTACTTCTTTTCTTATCATCAATTCATCCATCTATTATGCCGAGTTGCAATCAACTGTGAAAAATTTACTGAAACATTAGTTAAGCTGAGTAAGTATAAAAGATGAGCAGTAAATTCCACTGAATTATTTTAAGCCCCTAGCCACTCAGGAAGGGGAGACAAAAAATGAGACGATCCTTTTTTTCTTTTTTAAAGTGACTGTTTAAAAATACTAATTATTCTTGGGAACATTTTTATTTTTATTAAGAAAACACCAACTTACTGGTTTCCATTGAATAGTTCTGCCCAGAGTTTCAGCTGGCCTATAAAGGAGTGTGGAGTAGGGCTGATCACTTTTGTACACAGAAGCCCAAGTCCTCCTCCATCTGCCCAGCAGAATTTAAAAACAAAAACCAAAAACTACTCTGCTTAGGGAGGCAGGCTTAGAGAGGTGGACTTTCCCAGCCCTGATCCGAAGGATAAGATGATATCTATAGGGCCAGCTGTGCTTTGGAGCTGGCAATGCCGAGAGCAAACTGAGTGGGCTTGCCAGGGTGAAGCAGAGGTGCATATATGAGTAAATTAGGAGGTAAGTCTCATGAAATAGAGAGGTGAATGAGAAGAAAGGAAATTTGAAAAGGAAGATATGAGAAATAGAAAACAAAACCATCAGTGAATTATAAAAGGGGAAAAAATTCAAATTACTCAAGAATGTGCTTGAACGCTATAAGAGAATTACTCCCTTTGGGTGACTTTTTCCAGCTGATAAAGTCTTTAGAAGACATGTTCCTTATCTCAGGACCTCCAGAGTTCCCAGGCTCTGTGTGTCCTGTGAGTCTTACTTCTTTAGGGATGGCCCAGGATTCTTTCCCAGTGTTCTGTAGTTCTGTTTCAGAGCATAGGAAGTGAAATGCTCATGGAACCACCACCCAGGTCAAGAAACAGAATATTGCCATTAGAACTCCCCTTTGTGCTCTTCCTCAATCACAATCCCTTCCTTCTATGGAAAAGGTTTTGATCCATTTTAAGTAGGGCAAAAGATGTGAACATACCTTAGGTTTCATTATCGGAGAAGAAGGAAGTGGTAACAGCTGTCAGGGATAATTCCTCTTCAGAAAAACCATCTTATTGGTAAGTGATTAGAGTGTCTTCACATTTGAAAGGTTGTTCTTCCACCTGTTATCATTAGCTGGTTTTTATATACATGTGGCTAAATTGCCAAGTGGGGGTGGTTGGGTAGGGGAGCACATACTCATATTGGTCATTTCATGATTACATAGTTCGGTCATGGGACTTGGTAAAAAAACTAAAACCTAGCAGTGGCAGTGATCAAATATGAGAAAATGTCTAGGAATTCTAGTTCCCAGATAAGGAGGGGGACTTATTAAAATGCTGACCTTAGGAAAAGTTCTTGATAATCATGTTCATGTGATTTGTACCAGAAATTATGTGAGGAGCTATTTTAGCCGCTTGAACAGGTCTGATCAAATAGTGAATTTCTACCCTCCTTTGGGACTGTCTTCCTCATCAATACAAAAACAGTTTCGGGGAAATTAAATATGGAGGAGAGAAGAAGGGAGGGAGGGAAAGGACATACACTTAGCCTTCCAAATTAGCTGAATCAACTTTCATTATATTTTATACTCACATTCCTCTTGTAATCAGGAAGCACTGTTGATGCTGCCTCCTAGTGTTTAGTTTTCTGCATAAGCACTATTCTGTAGAACTTTCTATAAGGATGGAAATACTCTCCAACTACATTATTGTCCACAATACGACAGCCAGAAGCTATATGTGAGTGTTGAGAACTTGAAATGTGATTTAAGGAACTGAATTTTTATTTAACTAAGCCAGATGTGACTGGTGGCTATATTGAATAGAAACCAAAGCCTTCACAAATCGAGCAGTGAATTTTCAGGGTTATATATTTTTCTTCTAAATTCATTCATTGTATGTATTTTTATTAGATCCTCCTACTCTGCCAACTTCCTGGAACTCATGGTTATATATCTTAATGCGGAAAATTAGACATTATTTTAACAAACACCTAAAAGCAGTGAGTGCTTTCCTCATGCCTCATCTGAATGAAGAGTGTATGTCCCAGTGTTTAAAGTTAACTCCCACTTTCGGCTGAAATGATTATTTCCAGGGAGAGGCACCTGGGAAAGAGCTTAAAATAAAGCCCACATAAGTGACTGTAATGAGGAGCAGAGAGTTAACAAAAAGTTCTAATTTGTGTAATTTCTTCAGGAAATTAAATTTGGCAACAGGGAGGGGGAAAGGTAAATTTAAATTAGTTGTATCCTTAATCATTTAAGCCTTGAAGTTAGATGGTCCAAGGGCCAGAATATTGTGACCATAGGTCGGATTGTCTCAAGACGTGGATTGCAAGTCACTTCCAGTTTTGAGGAAAAGTCTTTGTGGTGATTATTATAGGGGTAACTGTGCAGATTTTAAGATTTGTTAGGAGATAAAAAGGGGCTATGTATTAATTGCATATTAGGGTTGTTGGTATTAACTAGTAAAGTAAGGACTGGAGTGCTTTTGAAGTGAGGGTAGTCAGGCATGGGGTTAGGGGAGACAGAGAAGTGGGGGGAGAATTTTGGTAGAGCGAATAAAGCTACTGACTGCCATGTGAAATAATGGTATGTCTGAAACTACAATATTTTGATAATTTAAAAATAGCGGAGTTTAGCCCAAAAAAATTCTAAAAGGCATAATAAGAGGGTTTGGCACTATTAATTTCTAAAATAATAAAGATCAGTAACTTTTAATTTTATTTTTTAGGATTTACTACATACATAGAATTTATAGTTCAAAATAGCAAAAGGTACATATCACCATATAACTCATAGGCCTGTCCCCCCACTTTCATTAATTTTTTAAATCTTTTTTTTTGTATGAGAACAGCAAATATAGGTTTATTTTCTCTCCTTTCTTACATAAAAGTATACTGTTTAAAACTATGTAATGTAGATATGGAAATACATAGGCAGAAAAACATACATAGGCAAAAACAGCCCCCAGACAAACATAAGGATACATGAGGATTTGGAAGACAGTAGAAATGACCTATCAAACCTGTGGAGATTGTATGGTATTGAGAGAATCGACTATCTAAGGAGAGAAGGGGCAAACATTAATATCTGCTTCACTACTTAGACTAAAATAGATTACAGGAGAATTAAATATTTAACTGTAAAAATAAAATCATAACAATATTAAAGAAAAATACAGAATCATATGGATAGCACCTTCCAATATGAAGGACCATGTTAAGCAGGTCATAAAACCCATAAATAAAAGAAATTAAAATTTTTGGCAACATAAAGACTGAAAATACTACGTGTTGAAAAGATGCCATAGATTAAAGTACAGCTAATGAGAAAAATATTTCCATTCTTAACAGATGAATAGCTAGTATTGGCAGTATACAAAGAGTTTGTAGGATTCAGTGAGATGGGAAAGAACATACAATAAGTAAAAGACATCAACAAGCAACTCCTTCACACATACAAAACAAGTAAATGTTTGGTAACCATATGAGGGTTTGCCCCGCCTTGCTAATAATGATGATTTCTTTTTTCTCTCATTTTTTTTCCCCAACTATGAGATAAAGTTTCGATGGTATACATACTTACACAGTTTGGGGAAAGAAAAGATGTTTAATGGAGTCAGTTCGGGGACACATATTATTAGCATTATCAATATTAGATTGTTCATAGCCCTTAATCCCACAGTACCAGATCTAAGAATCTACTTACTCTACTTATAAAAGTGTCCAACAGCATACATAGGATATTTATTTTCATTGAGTTTGTATTGGGTAAAAACTGGAAACAACTCAAATGTCCCGTCAGTAGGAGCTTATTAAGTATACCTGTAGTTTATCATCTAGTCTTTAAATAGTTTGCATTATATATAGGTTTTTAAAATAAAAAGATAGAAAGTTACTTTGGATTACATGAAAAAAGGCAAATTGGAATATGCAGAATGTGACCACAGTCTTAGAACAATAGGAAAAATCACTTAGTACATGTAAACAAACAAAAACCCACACAAAACCTGGGGGATTATACTCCCAACTGTGTATGGATAAAATTATGGGTTGCTTTCAAGGCCTTGGTTAAATGACTAGAAGTTTTAAATTATTTGCAATGATCATTTGTATTGGGGAGGAGAAACAAAATTTTTAGAAAGTCTAGGAGACTGGTACTGCAAACTCTCGTACCATTTTTTAAGGTACCCTACACGTGTAAAGTTAACACTGAGATGCTCAAGTACAATTAATGACAAATTTCTAGATTTCATCATTAAATAATTTTCATTTTCAGCGATAAAACAAGGATCTGTCACCTCTACTATTTAACATTGCTTTTGACAGTTTTCAGAATGCATTAGTAAATGAAAGTAAAAAATAGTAAAGGAAATTTTTGCAAGCAACATGGTATACCTAAAAATCTGCCAAAATCTGTAGAATTAAAAAATAATTAGGATAGTTAGTAAAAATAAACAAGTCAGAAATTCCGATTACAGAAAAGCACAGCTCTGGTTCATCCTTTACCTTTTTTGATGTCAAGATGGTCCTGATTGGAAAGACAGCTGATCAGCTGTTTTCCAAAAGACGTCTTAAGGTGAATGAATATACCAGTCATTCAGTGCATATCAGAAGGTGCTTCTACCAGTCTACCAAGGGCAAATCCATTTATCTTAGGCTAATACTTAGTAATTACACTTAATAGATATATTTATAATTTAGCAGCTGATTACCAGTCTGTTGATTTACAAAGAGGAAGAACTGACATAAGGATCTGAATATTCCATGGTAGGGCCAGCAGATTTTTTTCCAGTAACCTACATGGGAAGCCAGATAAACAGCAGTTGGTTGCTTAGTGTGGGTATAGGTGAGAACAAGGGGAATTAGAAGAATCAAATGTGTGATATTCTTAGGCTAAAATGTTTTGATGATGCAGTCCCGTAGTAGAGCATTAGTTGTGGGCTTTCATCCATTGGCAAAAGCTACCACTTCCCATGGATAATGCTTGGATGGGCTAAACACTTAGAGAAAACCAGACAGACAATCCTAACCCAATTCAGATAGGAGACATCCTAACCTAGTAAATATACATAGAAAATATTTCATCCTCAGAGCAATCATCTGAATTACCATTTCACCTACAAAAATAGTTTTTAGAAGATTTTAAATAACACATCTAGTAGCATCTACAGTATAAAGTGTTACTAATGAGGAAAAGATATTTGGAATAGTTTTTGATGATTGTGTATTAGTTCTTTTGTGGCTAGGTTAGGGTAAGAACCCATTGAGGATGTCTGAAGTCACAGGATGAAGAAAGCTAAGTGGGCAGAAGCCAGTATGTCTTAGGCCTGCCTGTCCTGTTTCATGAGACAAGGCTTGAACGTGTGCCTTGATTGCATCTCTCTTTGCTTTATACCCAGGAAAACATCCAGGAAGGTAGTGGAGGAATGTGTGGAGTAGGATGGCATTGGCCTCTACCTTGAGTCACAGAGCCAAGATGCACCTGGTCCTCAGTGCTTTGTGAAAACACTAGAAAGAAACTGAAACTGTGTTGCTCTGAAGGGATGGCCCTCCTTCCAAAGGAGGTGCAACTCAGGAAATAGGTAGAACTGTGAGAGAGGTATCTTTGACTCACTGTGGGTGGCACTGTTTTCCAGAGTGTTGTATATAAGATGGTCCGTGGAAAATAATTTTACATTCATAAATATGTATGGATCTTACTGTGTCACAGAAATATAGAACTAGTATACCAAATTTGTGACTTCCTAGATGTTATGTTGCCTAAGGCTAATGTAGTATTAGCTTCCCTAAGTGAATCTAAAGAACAGTACTAAGTAAACAGTACAGGTGATGGACAGATACGAAAACAATAATGAAAATGATATAAATGACTGAAGTTTGGGAAAACATTATTGAAAAGATTACAGGCTTCAGAATCAAGTGTACCTAGGATAGATGTTTTGCTCACTGGCTTTCGAGATGAACGTGAGCAGATTACACAGTCTCTCTGAGCCTGATATCTTCATTGAGAAAAGGGGAAATGAGAATAAAACAATGCCTGCCAAAGTTGAGGAGAAAATTAAATGTAGTTATCTGACACACCTAGCACAGTAGATGCCAGCGTCTATTTCTTTCCTTCTTCTCTTGTAAAATAAAGATACTAGTATTGGATTATTACTTGGAAGTGATCTCAGATTATAGAAATCCTCCGTGGTTTGTTTTTGTTTGTTGTGGTAGTGCTGGCTTTTTGGTAGTTGTGGAAAACAGGAATAAAGATTATATTTTACTTTGAGGAATAATTAAGGGAAAAGAGTAAAGACTAGAGAAACCTAAAGTGTAATAATGTACAGTCTACTTTGACCTCAGAGGTCAGGGCAGCCTCTATTTCAGGGCCTGGCAGACTCTTTCTGCAAAGGGTGTACTTTGCTGGCCATATGTATGGTCTGCGTCACATATTCGTCTGTTTCACTGTTTCTTTTTACAGTCCTTTAAAAAAATAAAAAGCCCTTCTTAGCTCACATGGCCATACAAAGACAGGTTGTGGACCAGACTTGACCTACAAGCCAGAGTTTGCCAACCATTGGTCTACTTTTATGGGTAATTATGGTGCAGGGACCAGGGAGCATAGAAACTCTTTCCTGCACCCAATAATTTTGATGACATGCCTTCATTTGTTCATGTGTATTGGGCTTTTAGGGTGGGTAAATGCCTCTGTCCCCCACCAGATTAGTTTAGACTAAAGGAGAATGGTGAATACTTTCCTTCGGGGGGGGGTCTCTCTACAAAAGGATTAATCTTGACAGGAATATAATAAATAGACTTACCCACAAAAGGGAATCTTGGCATCCTTGGATGACTAAATTGGATGACTGATCTGACTTTCCTGTCTTAAGATTTTCTTGAATCTTTGGTCCAACCCAGAGGTTGGCAAACAGTAATAACCTGCATGCTGCCTGGTTTTGTATAACCAGTGAGCCTACCTGCACGCTACGGAGAGTTTTTATATTTTTTAATGGCTTAAAAAAAAATTACTAGGTTATTCTAAATATTCTGTGACACACGAAAATTACATGCTATTCAAATTTCAGTATTCTTAAATATTGAAAGATAGCTACCCCCATTCAGCTAGTGTTGTCTTTGGCTGCTTTCATTCGTACTACCTCTGCAGAGTTGAGTAGTTGCAACAGAGATCATTTGGCTGCAAAGACTAAAATATTTACTATTTGGCCCTTTATAGAAAAAGTTTGCTGACTTCGTGTCTAACTCGTAATTTTTTCTTACCTGGAGGAGGGTAGTTTTTACATTTCTCCTTCATCATCATACTTTTACTGGAAGTGGAATTATGGAGAATGGGAAATTTACTTACAGCTTTGGTATAGCAACTTCTGTGCTTTGAAAAGTAGGAGGGCAGAGGATAGGGGAATACATTTCTTAACGATGTACTTGACATTTGGACTAGGAAGAGGAAAGGTTAAAACAGTAGAGGTTCCAAATAGGACACTGACATACAGTATGGTCCACCCAGAAGAGCCTGGGGACAAGGCTAGAAGCTGTTAGACTCGAGCAGTGTTTATGTAAATCCACCATAAAGATAATTCTGTTTTTGGAGAAACAAGGTATCTTGTTTCTTCAAGGAATCTTTGAGGTAAAAGAGGAAGGAACAGTTTTCTAAATCTCTGGATCCTCTTTTTAACCTTGTCCCTCCTTCCCCTCCAAGCTTAGCTAGTCCATGAAAATTATCTAATATGCAGAGTGGTACCTTAATCCAAGAATGCTTTGGAACCACTTGCAATAACTTATTAAATTGTCCCAGATAAAGTTCTAACACTTAAAAAGCAGAATTGGTTTGGGGCGCCTGGGTGGCGCAGTCATTAAGCGTCTGCCTTCGGCTCAGGGCGTGATCCCAGAGTCCTGGGATCGAGCCCTGCATCGGGCTCCCTGCTCCACTGGGAGCCTGCTTCTTCCTCTCCCACTCCCCCTGTTTGTGTTCCCTCTCTTGCTGGCTGTCTCTGTCAAATAAATAAATAAAATCTTAAAAAAAAAAAAAAAAAAAACAGAATTGGTTTAAGTTACCTCAGATCCTGCTGGGAATGAGGTGTGGAATATGAATAAATTCAGTCAAAGTATATACTGCATTCTAAATTACTTCACTGGTTAAAAGCACTGGAATGAATTCTTCCCCTTTAAGTATTCTATGTATTTCTAAAACATGTAGAAAATATTCATAGTTATGACTAGAAATACCTAGAAATTGTACCTGCAGAGTTGAATACCTCAGTAGTATAATTTATAATTATAACCTATTCTGATTTCTTTTCAAATATTAGGTGTCCTAGTTGCCTATGAAGGTTTGCCACTTCATCTTGCACTGTTCCCCAAACTTTGGACTGAGCTATGCCAGACTCAGGTAAAGAAAATGAGTTTTAGATGATTCGGTCTTTTATCTCATCTGACCATTTGGTCAGTAATTTTAGGAACAGTGGGTCGAATACAAGCGGGAAATTGGTGATGTTTTAGAATCTTGGTAGGTAAAATTATGATTAATGGAAATAATAGTTAAGTATTGGGCATCAGGTTGCCCTTTGAGGTTTTTACTTCAGTTGATTTGTTTCACAGAGGATGTTTCAAGTGAGCTATTGAATTTGTAATTTATAGGTCAATATAAACAGTCGTGCTGAAAGTCCAAAACAGGGACGTATTTAGGGGAAGAAAGCGTATGCCACTTCTTGCTTTCCCTCACCTGCCCCATCTCTCTCGTGCTCCCCTTCTCGAAGCTTTAGCAGCAACAATTTCAGCTGTCTGTCCTTTACCTCTTCCCTGTTACTTTGGAGAGGTTTTCAAGAGTCTTTGCACTTGTTTTTACCAGCGGTCTCACTGGGAACGAGACACACTGTATCCTATCTACCTTAAGTATCTAAGAGCCAACTCTTTAAAATAAAGTGGGCACCTCGTGTGTAATTGTGGGGGAGAATGGCAGGGAGATGGGGGAGAAACCAGACTGTTCCTAAGATTTGGATCAGGTACAAAGGGTCCCCGTTTCCTTTAGACCCAGAAAAAAACCTACTGGTTTCCTGCCTGGTTGCAGCTACCCATCCCCGGAGGAAGAGATGTTTGTTAACTTTACCTTGGCTTAAACTTTACCCAAATTATAGTATCTGAAACATTGGAACACTTTATGCCTCTGCTAAAGCCTCCTGCCTGGGCTGTAATGCTGTTTCTTCTCCTAGTGGACGTGTGTCAAGTAGTGCTACGATAGTCGTTTCTCCACCTCCTTGTCACAAACTGAGCTCCTAAGTATAGAAATGGAGTCCTCTCTAGCCCTTAAAGAAATGTCATTTTGTTTTCTATAGTAGGAATCTTTGAACTAGTTTATGTTGATCACAGGACTGTAGTACATTGGAGACTTTGAGAAAATGACTTGCTGGTTCATTTTTTAGCTGAGTGGTCAATTCAGTAGATTGGAACAGATCTCTGCTATTTCCCTCTGCCACTGCTGCTGCTGTTTCCATTCTTCTTGATTTTAGGTAGTTGGGGTTTTTGGTTTCTGTGCTCTGCCACTGTCTGTTGCTTCCCTGTTGTTTTATCTCCTCCAGCATTTTACTGCTCCCTTTATTGGCTTATTTCCCAAAGAATTTACATCTCCAAAAACTTCCTTTTTTAAAACAATGCCAAACTCTCTTAAGGCTTTTAAAGCCCTGCCAGCTTGGTAGAAGCAGCCATCAAGAAATACAGGCAGCAGGGGCGCCTGGGTGGCACAGCGGTTAAGCGTCTGCCTTCGGCTCAGGGCGTGATCCTGGTGTTATGGGATCGAGCCCCACATCAGGCTCCTCCGCTATGAGCCTGCTTCTTCCTCTCCCACTCCTCCTGCTTGCGTTCCCTCTCTCGCTGGCTGTCTCTCTCTGTCAAATAAATAAAATCTTAAAAAAAGAAAAGAAAAAAGAAAGAAATACAGGCAGCAGGCAGCGGCTCTGGCTGGTAGAATAAGGCCAGTTTTCCTGACACCAAGGATCTGAGGAGCTGGGTCCTGGTCCTATTAGACTCCTGATTTCTTGGGTGAACTTGAGTGTACTTACCAAATTGCTTTTCTAATAAAATATTTAAGTATCTAACCTGTACATATTTAAATTTTGTCCTTTTTTTTTTAGATAGTCCACTTTGCATAAATGATCTGTTATTAAAATACATACACTCTAGGGAGTGTATCTCCTTAAAGACATACTACTTGTGTTTAAGAGCCATGACCATTTAAAAACAGGAAAACCAAATTTTAGTAAAATTTCCATGTATTGGGGACCCACTGATTGTGAAATAATTAAAAGAAATTTGCTGTTTACCTTTGCAATATTCATGGGAGGAAAAGGATATTTACCAAACAAATTACTATTGCTTAAAGTTTTAGCTCCTTTTAGGGAATAAATTTAATTCTTAAAATTTGTCTTTTTCTTCTACATAGTTTGGTTACGTATTAATTATCCATCAATTTGGTCCCCTGAAAACATTCTTACCCTATTTGTTAGTCTTATTTGTCCAGTTCTTGTTCCCTCGCTTCATGCTAGATAATAAAGTTGAATTTCTTTTGAAACCTATTTTTCGTTTTGCCCTTCAGACTTTGTTACAAGTCTCTTCCTCTTCCACTCACCTGTAGAGTCTAAGTGCGGAAGATTTAGTTTACTGGGAGGACAGTGACTTAACTGAAAGTTCAGTAGACTGAGTTAGAAGTGGCTTCTCGGACAGAACTTAAAATGGCTTTGGATGTTCATCATAAGCAGTGTGTAAGCCTTGCAGTTATTTCCGTGCTCAACCATCAGTACTTCTTCTCCCCCACTGTAGTCTGCTATGTCAAAAAATTGCATCAAGCTTTTGTGTGAAGATCCCGTTTTTGCAGAATATATAAAATGTATCCTAATGGATGAAAGAACTTTTCTAAACAACAACATTGTCTACACATTCATGACACATTTTCTTCTAAAGGTATGTCCTACTTTGGAAACTCAATGTGTTACTTCCAGCGTGTTAATGGTTATGTTTTCATTATGTTGGTCTTTTGGAGAAATTTTTTTTTTAATCTTTTTTTTTCAGGTTCAAGGTCAAGTGTTCTCTGAAGCAAACTGTGCCAATTTGATCAGCACCCTAATTACAAACTTGATAAATCAGTATCAGAACCTGCAATCTGATTTCACCAACCGAGTTGAAATTTCCAAAGCAAGTGCTTCTTTAAATGGGGTAAGAATTGGGGCACCTGGCTGGCTCAGTCAGAGGAGCGTGTGACTCTTGATCTTGGGGTTGTAAGTTTCAGCCCCATGTTGGGTGTAGAATTGCTTAAAAATGAAATCCTAAAAAAATGGGTTAAGAACTGTGGAAGGGAATAGTCCTGTACTTCAATACTTTCCTTAAATCAACTCTATAAATTCTGCTTTAGTATGATTTTTACTGTCATAACTTCAGCTTATTCAAACTGAAAATCACATATGATGAAAAACTAACCAAATTCTTTAAAAATACGTATTCTCTATGCCTTTGAAGTATGTGTTACGCACTTTGTATTACATTGGAAGACATGAGCAAATGTCATTAAATGCTAAGGGCAATGAGACCACCAAGAGGGAGACATCCCCTTTATCTCTACTTGTTTACATTTTTTGAAAACATTACTTGTGATGTTTCTGTTACGGCTTAAGATTCCTAAATAACTGAAACAGATTAATGATCTGATTATAAAGCTAGTTAAAACTAGGGCATCCATTGCCTTATATAGATCTCCATGAGATAGCCAGCTCATACAACAATGGAATGCTTGCACCTGTCCAGCAGCAGCCTCCCCAATTACCAAGTGTTGCTTAGATGCCAGAATACATGCCAGAGCTGAGTAAGACTGACCTTGCTGTTTGACTTCTACCAGAAATCAGCATATTTGAGGAGCTAGGATATTTAGATTGAGGCCTTAATTTCTCATGGACAATTCAGGGCTTATTTTTTAAATCCCTATCTTTTTTTGCCTTTTCTATTTTCAGAACTGTTTGAATCTTCAGTCTGACCTAATAAGTAGCATGATACATAAAATACTGGTATTAATGACTTAGAAGCAATAAAATACAGTAATATCCTAATGCTGGCTTTCTAGTTTTTGCATTCTCTAAAAATGCCAGAAAAACCGGAATGGACTGCTGGGAAAGTAAACGTGTGATAAACTGTGAACAACTGTGCCAAAATGTTAGCTTTAGAATTTGAAATGTTCCTATCTGGGTTTTACAGGATCTGCGGGCACTTGCTTTGCTCCTGTCAGTACACACTCCCAAGCAATTAAACCCAGCTCTAATTCCAACTCTGCAAGAGCTTTTAAGCAAATGTAGGACTTGTCTGCAGCAGAGAAACTCACTCCAAGAGCAAGAAGCCAAAGAAAGAAAAACTAAAGGTTAGCTTTCTATATTAATATTGATTACCTTTAGGGTGGGAGAGGGGAAGAATACACTCAGTAGGGGCACGTGGGTGGCTCAGTCGTTAAGCGTCTGCCTTCGGCTCAGGTCATGATCCCAGGGTCCCGGGATCGAGCCCGCATTGGGCTCCCTGCTCAGCGGGGAGCCTGCTTCTCCCTCTTCCACTCCCCCTGCTGGTGTTCCCTCTCTCGCTGTGTGTGTGTCTGTCTCTCTGTCCAACAAATAAATAAAATCTTAAAAAAAAATACACTCAGTATAACTGACTTTACAATAGTGGTCTGTTCAGTTGGGTCTCCTACATATAAGTGCTAAAAAGAGGATCTCCCACAAACACCCCCCAGTGTGATCTTAAGGACTCCTTTCAGAGAATGATGTTCATTTTCACAGATGATGAAGGGGCAACTCCTGTTAAGAGAAGACGTGTTAGCAGTGATGAGGAGCACACTGTAGACAGCTGTAACAGCGACATGAAAACAGAAACCAGGGAGGTCCTAACTCCAACTAGCACTTCAGACAATGAGACGAGAGACTCCTCAATCATTGATCCCGGAACTGAACAAGATCTTCCTTCCCCTGAAAATAGTTCTGTTAAGGAATATCGAATGGAAGTTCCATCTTCGTTTTCAGAAGACGTGTCAAATATCAGGTCACAGCATGCAGAAGAACAGTCAGGTGATGGTAGATTTGAAGACTGTAAAGAATTTAAGGACCTCCACTGTTCCAAGGATTCTAACCTGGCTGAGGAAGAATCCGAGTTCCCTTCTACTTCTATCTCTGCGGTTCTCTCTGACTTAGCGGACTTGAGAAGCTGTGACGGTCAAGCTTTGCCCTCCCAGGACCCTGAGGCTGCTTTATCACTCAGTTGTGGCCATTCCAGAGGACTCTTTAGTCACATGCAGCAGCACGACATTTTAGATACTCTGTGCAGGACCATTGAATCTACGATCCATGTGGTCACGAGGATATCTGGCAAAGGAAACCAAGCTGCTTCTTGACATTAGATGTAGCATGTCTACTTTTAAGGTCCCTCTCTCCCCTCAATGCTGTTTGTATAAGTTTTGCTTATTTCTGTTTTTGTGCTTCAGTTTGTCCAGTGCTCTCTGCTTGAATGGCAAGATAGATTTATAGGCTTAATTCTTGGTCAGGCAGAACTCCAGATGAAAAAATTTGCATCTTCAGTATACTTTCTAAAGGGCAATCAGATAATGGATATGTTTTATGTAATTAAGAGTTCACTGTAGTGGGTTTCATTTAATATGGCTGTCTGGGAGGAACAGGGTTTCCTGGCCCTGTACAATGTAATTTAAACTTACAGCATTTTTACTGTGTATAATATGGTGTCCTCTGTGCCAGTTTTGTACCTTATAATAGAGGCAGATCGCCTCCGATCGCTGTGGTTCTTATTATCAAAATTAAGTTTACTTGTATACGGAACAACCACAAGAAATTTGATTCTGTAAAGAATCCTCTTTAGCTGTGGCCTGGCAGTATATAAATGGTGCTTTATTTAACAGAATACCTGTGGAGGAAATAAAGCACACTTGATGTAAAAATAATTGTTTTATTTTTATTGACATGACTGATTGCTATTCTGTGCACTTAATTAAACAGATTGTGATGACTTTTCATTTGTTTACATTTAACATTGCTTTAGTCTTCTCAGATGAAAGTAATGAGAAAACTGTGAATGGGAGGGAAGCACTTCTCCATTAGATTCTCTTTCATTATAGTAGTGGCGGTCCAAAAAGTTAACTTACTTACCCCCAAGCCTTTCAGGCCTCCGCCTGGAGTGCAGCACTGCTGCGGGGAGCAGCCTCATGGTACAGCCCAGCGCACCTCACGTCAACACGCTTCTGAACGCGACACACTGCTGCTTTGCTACCTAAGAGCTCCAGACCTTAAAAACTCTGAAGTAAAATAATAGTATCGACGTGCCATTTCTTGTTTGTCTGCCTGTACTAAAAATAGAGCTGACAGTAGTCTGCCTCGAACAAGCTTTAGTGGGGAAACGTCAGCTGTACTCAGAGGCCCAGTCTCTTCCCAGAGGAGCAGCGATGGGAGGTAAGGTTGCTACTGAATTTCCAGACTGCTTGCTACTTTTAACCCAGTGAGAGTCTAGTGGTAGTAAAGATTCAAACAGTGCTTTGAATTCTGTATAAGCTCATGGATTTCATCCAATATAAATTAAGAGTGTTTTCTTTTTTAAAAGGAGTAATAGGGAAGAGGTAAACTTGACCCTTTTCCTGCTTACAAAAAGTAATACCCTTATAAAATCTTCTAATTCAACCATTTAGGGTGGTCAGCTGCAGTAAACCTTTTATTTCTTCAAAATGCTGCTTCTGCCAACAGAATTTCATGCTCTCTTCTTTACAGACAGGAACTCCTTTACAGTCTAAGTGCAATTCAGTTTGCCCTGGAGTATGCGCAAAACTCTGCAACTGTAGGATAGTGTTCTAGAAAGAAAATAAGCTTATTACTGCATTACGAAAAGGACAACTGTCCATACAGTACTATTCCTTTTTTTTTATAGTGTGTCGGGGGCTGGGGCGTGGGGGCGAGCTTGTGTGTTTCTAGACTCTTATAACAAAGAATACTAATAACATACCTTCTGGGCAGTTCCTACATCTCCATTTCATGATGATCTTTTTGTCAACTAAAAACAAAGGGGAAATTCCCTTAAGACGGCTTTCAGAAAATCCTCTCATTAAAATCCCTGAGCACTGGAAGTATTGAACCAACAACAGTACAGCCCCATGTTGCAGGTTATAGGGCAGCACCACTGGAAATCCACCGCTCCTGGGTGCCAGAGCGTCCTTAACAGAGCTAACCTCACGGACACAACAAGTGCAGTGACACTGGTCACTGGTCAGAGATGATGTCGAGGGTGAGGCAACGCAGACCCTAGTGACTGAGGTGGCCAAAATGTGAAACTGGTAGAGCAAGAGTTAGGAATTCTACTTCTTTCTTCCAAAACCGTAAGCATTAGCACAATTACTGTGCAACTAAGTCTTCAGCTTTATCATTACTTAGTATATGTAACATTTGTTATTTGTTCTACAACCAAGTATACATAACTTTACTATAACCAACGTTATAATGTTCTCAAGTTTCTGTGAGCCCAGATAAAAAACCAAAGCAAGTTAAAAAGAGCATGGATTTTAAAAAGCAATATTGGGGCGCCCGGCTGGCTCAGGGGGAAGAGCGTGCGACTCCTGATCTTGGAGTCATGACTTTAAGCCCCATGCTGGGTGTAGAGACTAGATTACTTAAATTAAAATTAAAAAATAAAGCCATTTTAACAGAAGAGTCAGTCCTAGCTTACTTTTCCTTAACCCTAAAGATTACTTACCAATTCTGTATATTCACCAGTGATGTTCCCATCAAACATTTGGAATTTCCCTCCCTTTTCAGCTTCTAATTCAGCAGGAGATTTAGAAAATTTTTGCACCAACTAAGCAAGCAAAACATATAGCAGACATGTTAATCCAGCGTGCCCTATCACCTTTTTAACCTAAATGCAAAGTATTAACAACTAAGGTAGGTTTTTTTTTTCTTTTCTAATCCTGAATCTGTAGGTTTTACTTACAGCTTTCTCTCCCTCTCCCACAGAGGGAGAAAACTCAGTAATGTATCCCCTAAATGTGGATCTATTTCCCTAAAATGCCCATCTTTTACCCCCCTGAATGTTTTAGAAGTTATCCTAAAGACTTCTATCACCACCGTTCTAGAGCACTTCAATTATAAGAATATGGCCATACGGGAAACGAAAAACCAGCTCCAGTTCTTAGGGGCCCATTTTCTCCCAGTGTCGGCACTGAAGATCCTAGCTTGGGAAGGTGCTTACATCTTTCACAGCGAAGACTCTGTACAGTTGCTCTGTAGTGGCGTCGAGGAGTTCCGTCCTGTGCGGGGCCACCGTGGGGAGCCTTACACCCAGCCCGACTGGAGATGAAGCCTGGATCTCAAGAAGAAAAGAGGTTCCAAAGCATAACTAACTAGCATGCCAAGGGGATAAAGCTACTTAGATTTTAAAATGCAGTCTTCCACTCCTAATAAAATACCAAAATGTCTCCAAATTTCACACTACCCTTTCCAGACATGGAAATAGCATGAAAAGCCTTTTGGCACCGCCAATCCTGGTTACTGTGAAACAGAGCTCATTGTTCTATGAGCTCTTCAGCTTTGTTCCTCTCCTACGTCATAGCTTAACACACCCCAAATCCCCCTTGAACATGTACATAATGGCCCAGAGGGCATAAAGATGAACAGATGAAGGACGATAGCACTTAAGGCCAAAGGGTGTCAATTCCCCAACACAGATGCCAAGGGTGGGACCTAAATCTTCCCAATCCAAAAATCTGGAAAGGCTTTTCCATTGTGGTAGGTGAGCCTCAAAGTCATCTGGTTTCATAATCTGTTGCGTACCAAAGAACCCTGCCTTCGGAACATGGTCTTGAACTAAATTCAATAATTACCCCACAGGAAGCCCCGTTTATACATTCCCTTCCATCAAGGATAGAAGTCTCCTTTGATCATTTCCCGCCAAAATGGCAAGGGATGCAAAGATGGACGAACAGGCCGTCCTCACTAACGTTTACAGTTCATCGTTTAGGGCTCTGAGGCATCCTCATTAAGCACTTCTTTTCCCTCCCTACATACTGGCCCCCAGAGGTCATACCTGCAAGGTGTTCTCACTCAGTTTCTTTTTAACTGGCAATTCCTGGGTTCCCATGGCTTTCGTTGGTAAAATCATTCCCATGGTAAATTCTAAAAAACAGGAAGTGATTTTGATTAAAACAAAATTTCTTCCCTTTGAGCAACACCAGTAAGGCAGAAAATCCAAACAGCTTATAAGAAAATAAGAGAACTGATATTAATATCAGTTATCTTTATTAATATCTTTATTAGTAAAGAATTCCTATATCATTGAGAATTTTAAGACCATATCATGTTCTTATATATAAAACTAATTATGAACATGAGTTCCATAGCAACAAATGCCTTTTCTCTTTACAAATGCCTTTTATTTAGTTCTTGATAAAAGAGTGATATTTTCCATTTTTTCCCCCCAAAAAGCTCAATTTTATTAAACTACTAGCTTTATGACCTTCACCTACTGTCAAAACCAGACACTTAACTGCTTCACCACCACCTCAAAAGCTTGGCCTCCCAGTATTCAAGCCTGTCGGCCAGCCAGCACCTAGATACTTCGGTAACAGAGTCCAAGGATGAGGTGCAGACACACAGGCCCCACAGAACATTTTGCCTGGCAGGTGACTAACTTAGGGAAGACGACAATAACCTCACTTCCACGCAGTGTAGATATTATCTAGGTAAATCTCAACTATATTTGTAGTACCTTTCATTCATTCACTCATTCACTGATTTATTCATAAGCACCTACTGTGTGCCTGGTATTGTGCCAGAAGCTGGAGATACAGCAGTGAACAAGATACACACCTTCCATGCCCCCTTAGAGCTTACACTCTAGGAGGAAAGACAGACCTTGAACAAGTAAATTATACAAACAACCGAATAAACATTCCAGAAAACTCTTAGCAATTTCATAGGCAAAATAGTCTGCAATATGTACAATACCAAGAGTCACTAATTAGGGTCTTACTCATGACTAGCTCTCAACCTCCAGACTACAGTTTATCCTGCAGCATAAAGAGTTGTTTCTGAAGCCTTACAGACATCACCATATCCTGGGAATCCAGACCACAGTACAGAGCATAACTTGGGTAAATAGAAAAGGGACCCTGTGGTTCACAAGGGTTGCCTTCTTTACACGTCTTAAGTGCCTTCAGGTAATCTCCAAGGGCCTCCCTGACCTTGGCGGTGCCTGCAGTTTTCATAAGATCCTTCAGTATATCCCCATCTCCTTTCTTTTTACTCACATTCACCTACAAATCAGAAAAATACAAGCCTAAGAAAAATCTGGTTTGATGTACTCTCACGACATCAGGACATACGGCTGAGAGAAGTGCTGTGATGCTGGGGGAAGGGGAAGAAGTGGGTATAAGGGAGATGTGCCAGGTTTCTTCAAAGACTTTGAGAAGCTGTAAGGGTTTTTTAATCAAAGGTCCATTGACTGGGTTGGTGGCCAAATCTGGAGTGGACTTCTTAGAAATGTGAACCCCTTACTTTGCATATAAAATGTGTATATGTGTATGTATTATATTAATATTTTAGTCACCCCATGGCTTTTATCAGGGTCTAGAAATGCGCTGTCCAGTACGGTAGCCACTAGCCACATTTGGCTATTGAGCCCTTGGAACGTGGCTGGTCTGATCTGAGACGTGCTAGAGTGTAAAATCATACACAACAGACTTTGAAGACTTAATACAAAAAAAGAATGTAAAATAATCTCAATAATTTTGATACTAATTACATGTTAAAATGGTATTTTTATATATTTGGTTAAATAAAAATATTAAAATTAATTTCACCTGTTTCTTTTAACTTTTTTAATACAGCTACTAGAAAAATTTAAATTCCACAGGTGGCTTGCATTGTATTTCTATTGAACAGCGCTGGTCTAGAACCCCAAAGCCAGTGTAATTAGAAAAATCAAGTTCCCACAATAACATGGCCATGGGCTACACTTTTTTGGTGCGAGGAAAATTGGGAGAGGAAGAAATAAAGAGGGAGGGAGGAAAAGGGACAAGAAGAGAGAGGGGGGAGAAGGAGGCAGACAGGAGGAGGGAAGCATCTGAATGCTGCTCTGGCTCTGCGAATGCTGCTGTGGTATTCTCAGAACGAAAAGAGGTGTTGGTTTGAAATATTTAGCGTCCCTATGATTCACTTGAGCTGGGCCTGGTCCCAGGTCGTGGGTCCCAGTTTGTCCTGTAACGACACCAAGGGATTGAAATCTAAAAGGCCAGTTTAATATGCTGATGAAATCAACTTTTCAGCTGATCTGAATACAGTGAAGTGAAACCACAGCCCTTAACTACGGCAACCACACGTCTGAAGACGCGCCTGAGACAGCCCCACTTTATGGCCTTTTAGAACCTTTACTAAAGGCCGGTCCCGGGCATGTAGCTCAGTACAGTTTAGTTTTTCTATCTTTGTAAGACTTCACATTTAAATATGTTCACAAATCAAAAAGACCCTCTGTCAAACTATCTTAGTTTGGAAAATCGACAAATGGTACAAATGGTTCTCGCCTCCCCAGAACCAAGCTTTCCAGCTCCAAGAGGGCAGTCCCTGCACACGACGCCCGGGAGCTCCGCAAAGCCCCCCCCCCCGCCAGGAGAGCTAGGAGAGCCAGTCAAAAGCAACGCGTGACTGACTAGTTTACCAAAAACCATGCAATATCGCCGAAAGAGAGGACAGCTAAAAGCGGAGAATTTTCATTCTTAACGGGAAACAGCACAGATGCAGAAACAAACCCCGTTCACCAAGCTGGGCATCCGCCCGAGGCACAGGTGCAGGGGCCCGGGAGGGCGTGGGCACCTGCGAGGCGGGGCTGTCTAGGGCTCCTGCGGCCTCCTCCTCCCCCATGGCTCCGTTCCACACCCCACACCGCCTCCCACGGCGCAGCACGCCTGGCCAAACCGACCCTACACAATTCACCAAAACTACCGCACAGAAATCAGAGTCTACTAAGTGTTTCAAATGCCAAAATACATAACAGAAGCTTGACCTTTTAAACAAAAGAAACTAGCAGATACCTCCCCTCGGTGTCATCTACTTCATTTTCTTCAGAAAGGCTGGATATTTCAATCAATCCCTTGCGCTGTGCACCAGATTCTTTAATTACACCTAAAATGAACAAAATACATTTTTCAATTACAAAGTTAACAACTGGTTTACGCAAACCGCCCACCCCCCTCACGGTGCCGCCGCAAAGGGTGACAGGGCGGGCTCAAGGCTTTGCCGCCACACCGGTGTTCTCCCGGCCCGCACGGCAGAGGTGAAAGCCGGCCAGTGACAGTGCGCACGGACTCGGGGCCGGGTGGAAGCATGAGGCCGGAGGAAGTGGGCCTTTAACCAATGCTTCTGTTTTCCTCTCCCAATATTCTTTACCAGGTCAAAGCAGGATGAAGGGCTGTCTTGAAGAGGAGTCACATAAGGGATGGGAGGCCAGAAAGGGGCAATGAGTTCTAATCAGGGAAAGCATGAGGGGAGGCAGGTCAGGGCTTGGGGAAGTTGTGCGTGGACTCCACGTAGCTGGATTTCTTTCAATACCAAAGTGCTGATTTCAGGGACATCAAGATGGCAACAGAGGTTATTCCGGACTTCTGTTCCCCTCACATGACCAACTAACAGCTATCCATAGACAGGACACCACTGTGAAAATCCCAGAATGCACCCTTGTGGACCAGAGACAAAGGGCCAAATGAGAAGGGTAAAAGAAGTGATAAAACTGGCCAAATCACCCCTCCCTCATGCCAGCATAGAGCTGTGGTTTGTTTCTTCAGTGGGAAAAAAAGGTGGACATCCAGGTCCCCTAGCACTGGGGGAGGCTTCCTACAAGGCCCATCTGGGTCTTAGCTCACAGGAACCACTGGGAATCAGACAGACAGAAGCGAGGCACGACTTTCAATAATCAACACTCAAATCTTGTTGGACCGTGTTCCTGCTACAGCAGAGCACGTGCAGAGATCCTGGCCAGTGAGTCTGCCCGTCTGCGGAGCTGAGCTGGTAGCCCTGTGTGGCTCGGGAGCCCAGCTGGCAGTTATGCCTGATGAGGATCCCTAGTCAATGGACTGAAACCAGCTGTGGAGCCCATTCTACTGCCCTCACCCAGGCAAGGAAGCAAACCTGTAGCCCCACTTAACTGCTGAGTGTAGCCTCCCGTCATCCAGACCATACAGGAAGCCTGACCAGTGAATCTGGGCAGCCGCTGAGCCCATCCTCCAGCCCCACTTGGGCAGGAAACCGAACCAGCAGCCTTGCCCAACTGTTGAGCACAGTCTCTGATCCCACATAACCAGGGAGCCCAGCCTACAGACCTGCCCAAATGCAAGACACAGCTTCCAGCCTTGTCCAGACAGGGAGCCCAAACAGTGACCCCACCCAAACACAGAGCATAGTCCCTAGCCCCAGCAAACTGCAGGATACAGCTGGAGGCCCATCCCCACCAGAGAGCCCGGCCAGCAATGTTGCTCAACAGCAGAGCATAGCCAGTGGCTCCCTGACCTTGAAGTGAAGTCCGCAGACCTGTCCAACTTCAGGGCACAGTCTGATCACAGAGCACAGCCTGAGGCCAGGTCTAATCATGAAGCCCCGCCTGTGGCCCTACCTGAACAGAATCTAGCCAGCAGAACCATCTGGTCAGGGAACATAGCCTGAGACCCCACCCAACCAGGAGCAATGGTGGAAACCCACCCATAGCCCTGCCCAATCATTGAGTCCTACCAGTAGCACTGACCTTTCAGAGAACACCTTCAGTCACCACCCCCTGATCGGCGGTAACTGCGAGGCCCATATTAGAGGCCCCATGTGACCATGTAGCACAGCCAGCAGCTACACCCCATCAGGGAGTCTGCCCAGCAACCCCGCTTGAACACAGAGCCCAACCAGCAGAACGATCCAACCAAGGAGCCCAGCCAGTAGAGCCCTGACCTCTGACCTCAGAATAAGGGCAGTGGTCCCATCCAACTAGAGACCTTAACAGCATGCCCTGCCTACCACAAATGCTACTTGATGACCCACCTAGTAACCCAAACTAAGCGGAATGGTGAAGGTCTTTTCCTACTGAAGCAAACGTGTAAAGTCTGGAAAAGGAAACCACTTATATATGCAGATATGAAAATGGTATGAAAATAGTAACAGGAGGAAAGCTGGAAAACTCACAAATACATGGAAATAAACAAAACAGTCCTGAACAACCAACAACTCAGAGACCTCAAAAGGAAAATTTTAAAAATACCTTGAGACAAATGAAAATAAAACACAACACACCAAAACCTACAGGACGTGGCGAAAGCGCTTCTAAGCAGGAATTCTGTAGTGATGAGCACACACATCAAGGAAAAAAAAGATTTCAAATAAAGGACCTAACTTTATGTCTCAGAGAGTTAGGAAAAAAAACTAAGCCCAAAGTTAGCACAAGAAAGCAAGTAAGAAGCGTCTATAGATTCAATACAATCCTTATCAAAATGCCAACGGAATTTTTCACATAAATAGGACAATTCTAAAATTTTCATGAAACCACAAAACACCCCAAACAGCCAAAGCAATTCTGAGAAAGAAGAACAAAGCTGGAGGCATCACGATTCCTGATCTCAAACTTTACTACAAAGCTATAGTGATCAAAACAGTATGGCACTGACTTAAAAACAGACACAGAGACAATGGAATAGAATCAAGGGCCCAGAAATAAACCCATGCATGTATGATCAACTAATATTTGACAAGGGAGGCAAAAATACTCAGTGGGTAAAAGGTAGTCTCTTCATTAAATGGCACTGGGAAAACTTAATATTCACATGCAAAACAATGAAACTGTACCCCTATCTTACATCACTCACAAAAATTAACTTAATGTGGATTACAAGTCTGAAACCATAAAACTCCTAGGAGGAGGAGAAAAGCTCCCTGACCCTGGTCTTGGCAATAATTTTTGGATAGGACACCAAAAGCACAAGCAACAAGAGCAAAACAAGTAGGACCACGTCAAACTAAAAAGCTCCTGCAAGCAAAACAGTCACTCAGAACAAGGAAAGGGCAACCTACAGAATATTTGCAAACCTTATCAGATAAGAAGTTAATATTCAAAATATATAAGGAATTCATAAAACCTGACAGCAAAAAACCCCAAATAATCCCATTAAAAATGGGCAAAGGATCTAAACAGACATTTATGCAAAGGAGATGTTCAGATGGATGGTGCTCAAGGTCACCAAGCGTCAGGGAATGCCGATCAAAGTCACAGCGAGGCGTCACCCCGCCTGCTGGACTGGCTAGCGTCAAAAAGAGACAACAGGTGCTAGAGAGGATGTGGAGAACGGGGAACCCTCGAGCACCGTGTGGCAGGAATGCGAACTGGCATGGCCACTGTGGAAACCTGTACGGAAGTTCCTCAAAAATTAAAAATAGAACTGCATATGATTCAGCAATCCCACTTCTGGGTATTCATCCAAAGTTAATAAAAATCACTATCTCAAAGAGACATCTGCACCCCCGTGTTCACTGCAGCCTTATTTACAGTTGCCGAGACACAGAAACAACCTAAGTGTCCACTGACAGGTAGATGGACAAAGACCACGTGGCATACACACTCACATACACAACAGTATGTTACTCGGCCACACAGGAGAAGGAAATCCCGCCATTTGGGACAAGATGGATGGACCCTGAGGGCATTATGCTAAGTGAAATAAATCAGGCAAAGACAAGAATTATATGACCTCATTTGTATGTGGAATCCAGAAAAACCAAACTCCTAGAGACAGAGAGTAGATTGGTGGCTGCAGGGAGCCAGTGATGTGGCAGGTGGTCAGAGGACACAAAGTACAAACTCCCAGTTACAAGAGTAAGCTCAGAGGGTGTCATGTACGGCCTGGTAACTACAGTTAACAACACTGTGTTGTATATTTTGAAAGTTGCTAAAAAAGTAAATCTGGGGGCGCCTGGGGGGCTCAGTCGTTAAGCGTCTGCCTTCGGCTCAGGGCGTGATCCCGGAGTTCTGGGATCGAGCCCCACATCGGGCTCCTCCGCTGGGAGCCTGCTTCTTCCTCTCCCACTCCCCCTGCTTATGTTCCCTCTCTCGCTGGCTGTCTCTATCTCTGTCAAATAAATAAATAAAATCTTTAAAAAAAAAAAAAAAGAAAGTAAATCTGAAAAGTGCTCAACATACACACACAGAAAACTACCATGAGGTGAGGCACGCGTTAAATGACCTTACCGTGGTAATCATCTCCATTTTATACGCGTACATAAGATCATCCTGCTATATACCTTAACCTTATACGATGTTGTAAGTCAGCTGTGTCTCAGTAAAGCCGGAACGTTGACTCTTCCCCAGAGGGTCCCACTTGCCCCCTCTGGGCTTCAGTGCTGGAGGGGAAAGGACAAGCGCTGAGGGCAGGCCCTCTGCAGCCCGCCCTCTAGCTGCTGCCTTGCGGTGGCTCAGTCTTACCTTCCAACGGAGGTGGCTGCTTCTTTGAGATGAGGGAGACAGAAGAAACACAAGGCCGTGAGCTTCCCTGGGACCCTCAGAGCCCTGTCCTGAGGGTGGGGTGCACTATAAGGCACCAGACCCTGCGATGATCTAGCCAGCTGCAGACAATGAGGGAGCAACTGAGACCAAACCTCTAGCCAGAAGTTTCCAAGGCGCAAGTGGACTTCTTTTGATGCTTCCCGAGCACCTCCCTGGGCTCAAGCCTGGCTCAAGCAAAGCGGCCAACAGGGCAGAGGCCCATGGCCAGCTTACTGTGGGACTCTCCCACCCAACTCTCAAGAAAGGAGTGGACTCCTGAGCAGAGGCCCAAACTTTAACGCAGTACAATATTCTAGAATCAGATCTCTCCCTCTCTCCTCTTCTTCTTCACTTTTGTCTTCACGTCCATGATTATTTCAACAAGTATTCACTGAGCACAGACTGTCAACCAGCCAGGAACCAGGCATCACAGGTTACTCTTTCAATAAGCACACAACATTCAAGACAGTGATCTGGACCTGGAAACAAAACCAATCCACCCCTGACCAAATGACCTACAGAATGAAAACAACACAAATGTCCATCAACTGATGAACAGATAAACAAAACGTGCTCTATCTGTACAACAGAATATCACTCCACCATGAAAAGGAACAGAACATGCTACAACACGGATGAACCTTGAAAATATTATGCTAGTGAGAGGAGCCAGTCACCTAAGCGTGCGACCTCAAACATAAAAATCCTAGAAGAGGGGCGCCTGGGTGGCACAGCAGTTAAGCATCTGCCTTCGGCTCAGGGCGTGATCCCGGCGTCATGGGATCGAGCCCCACATCAGGCTCCTCCGCTATGAGCCTGCTTCTTCCTCTCCCACTCCCCCTGCTTGTGTTCCCTCTCTCGCTGGCTGTCTCTGTCTCTGTCAAATAAATAAATAAAATCTTTAAAAAAAAAAAAAAATCCTAGAAGAGCACAGGCAGTAATTTCTCTGACATCAGCCATACATGGTAACATTTTTCTAGATATGTCTCCTGAGGCAAGGGAAATAAAAGCAAAAACAAACTATTAGGATTGCATCAAAATAGGAGTACCTGGGTGGCTACAGACCCAGTTAAGGGTCCGACTCTTGATTTCAGCTCAGGTCGTGATCTCAGGGTCATGGGATTGAGCTCTGCCTCGGGCTCTGTGCTGGCCACAGAGCTTGCTCAGGACTGTCCCTCTCCCTCTCCCTCCACCCCTCCCCTACTTGCATGAGCTCAAAAAAAAGGACTGCATCAAAATAAAAAGCTTCTGCACAGCAAAGGAAACAATCAACAAAACTAAAAGACAACCTACTGACTGGGAGAAGATATTTGCAAATGACATCTCTGATAAAGGGTTAGTATCCAAAATACATAAAGAACTTATACAGGGGCAGCTGGCTGGCTCAGTCAGTAGAGCCAGCAACTTCTGATCTTGGGGTTGTGAGTTCAAACCCCATTTTGGGTTTAGAGCTTACTTAAAAAAATAAGTAAAAATATTTAAAAAAAAATAAAAAACTGAGACAACTCAACACACACAAAAAAAATCTAATTAAAAATGGGCAGAAGACAGGGGCGCCTGGGTGGCTCAGTTGGTTAAGCATCTGACTTCAGCTCAGGTCCTTACCTCAGGGTCCTGGGATCGAACCCCATGTCAGGCTCTGCTCAGTGGGAAGTCTGCTTCTCCCTCTCCCTCTGCCCCTCCCTCTGCCTGTGCTCATTCTCTCTCAAATAAATAAAATCTTTTTAAAAATTTAATCATTTTTAAAAATGGGCAGAAGACATGAACAGACGTTTCTCCAAAGACGACATACAGATGGCCAACACACATGAAAAGATGCTCAACATCACTCCTCATCAGGGAAACACATCAAAACTACAATGAGATATCGCCTCACACCTGTCAAAATGGCTCAAATACAAAACACAAGAAACAACTGTTGGCGAAGATGTAACTGTAGGTGGGAATGCAAACTGGTACAGCTACTGGGGAAGACAGTACAGAGATTCCTCCACAAAGTAAAAACAGAACTCCATACCCTAGAATCCAGTCATCACACTACTGGCTATTTACCCAAAGAAAAGGAAAACACTAATTCAGAAGGATATATGCACCCCTATGTTTATTGCAGCATTACTTACAATAGCCGAACTACGGAAGCAGCCCAAGTGCCCACTGACAAATGAATGGATCAAGAAGATGTGGCACATATAGAATGGAATATTACTCGGCCATAAAAAAGAATGACATTTTGCCATTTCCAGTGACATGGGTAGGGCTAGAGAGTAAAATGTTAAGCTAAATAAATCAGAGAAAGACAAATACCATATGATCTCACTCATATGTGGAATTTAAGAAACAAAACACATGAACAAAAGGGGGGGGCAAAGGGGCGCCTGGGTGGCACAGCGGTTAAGCGTCTGCCTTCGGCTCAGGGTGTGATCCCGGCGTTATGGGATCGAGCCCCACATCAGGCTCCTCTGCTATAAGCCTGCTTCTTCCTCTCCCACTCTCCCTGCTTGTGTTCCCTCTCTCACTGGTTGTCTCTATCTCTGTCGAATAAATAAATAAAATCTTTAAAAAAAAAAAGGGGGGGGGCAAAGGAGACAAGCCAAAAAACAGACTCTTAACTCTAGAGAACTAATGGTTACCATAAGGGAGGTGGGGGGTGGTGAAACAGGTGAAGGCGATTAAAGAGTCCTCTTATCATGATGAGCACTGGGTGATGTATGGAATTGCTGAATCATGGTATTGTAAACCTGAAACTAATTTAACACTTATGTTAACTACACTGGAATTAAAATTTTTAAAAAAGGAGCTAGTCACAAAAGATCACAAACTCTATGATCCCAATCACATGAAACGTCCAGAAGAGGCAAATCCATCTATAGAGACAGATGACAGAAAGAGGCAAATCCACCCACAGAAAGAGAAAACAGATTAGTGGTCGCCAAAGACCGTGGACTGACTGCTAATGGGTACAGGGGTTTTGTGAGTGGTGAAAATGTTCTGAAACTGATTGTGGCGATGGCTGCACAACTCTGTGAGTGTACCGAAAACCACTGAATTGTATACTTTAAACGGGTGAGCTGTATGGTGTGCGAATAGATCTCAGTAACGCTGATATTTTTAAAAGTCTCTTCGATTTGTTTCCCTGACGATGAGTGATGTTCAGTAGGAAGGGAGCCAGGATAATAATATATTTAAGTAACCATATAAAGATACCAAAGATCAGTGCTTTGGGGGAAAATAAAGCAGGAAGGGAGACAGTTCAAAGAAAGGACGTGCAATTTTTATAGGATAGAGATAGGTGGCTTCACTCAGGACAAAGACCAGAAGAACCTAGACGAGTCAGCAGGCAGCTGTCTCCAGGAAGAGTGCTCCAGCAACTCCGGAAAACTCTAGGGCTCACAAGTGCCTGGCAGACAAGAGTGCTGCTGAAATCAAAGGGCGCTAAGCAATGCTGGGAGAAAGGGAAGCCCCCAGCTTGCTGGACAAGAAACTCTACATGACAGAACGGTACCTGGAACTACACACACCAAATTCAGGGGCCAGTGAGCGCCAGGCCCGTATCAGGAGTTCTAAAGATACCTACTGAATGAATGATACCTGAGCCAGCTCTGCCCCAAGGCTGCCCCAGCCCCCTAGCTGTGCCCTGAACACCACCCACCATGCCCCCTCCTTTACCTTTCCAGCTCAGACTGATGTTCCACTCATAGAAGAAAATCAGCTTTCCTTTGCAGCTGCTGCAAGAAGCCTCACCTTCCACCTGCTTCAGCTCACTGATCTCACCGCCGCCAGCCTCGTTCTCCACGACGATGCCCACCAGGAGGTCACGGAGCTTCCCCTTGGATCAGCTGGTGGCATCCCGCTCCGTCCTGCCAGGGACCAGAAGGGCAGAGCCATGAATGGAGGCCCCAGCTGGTAGCCACATGCCCAGGCTGGGGCATCATTACTGCCCAGATCAGCCCACTGCCTCTCAGGCAGCCGTGAGAACCCTGCCACCCTCAAAGTTCAACCAGATTTCTACCAAATATCTTTTAATATTCTTGTTCAGTTCCTTAAGATACTATTATCCACTATGTAAAGTAGTGTTTTGTCTTAAAAACACTGGCTTATTCTGGGGGAAGGGAGGCCTAGCAATCTCACCCACTGGAAATGGATGGGCAAAGCCTGGGCCATAGAAAAAGGTAGTAATAACTGAAATAATTTTAATCAAAACAAGGCAAATTATCAAGGGCATGCATTACCTCATGCAATCTTCCCAAATAAATGTTCCCATTTTAGCGAGTGGACGTGAGGCGAGAGAAGTCTCTGATGTGTCCACGGGGACAATGCCGGGAAAGAAGAGGCCAGGGCTTCCTCAATAAGCCGCTCACAGGCTGACGGCTTTACTCTGTCCTGGACGTGCCTCAACATGAGCTTGATGGCCTTGAGGTACCACAGTGTACCCTCAGGGATGCTGCATCACTTCCTGAAACTGGGGGGGTGAGGGGGGCAGAAATCAGTCCAGGTCCCAGATGACTTACAAAAAGCATGTGCAACTGTTCAAACTTCTAAAAAGAAGGCAGGGCTCACCAGAGCCCACCACGTTAGATGCACAGCTGAGATCCAAATTCCTGTTCTTTCCACTATATACAGACCAACACACGCGCGCACACAGGTCATCAATAGGGTTGGGGGGAGGGGAGCTCTTAAGGTCACAGACTGTCAAAGTTGAAGAAGCCAAGCAGATAGCATTCGTGGGGCCCAGACCAACTTTCGGAAGGAGGAAACTGAAGTCCCACAGCCAGTGCAGAGAAGCCCCCCGCCCCTCCGTCTCCACACTCAGCTGAGGCTCATCACAGCCGCTCTTTGAGCAGCTGGTGGAGGAGGAGGGAATCCTCTGCACCTGTGCAGGCCCCGCCCCACAGAGGGAGCGCCGCGGCCCGGGAGGCGCCCGAGAGGCCGGGCCACCGCACCCCGCAGGGCACGGGGAGCCGGCTGCTCGCAGAGGGCCCCACCGTCCCGCCCGGCGCTCGGGAGGGAGGAGGCCCGAAAGCCCCGGCCCCGCCCCCGCCCGGCCGCACCAGTGCCAGTTGTTCACGTTAGTGCCGTCCTCCCGCTCCTCCACGATCCAGCGCGGGTCCCCCTGGTCCCACTTGGCCATGTCTGCGCTGGCGGCGCGGCCTTGGCGAACAACAACGAAGATCCGCGGTGCGGGCGGCCGTGCGCCTCCGTAGCGACGTTTCCGGCCTCCGAGTCCGGGATCGCAGCGTTCGCGGCGCCCAGAAAGTGCCAGAAAACCCCGCCCCCCGCGCCGCCACGCCCCGCTGCGGGGCGCGGAGGAGGCGGGAGCTCGGCCGGGGATCCGAGAGGCAGGGTCGCGGAGCGGGCGGGGGAGGGGCTCGGAGGCCGCGAAGGTGGGCGCAGGGGCGCGGGATCCGGGAGGCGGGGCTGACGGGGGCAGAGGCGTCCCGGACGCGCGGCTGGGGAGGGGCGCGAAGCGGGAGCCCCGGGCCCGCTGTGGGACTCGCAAGTGCAGGGGTCGCGAAGGGGGAGCGTAGGCTGCCCGCGAAAGACGCGGACGCCGTTTAAGGATTCATTAGTATCATTGCAGTAACCGTTTTCTGGGCTAGCCAGAGGGGCGGTGAGTAAGGGACGCCTGAGGGCGGTACTGGGGGTGCGGCGGGCAGGCTGGCCGCGGCCGCACTGACTGCTTTCGCTGAACCCGCTCCTGGCGAATGCGCCGCAAGCACTGGATCGCAGTGTTCGCTGTGCGATCGACTCGGGGCCCGAGCGCGCCCACGGTGCGCTGAGGTCTGCGCTGTGCGTGCTCTCTTCACCCCGTGTTCATAGTCTGTTCCTGCAGAGCTGGTTCGTGCTGCTTCTCACGCCTTCCCAACACCTGTGCAAGCAGCGCGAGCTACCAAGTTCTCAGTTACTTCAGGGATGTTTACATTTTAGTCACGTAATAATCCTTCATAGACGACTAAAGAATGTGATTGCAAGTGCATATTATTGCAGCTTAACGCAATTTTTCAATCATTAAGCGGATGATTTTCACGAATCATCGCGAATTGTCACCATCCTGCAAAAACTGCACCAACTATAGGGAAGATGTTACTGAGGTGTCTATGGATATTTATTTAGCAGGGAAAACGGATAATGACGATGAAAGGGTGGGAGTACCTGACTCTTCTCTTCCCCTGTGGTGACCTGTCCTTTGCCAGTGGACTGTGCTCATCAAATTCGCTGGTGGAGAACATTTTCTCCATTTGCTTACTGGAGTTACTACGTTCCAACATCATCTTCCAAAAAGCTATCCCAGTTATGTAGTGTTTGATCCCCAACAAAGTGTTCGGAGTGCTTTGATTCCCCCCCCCAAAAAAATTTTTAATTTCACCTTTCATAACCTTACTTCACCAAAGGCATGTACATGAACACAAGGTATCAAATAGAAAAGACAGCAATGGGGGGCGCCTGGGTGGTGCAGCGGTTAAGCGTCTGCCTTCGGCTCAGGGCGTGATCCCGGTGTTATGGGATCGAGCCCCGCATCAGGCTCCTCCGTTGTGAGCCTGCTTCTTCCTCTCCCACTCCCCCTGCTTGTGTTCCCTCTCTCGCTGGCTGTCTCTATCTCTGTCGAATAAATAAATAAAATCTTTAAAAAAAAAAAAAAAAAAAAAGAAAAGACAGCAATGGTAATAGTAAGTGGGCACCATTTTCTTGTGGATTCACCGTTCCATCTTTTATCCAATTCATAGAGAGGGGTGCCTAGCTGGCTTAGTCAATAGAGCATGTCACTCTTGATCTCAGGGTCCTGTGCTTGAGCCCCACCTTGGGGGTAGAGATCGCATACAGAGTATTACTAATAGAACACCACATGGTAAGATTTAGATATATATAAGTGTAACCTGGGTGAAAATAAGACATCAGAAACTATACAAAGGCAGAAGCTATGATCACTAAAATTTTATGTGAACAAAAATATTTTGTAATATTTACACAAAAAATTTATCCTAATGGAAATAATCTTATTACAGTGCAAATGGAAAAGGTATTCTATGTAGATAATTGATCTAGAATTAAATTGGCCTAAAAGAAATTGTTCCTAAAAGTAATTTCACAAAGAAAATCTTCAGAATTAATTATTACTAAAATATTTGAGCAGGGAGCCTGATGCAGAGCTCAACCTCAGGACCCCAGGATCATGACGCAAGCCAAAGGCAGACACTTAACTGACTGAGCCACTCAGGCGCCCATTAGAAAAGTCATTCTTAAGAAACTTTGAACAATGGACAAGTGTGGATAAAAACTGGGAGGAGGGAGATTTGTCAAGATGGAGAGGAGGCCACACATAGATACTTGGAAGTGGAATCGGTGAGTGGGTCAGATATTGGAGTGTAGCTGGGGAAGTGTTTTTCAGTGGCTGGCACTTTCAGCTTGGTTAGTCAACATCACCCTGAGAGACTAGAATGAAAAGAGGCTGGGAGAGGGCTTAGGTTATGACTCTGGAGATCAGCATTCAAGGGACAGGCAGAGAAGATGGAGCCTGAAAAGGAGCAACTAAAGGAGGAAGCAAACAAAGAAGGCATTTCATCATGGAAGCCAAGGCCCATAATGGAGCGGTTGGCATTGTTAGATATTGAAAAGTGCAGGTAGGATAAGAAACTGTTCTCTGGATTTGACAAGAGGGTCGATGGGCCCTTTGCAGAGAGCAGTTTCAGTGACTGATGGGGGCAGAAGTCAGGGCACTGTCGACAGAGGAGTGAACGGGAGGTGAGAAGACAGAGGGCGTGCTCTCAAAATGTCTGACAAGGATTAGTAAGAGAAATGGAGAGTAGCTAGATGGGATATGGGATGAAGGGAGCTTTTGCCTTCTCCCTATAAATGTTTTCATGTGCTGATGAGGACTAGCTGGTGAGGAAAAGAGGCCTCTGTCCAGGTGGTAGGGCAAAGCCCAGAAGCAAGGGGAGAAGAGGAGTCCAAAGGTAGGTGAGGTCAACCTGGGATTGGAAGGCCCAGGAGACAGGTTAGGATGGGTGTTTCTGTACCAAGCTTGGTTTCGATCAGTGTGATTTGCGGATGGGGAGAGAACAATTTTAGGTGGCATCTTGCCTGCAGCAAAGGGAGGGTGATAACCCTGACAGGCTTTGGGGGAAAAAATGAGAAAAGTTCTAAGTATGTCTTTCTTCCTATCAGTGCTGGGGTAAGCCCAAATCATTGTCACCTTTTTTATACACTACTAACTCCACCCCACTTTCTTTGTGTCTAGAGAAAGGAGTTGAAAAGTACACATCCAGGATTGACC
This sequence comes from Ursus arctos, assembly GCF_023065955.2. Classification (NCBI taxonomy): domain Eukaryota; kingdom Metazoa; phylum Chordata; class Mammalia; order Carnivora; family Ursidae; genus Ursus; species Ursus arctos. Next base: position 27,698,022 of record NW_026623100.1, on the reverse strand, counting down.
CTTCCTAGCAATGCGTTAGAGAATCAGGACTTTGATTCAAGCTTCACGTCAGAGTAGATCTATGAGCTGCTAAGATTCTGCTGTTGAGAAAGTCATTATTCTAATTTATTTTTGTAATTATAATGCCTATGCTGCAGTTTGATTTAATTCCATTAACATTTATGGAGCTACCAATGCTCACATCTGCCCAAAGCACATGATAGCCCAGAGCACACGTGTACAGCCATTTTCTCTCAAGCTGTATTATATTCACTGGCCTGCTCACCTTGAGGAAAGAGCTCTTCCTTCTCTTTAACCCAAGGCCAGAGCTGTGTCGGCACACAGTGCAATGCCAGATGTATGAATGACTGAATGAAAAAAAGGAAAAAATACTTCTCAAACCTGAATGTCCCAACCTATTAATAGGCTATACAATCAATTCAGTAGGCAGATGCTGACTGAAATGAAATAGAGCTTAAATTATCAGAGTGATTACATATGATAAAGGCAAATATTGTTTCTTAAATCATTACGTGTGTGTGTGTGTGTGTTATGTCAGAGTTACACTAAGGTGTTTTTGGGTTGTTTTTTTTTTAGTTGGAAAGCCACAGCTGTAGCAAACCCAAAGGCAAATGCAGTAGCTTACAACTACCTGTTGATTTGTTTTGCACATTGGAGAATCCCAAGTGTCTGGCACATAACAATTCTCAATAAATATTGGGTAAATGAATAAAGTCATAAGAGTAAAAGAAGACATTGGTTGAAGGGATATGAAAGGAGAGAACTGGGCCTTTGAAGGGTGGATGAAATTTTAACAGATGAAAATGGGAGACCTCGGTCCAAACCAAAGAAGAAAAGCATTAACAAAGATGTGAAAGTCAGGAAAGTCATTTGGGGAAGCCGAATGAATGGGCACCAACGTGGTGGGCAATCAGACTACAACGAGCCTGCCCTCCTGTTTCCCTCCCAGCAGGTGGCGGCAGAGGCGGCTTGTGCGGCCTAGCCCAAGGTTAAAGCCGAGACCCTCGCGACAAGGAGTTGCTGCTTACACAGCTAGAAGACCTGAAGGGGGTGCTATCGAGCTGTGCGTCGGCCTAGTGATGGGCAGCGTGGCTTCCAAGCTCCAAGATTCGAGAGCAAATTCATTGCCGGTGTTCCCACCGTCATTAACCAGACTCAGAAAGACAAGCTCAGCAAATTCTACAAGGGTGAGAAGGAGGAGCCCCTGCACCTGCTGCCCAAGAAGACACGTGCCATGAGCCTCCCGAACAAGCGCCGAGAGAACCCGAAGGCCAAGCAGCAGCAGCTGAAGGAGCAGCGGTACCCACCACCGGAGTACGTGTGGTCAAGGCCTGAGCATTGATGTCAATGAAACACAACGGGGGACGGGGTGGGACTATAAGGAGGACACTTTGAGGACAGTGTGAAAGCCAGTGTGAAGAAGTCTTTTTACACCAAGAGTGAAGTAAATGTGTGCTGGGTTCTTCCTCTGAGGCAGTGTCAGACCATGCTGGCAGGCTCGGAAACCCAATGCTTGCATCCAGATATTAGACCTGCCACTTAAATTCCTAGCCTCTTTGTACTTCACCATCTCAAATGGGGATAGTGTTAACAGCTATCCATATAATTAGATTCAACTGCTAGGAACAAAGCAGCAATAACAAAATAACTAAAGAAGATAGCCTTTTATTTTTGTCTCATATAAAAACAGGTGGTCCATGGCAAGTATGGAAGATACGCAATCATTACAGCCCTGAGTTTACATCAACAATACTCCACACATGACTTCCACATCAGGGTTCAAGATGGCCACCCAATCCATCTGCATTCCAACTAGCAGGAAGAAGAAAGAGCAGAAGTATATCCTCAACCTTTAAGGCACACCCTAACACTTCTGCTCAGACACTATTGGCTAGAACATGTCACATGGAAATTCCTAGTGGCAAGGAAACCTGGGAAGCATGGTCCTTCTAGTCAGCCACATGCCCAGCTCACATTTGGGAATTCTGTTACCAAGAAAGAAGGAAAGAATGGATATTGGGGGACAACTAGCTGTGTTCTGCCACGCAACCTCATAGGTAGTGTGAAGTTAAAGGAATTAATACAACTAAAGCTATTAGAACAGTTCCAGGCACATAGGAAGCACTTGATAAATGTTTTGGTTGTTTTCCTCACCCTCCCTAGTTGATCTTCTCTACTCCCGAATATACACCAACCACCACCAAATGCCAAATACTCTTAAACTGACACTCCTAGCCTAGGTTTCCCAGCCAAGCTCAAGGCAATGATCCTGTAGCCAATGATCTGCTTTGTCAAAGATGGCTTACAACCACTTCTGTATCCTTACCAGCAGGAATAAGGAAATAAAAGGCGGGTGTGCTTCTTTTCTTTTAAGAGCATGACTCAGAAGTTGCAGATATCACACCTGTGCTTACCTCAATGGCCCGAACTTACATGCAAGGGGGTTGTTACTATAAAAAGAAGGGTAGAATGGATCATTGGAGAATAACTTACAAGGTCTGGCTCACTGCCACTTCCTTGAACCTGCTCTTCCTCCTGGCTTCCCTCTCCAGGCTTGTGGGCATCACCATCTATAGTAATTCAAGGGCTGGATGTGCTAGTCATCTGTGACTCTGTCCCACCCTTGTCTCCAGAGCATCATGCTGCACAGCTAGGCTCTATCCATGTTCCAATCTACACTTCACATTGAATTGTGATATGTTAAATGAATGAATGAATGAATGAATGAATGAACGAACAAATGAGTACATAAATAAATAAATAAATAAATAAATAAATAGGAGATAAGGGAAAGCCTACTTTTTAGTGGAATGCCAACTAATATTGTTTACCAGTAAGTGAAAACTACTTATTATTTTTACAGTGGAGAAATCCAACAGACACCATTTTAACCAATGATATAATTAAAATTACATCAGAGCGCCTAGATGGCTCGGCCAGTTAAGTGCCTGCCTTCTGCTCAGGTCATGATCCCAAGGTCCTGGGATGGAGTACTGCATTGGGCTCCCTGCTCAGCAGGGAGTCTGCTTCTCCCTCTCACTTTACCCTTCCCCCCTGCTTGTGCTCTCTCTCTGACACTCTCTCAAATAAATAAAATCTTTTTAAAAATTTTTTGAATTATGTCAGTTTCTAGGGGACAAATTGAGAACCCATGCCTCCTCTTTTTTTTTTTTTTTGAAGATTTATTTATTTATTTATTTATTTATTTATTTATTTTAGAGACAGAGAGAGTGCGAGTGGAGAGAAGAATGGAGAGAGAGAGAGAATCTCAAGCAGACTGTCTGCTGAGTGTGGAGGCCTACACGGGGCTCCATCTTATGACCCTGAGATCATGACCTGAACTAAGCCCAAGAGTTGGATGGTCAACTGACTGAGTCACCCAGTGCCCCTGGAGAACACGTGTCTCTTGATATGATGCACTGAGATCACAGGATCACTTCTAGAATAGTTCTCCCAAAGATATATGACCTGAACCTAATCATAAAGAAATATCAGGCAAACCCAAACAGTGAGAGATATTCTACAAAGTAACCTGTAATATTCAAAAGGGCTAACATCAGAAAAATCAAGGGAAGTCTGAGGAATTTGTCCAAATTGAAGGAGATCAAAGAGCTGTCACAACCAAATGAAAAGCATTATTCTGATTTGAATGCTGAACTTATAAAAATACATTGGGACAATTGGCAAATCTTGAATGTGGATTAGGTGATTGATACACAATAACGTATCTGTGTTAACTGATGGTTGACCTGTGGTTTTGTGGAAGAATGTCCCAATTTTTAGGAAATATAGGCTAAAGCACAAAGGATAAATGATATAGCATGTTTGTGTCTTACTCTCAAATGACTACAAGATATGAATGAAAAAACAAAAGTGTAAGCTGTTAACCTGGGAATCTGAGTTAAGGCACACAGCTTTGCACGACTGTTGCAACTTTTCTGTAAATTTGAAATTATTTCAGGATAAAATGTTTTCTCTAAAAATAGGCTTTCCAGAACACCCTTGTGGCTCAGTCAGTTAAGCTTTCAACTCTTGGTTTCATCTCAGGTCATGATCTCAGGATTGTGAGATCGAGCCCCGTGTCAGACTCCGAGCTCAGCATGGAGTTTGCGTCTCTCCTTCTCCCTTTACCCCTCCTGCTCTAGCTCACACACTCTCTCTTAAATATATATATAAATAGGCCTTCCCAGTTTGTTGTTGGTATTTTGACATTATTTTTTGCTGAACACAAGTTTGTTTGTTTTTTTTTAACAGTCCAATTTATCAAACTTGTCCCTTTTGGCTTTTGGACGATGTGCCTTACTTGAGGTAGTCATTTGAAGAAAGTCCCTGGGTCAACAGCTTATTAAAGAGGAAAGGTAGAAAGTTTGCTCTTACTTCTGCAGGGAAACACCAGTAGGCATTGAGAAAGAATTGCTCAACTTTTCACCAAATTCATAGCTTAGGAGATGGAAACGGATTCTGAAAGCTTTATAGATCACTGAGCATCTGCAGCTGAATTTCTGGCAAACTTCTCAAATTCAACAGATCTAAAACCCAGCTAATCTCTTCTCTCAAATTAGTTCCCTCTCCAGACTCTCCTATTTCTGACAGTCCCTCAGGTATCCAAACTCAGAAGTCATTCTGGTGTCCTACTCTCTTTCCTCCCACATCTCACCAGAAACTGACTTTTTTTTTTTTTTACTCTTTTCATAATCTCCTTATGTGCTGCCACTTCCCAGTTCTAGATCCTCATGCTTCAAATCCAGGTTGTCACTCCAGACACCTCCATTTATCTTCTGGTTGCTACTCTTCAATAGCCTAATCCTGGAGGAAACATCTCATGCCTCCGTCCCCCCGTTATGATGTAGAAACATAAAACTGTGTATCAACTTTTTATCCTTTGAGCTCTTATTCAACTGTGAAACCAAAATAAATTTACAAATCAAATACAAAAGTACAAAACCAATAAAATGCAAATTAACATTTAGTGCAGATGCTGTTCTTTGCCTGCTCTGCTGCTCACCTCATAGTTGTGGCACCAGTGGCCTACTGGGAGTTCCATGTGCCTGTACTATTATGGGCACTAATGGCCAATTTTCCCACCATTTTCTTCTGGAACGTTTACAGAATCCTGGTTAGTATAGTGAGTCACCAGGAAATTGGTCTTCACTGGACATAAATGCATCATTTACATATAAATTCCTCCTCTTAATATTTTCTCATCAGTTTGCAACAAAGTAATTTGGTTTCCTAATACAAAGGCAGATAGGGACAATGAAACCATGACACCACATGGGAATACATAGCAATAAATCATTATCTACATAAGTCTCAATTTTCTTAGATTAAATTTTTAAATATCCATGCCTACTTTTCACAAGAAAAAAAGAAGCAACCCAAGTGTCCATCAATGGATGAGTGGATAAACAAAATGTTGTATATACATACAAATGGAATATTATTCAGGCTTAAAAAATAAGGGATTTTTTATATATTAGGGGAAAGACAGTCTTTTCAACCAATGGGGCTGGGAAAACCAGACAGCTACATGCAAAAGAATGAAACTGGACCGCTGTCTTACACCACACACACACACACACACACACACACACACACATACACACCTCAAAATGGATTAAAGACCTAAATGTGTGACTTGAAACCATAAAACCCACAGAAGAAAACATAGGTAATAATTTCTCTGATGTCTGTAGAAACATTTTTCTAAATATGTCTTCTTGGGCAAGGGAAGCAAAAGCAAAAATAAACTATTGGGACTACACCAAATTAAAAAGCTTTTGCACAGCTTTTACACAATTAACAAAACAAAAAGACGATCTACTGAATGAGAAGATATTTGCAAATGATATACCTGATAAAGGGTTAATACCTAAATATATAAAGAACATACACAACTTAACACAAAAAACCCCAAATAATCCTATTTAAAAATGGGCAGAGGAAGGAGTTAAGATGGTGGAGGAGTAGGGGGACCCCAAGTTTGTCTCATCCCTCAAGTACAACTAGATAGTTATCAAATCATTCTGAACACCTGAGAGATCAATCGGAGGTCTGAGAAAACAAATGCTGCAAGACTACAAGTAGAAAAGTGACCAACTGTTTGGAAGGTAGGAGGTGTGGAGACTTGAATCTGGTGTGATATCGCTGAGGGTAAGGCAGCGGGGAGGGAGTCTGCTTAAGGAGGCTACTGCAAAGTAGTATAAGCAGTGAAGTGCAAACTCGGAACTTTTAGAAGTCGGCTACAGCGGGGGACATGCCTGGCTTAAAGGTGCTCAGGGGGTGAAGCAGGGCAGAAACCCAGGAGTGACAGCAGATCCTCAGGGTCACAATAAGAATGGGTGGCACCTAAGTATGGCATGGTTCCCAGGCATAGGAACGGGGAAGCCAGCTGGAAACAGTGAGTCTAGGTGCTGGTTTTCTGCTCTGTGTTGCCATAAGCTGTGAACTGCTGCATGGTCATGTGACTGCTTTCCTGGGAGGGGGCCAGCAAAAGGCAGAAGTGTGAAGAGACCCTCCCAGGGAGGAACAGCATGTGTCTGCACCGTGGCAGTCCCTCAAATTAAGAGTTTGGAACTCGGTCGCATGCCTGAGATAAGAACACTTGGGCAAGGGTAGGGTGAACAGTGTTCTAACGGAAGATGGGGAGACAAGAGTGATTGATTGCTCTTCTGTGAGGGCTCACTGCAGAGTGGGGAGCTAGAATTTTCAGCTCCTGCCTAGAAGCGGGGTGCCACCATGTTCACCCTGTGCATCAATGCTGGAAGCCTTCAGGGAGCAAAACAGTGCCACCTGGTGGAACCTGGAGCTGCTTACACCAAACCCTGCCTCCCTATGCTCTAGAGGCGCATTTCCGCTAGAGTAAATCAGTGCGGCAGACCTCTCCCCCAGAAGATCAGCACAAACAACTTGCTCTCACCAAGTTTACTGATCATGAAGAGGGTTGCAAAGCTTCAGCTCCAGGGGATAATAGTATTTAGCTTCCTGTGTACTTTTATTCTTTAGTCTTTTATTATTTTTTCAGTTATTTTATTTTTAAATTCTTTTAAAAATTTTTTTAACTTTTGTTTTTATATATACTTTATATATTTGTTAAATTTAAAAATTGTTTCCTTTCATTGTATTATATTTTATTTTTATACATATATTTTCTTTCTTTCTTTCTTTCTTTCTTTCTTTCTTTGGGGATATAGTTTCTTTTAACAAGCAGACCAAAACACACCGAGGATCTAGTTTTGTTGTTGTTTTCTTTTTTTTTTTTTTTTTTTTAAGATTTTATTTCTTTATTTGACAGAGAGTGACAGCCAGCGAGAGAAGGAACACAAGCAGGGGGAGTGGGAGAGGAAGAAGCAGGCTCCCAGCGGAGGAGCCTGATGTGGGGCTCAATCCCAGAACACCAGGATCACACCCTGAGCTGAAGGCAGACGCTTAACGACTGCACTACCCAGGCACTCCCTTTTTTTCTTTTCTGAACAAAATGACAAGACAGAGAAATTCACCCCGAAAGGAAGAACAGGAGGTAGTACTCACAGCCAGGGATTTAATCAATATGGATATAAGTAAGATGTCTGAACTAGAATTTAAAACAACAACTATAAAGATACTAGCTGGCCTTGAAAAAAGCATAAAAGACACGAAAGAATCCCTTACTGTACAGAAAAAAGAACTAAAATCTAATCAGGTGAAATTAAAAATGCTATAACCGAGATGCAATCCCAAGTGGAATCATAAAAATGAGGATGAATGAAGCAAAAGAGTGAATTGGTAATACAGAAGATAAAATTATGGAAAATAATGAAGCTTACAAGAAGAGGGAAAGAAAAATATTAGATCACGAAGGTAGACTTAGGGAACTCAGCTATTTCATAAAACAAAATAATATCCATATAATAGAAGTCCCAGAAGAAGAAGAGCAGGAAAAAGGGGGCAGAAGGTTTATTTAAACAAACTATAGCTGAGAACTTCTCTTTTCTGGGGAAGGAAACAGGCTTTCAAGTCCAGGAGGTGCAGAGAACTCCCCTCAAAATCAACAAAAATAGGTCACTGCAATGACATATTATTTGTGAAACTTGCAAATTACAAAGAAGGAAGACTTTATCCAGCAAGACTTTCATTCTGAATAGAAGAAAAGATTGTTTCCAAGACAAACAAAAACGAAAGGAATTCATGAATGCTAAACCAGCCCTGCAAAAAATATTAAAGAGGATCCTTTGAGCTAAAGACAGACCAAAAGTAACAAAGACCAGAAAGGCACAGAGACCATCTACAGGAACAGCAACTTTACAGGTAATACAATGGCACTAAATTCATATCTTTCAATAATCACTCTAAATGTAAATGGACTAAATGCTCCAATCAAAAGACAAAGGGTATCAGAATAGATTAAAAAAAAAAAAGACCCATTGGTATGTTGCTAACAGGAGAGACTCATTTTAGACCCCCAAACCCCTCCAGATTGAAAGTGAGGGGGTAGAAAACCATTTTTATTATGCTAATAGACATCAAAAGAAAGCTTCAGTAGCCATCCTTATATCAGATAAACTAGATTTTAAACCAAAGAATGTAACAAGAGATGAAGAAGGACAGTATATTATAATAATGCGGTCTATCCAATAAGAAGATCTAACAATTGTAAATATTTATGCCCCTAACTTGGGAGCAGCCAAATATATAAATCAATTAATAACAAACTTAAAGAAACTCATTGTTAATAATACAATAATAGTAGGGGACTTGAACACCCCCCACACAGCAATGGGCAGATCATCTAAGGAGAAGATCAACAAGAAAACAAGGGCTTTGAATGACACACTGGACCAGATGGACTTAACAGATATATTCAGAGCATTTCATCCTAAAGCAGCAGAATACACATTCTTTTCAAATGTGCATAGAACATTGTCCAGAATAGATTACATACTGCGTCACAAATCAGGACTCAAGCAGTACAAAAAAGACTGTGATCATACCATGCATACTTTTTTTTTAAAAGATTTTATTTATTTACTTGACAGAGAGAGAGACAGCCAGCGAGAGAGGGAACACAAGCAGGGGGAGTGGGAGAGGAAGAAGCAGGCTTCCAGCAGAGGAGTCCGATGTGGGGCTCGATCCCAGGACCCTGGGATCACACCCTGAGCCGAAGGCAGATGCTTAACGACTGAGCCACCCAGGCACCCCACCCTTTTTTAAAAAGATTTTATTTATTAATACCATGCATATATTCAGACACATTGCTGTAAAACTTGAAGTCTACCATAAGAAAAAAATTTGGAAGGACCACAAATACATGGAGGTTAAAAAACATCCTACTAAAGAATAAATGGGTCAACCAGGAAATAAAGAAGAATTTTAAAAAACACATGAAAGCAAATGAAAATGAAAACATGACAGTTCAAAACCTTCGGGATGTAGCAAAGGCAGTCCTAAGAAGGAAATATAGAGCAATGCAGGCCTTCCTCAGAAGCAAGGAAAGTCCCAAATACAGAACCTAAGCCTACACCTAAAGAAGCTGGAAAAAGAACAGCAAGTCAAGCCTAAATACAGCAGGAGAAGAGAAAGAATAAAGATCAGAGCAGAAATCAATGATATAGAAAAAAAAAAAAAAAACAGGGAACAGGTCAATAAAACTAGGAGCTGGTTCTTTGAAAGAATTAACAAGATTGATAAACCCCTAGCCAGACTTACCAAAAAGAAAAAAGACCCAAATTAATAAAATCATGAATGGAAGAGGAGAGATCACAACCAACACCAAAGAAATACAATTATTAGAGAATATTATGAGCAATTATATGCCAAAAAATTAGGTAATTTGGAAGAAATGGATAAATTCCTAGAAACATATAAACTACCAAAACTGAAACTAGGGGCGCCTGGGTGGCTCAGTCGTTAAGCGTCTGCCTTCAGCTCAGGGCGTGATCCCGGCGTTCTGGGATCGAGCCCCACATCAGGCTCCTCCGCTGGGAGCCTGCTTCTTCCTCTCCCACTCCCCCTGCTTGTGTTCCCTCTCTCGCTGGCTGTCTCTCTCTCTCTGTCAAATAAATAAATAATAAAATCTTTAAAAAAAAAAAAAAACTGAAACTAAAAGAAATAGAAAATCTGAACATACCAATAACCAGCAAAGAAATGGAATCAGTAATCAAAAACTTCCCAAAAAACAAAAATCCAGGGCCAGATGGCTTCCCAGAGGGATTCTACCAAACATCTAAAGAAGAATGAATACCTATTCTTCTGAAACTGTTCCAAAAATAAAAAAGGAAGGAAAACTTCCAAACTCATTCTATGAGGCCAGCATTACCTTGATCCTCAAACCAGACAAAGACCCCACTAAAAAGGAGAATTACAGACCAATATCCCGAACGAACATGGATGCAAAAATTCTCACCAAGATACTAGCCAATAGGATCCAACAGTACATTAAAAGGATTATTCACCATGAATATATCCCACCAAGTGGGATTTATTCCTGGGCTGAAGGGGTGGTTCAACATCTGCAAATCAATCAACGTGACACACCACATTAATAAAAGAAAGGATAAGAACCATATGATCCTCTCAATAGATGCAGAAAAAGCACGTGACAAAATACAGCATCCTTTCTTGATTAAAACTCTCCACAGTGTAGGCATAGAGGGTACATAACTCAATATCATAAAAGCCACATATGAAAAGCCCACAGCGAATATCATTCTCAATGAGGAAAAACTGAGAGCTTTTTCCCTAAGGTCAGGAACACGACAGGGATGTCCACTCTCACCGCTGTTGTTCAACACAGTACTAGAAGTCCTAGCCTCAGCAATCAGAAAATAAAAAGAAATAAAAGGCATCCAAATAGGCAAAGAAGAAGTCAAACTCTCACTCTTCGCAGATGACATGATCCTCTATGTGGAAAACCCAGAAGACTCCACCCCAAAATTGCTAGAACTCATATGGAAATCAGCAACGTGGCAGGACATAAAATCAGTGCACAGAAATCAGTTGCATTTCTATACACTAACAATGAGATAGAAGAGAAATTAAGGAGTTGATCTTATTTACAATTATACCAAAAACCATAAGATACCTAGGAATAAACCTAGCCAAAGAGGTGAAGGATCTGTACTCTGAAAACTATAGAACATTCAGGAAAGAAAGTGAGGGAGACACAAAGAAATGGCAAAACGTTCCATGCTCATGGATTGGAGGAACAAATATTGTTAAAATATCTATGCTTCCCAGAACATGCTTCTACACATTCAATCCAATGGCTATCAAAATACCATCAACAGGGGCACCTGGGTGGCTCAGTCATTAAGCGTCTGCCTTTAGCCCAGGGCTTGACCCCAGGACCCTGGGATCAAGCCCCGCATCGGGCTCCCTGCTCCACTGGGAGCCTGCTTCTTCCTCTCCCACTCCCCCTGATTGTGTTTCCTCTCTCGCTGGCTGTGTCTCTCTCTGTCAAATAAATAAATAAAATCTTAAAAAAAAAATACCGTCAACATTTTTTACAGAGCTGGAACAAATAATCCTAAAATTTGTATGAAACCAGAAAAGACCTCGAATAGCCAAAGGAATGTTGAAAAAGAAAACCAAAGCCGGAGGCATCACAATTTCAGACTTCAAACTCTATTACAAAGCTGTAATCATCAAGATAGTACGGTACTGGCACAAAAATAGACACACAGATCAATGGAATAGAATAGAGAACCCAGAAATGGACCCTCAACTGTATGGTCAACTAATCTTCAACAAAACAGGAAAGAATATCCAATGGAAAAAAAACAGTCTCTTCAACAAATGGTGTTGGGAATATGGGACAGCCACATGGAGAAGAATGAAAATGGACCATTTTCTTACACCATACACAAAAATAGACTCAAAATGGATGAAAGACCTAAATGCGAGAAAGGAATCCATCGAAATACTGGAGGAGAACACAGGCAGTAACCTCTGTGACCTCAGCCACAGCAACTTTTTGCTAGACATGTCTCCAAACGCAAGGGAAACAAAGGCAAAAATGAACTATTGGGGTTTCATCAAGATAAAAAGCTTTTGTACAGCAAAGGAAAGAGTCGATAAAACCAAAAGACAACTGACAGAATGGGAGAATTTATTTGCAAATGACATATCAGATAAAGGGTTAGTATCCAAAATGTATAAAGAACTTTTCAAACTCAATACCCAAGGAACAAATAATCCAATCAAGAAATGGGCAGAAGACAGGAACAGCCATTTCTCCAAAGAAGATATATAAATGGCTAACAGACACATGAAAAAATGCTTAACATCACTCGGCATCAGGGAAACACAAATCAAAACCCAAAACCACAATGAGATACCACTTCACACCAGTCAGAATGGCTAAAATGAACAAGTCAGGAAATGACAGATGTTAGTGAGGATGTGGAGAAAGGGGAACACTCCTACACTGTTGGTGGGAATGCAAGCTGGTACAGCCACTCTGGAAAATGGTACGAAGGTTCCTCAGAAAGTTGAAAATAGAGCTACCCTACAACCCAGCAATTGCACTACTAGGTATTTACCCCAAGGATACAAATGTAGTGATCCAAAGGGGCACCTGCACCCCAATGTTTATAGCAGCAATGTCCACAATAGCCAAACTATGGAAAAGCCCAGATGTCCATCAACAGATGAATGGATAAAGAAGATGTGGAATATATATACAATGGAATACTACTCAGCCATCAAAAAATGAAATCTTGTCATTTGCAATGACGTGGATGGAACTAGAGGGTATTATGCTAAGCAAAATAAGTCAATCAGAGAAAGACAATTATTATATGACTTCACTGATACGTGGAATTTAAGAAACAAAACAGAGGATCATAGGGGAAGAGAGGAAAAATAAAACAAGACAAAATCAGAGAGGGAGACAAACCGTAAGAGACCCTTTTTCATAGGAAACAAATTGAGAGTTGCTGGGGGGGGGGATGGATGGGGCTGGGGTAACTAGGTGATGGACAGTAAGGAGGACACGTGATGTAATGAGCACTGGGTTATACAAGACTGATGAACCACGGACCTTTACCTCTGAAACTAATAATACATTATATGTTAATTAATTAATTTAAATTTAAAAACATGAATTAAAAGAAACGTGCTATTTCCAAAGTTCCCCTTAAATACGATTTACCTAACAGACATCTGCACAAACACAAATAACTTTATTCACATGTTAGAACAGTGTTTGAGTAGGTAGTGTTTTAAGGACACTTAATACAATCAATTTCTTGAACTCAGATTTGAGTTTTAAAAAAACTATATTCAAGCTCCGGGTATTTTACTTACAGAATTTTGCATGTAGCCCACTTCTTTGTGCACAAAGGTAAAATACTATTTGTATTTGCTTAATTCCCCATATTTTGCTGTTTCAACATGATCTTGTACCCCCAGTCATTTCACTGTTAGTCTAAGCTTACATTTCTTTCACTCTCAGCTTTTTTTTGAGCTCATTTTCTTTCTTTATGCTCTCGAGTATAGCTTCGAGGTGTCGGGTATTCCTTCCCAAGGTCCACAACAATTACCTCCCTAGAAAATGTCACTCCTTTTAAAGGTCTTTTGTGGTTTTCAACAGCTGAAGGAGTTCTGGTGAGAGGTATGGGTGGTTTTTGCAAATCCTCATCCTGCAAGAGAATGGAACAAACAGTATAAATGATCGATTTATGAAGGCAACATGTCCTACTTTAAAAAATGTTGTATTTTTAATTTAGTTTATATTTTAAATTAAATATAGAAACATTGTTAGTGAGAAACAGAAGTGTTTGTAAATGATACAGGAAAGCAGTGATAATCCATCATGATCTCATTTTCATATCTCTATGGTTAGAAAAGAGCCCCCCGAACCATTGTTCTGCCTCTGGGCATGGGCCTTGTGTTGAGGGAAGATGTGAACTGTTCCTATCAGAGAGTCCCGACAGGGAGCTCAAGAAGGCCCAGGCAATGTTTGTGTGCTGTTGTATAGCCTGGAACCAGAACAGGGACATGGGCTCTGGTCCGAGCTTGGCCGCGGTGGAAGAATGACCTTGAACAATTCATCTCATTTTCTCATTTGTAACATGAGAGGGCTGGATCCCTAGATGATCTCCAAGGACTCCACCAGCTCTAAGATCCTAGGATTCTGAGAAAAGCAAAATGAAGGGGAATTATTAAGAACAACACAAATGTAAGAGTGAAGAATGAGCAAGTGTCTAGATTTGGCATACATGACTGGCTTAATAACATGAACTGATGAACTAAGAAGAAGGTTTAGATGACTGTAGACATTGTGCTCCTTCCGAGTATAAACTTAAGGTTCAGGCAAGACCATCTCATTGTTCCTAGCCAAATAATTTACCACCTTTTCAATCAAACAAATTCTGACCTGGTCCTTGAGAGGAGAAAAGGGCATCACCTCTTCACCATTTCCTCCAGTTTCCTTAGGCTCTTGCTTCTCTTTCACTTTGTCCTCCCCCTCTTCTATGTTCTCTTTGTTTTCTAAGGGTGTGACCACCTCTTCTTTACTCCGTCTCTGGACAAGAATGCCAGGCCTCATGGGTGCGTTCAAGTCCGTGATTTGTGTCAGGACGGTCCTAGGTAATTAGCAGGATTTTTAAAATTCATGCATGTCAGCCACCATTATCATACCCCAGAATGGATTTCTATTGCATTCTATGAGACAGACTTACTTTTCTTGGTCTCTTGGATTATTTGTCTCCGCATTAGCAGCCAAACAATCTTCACCTCCATTAGCATCTGTACAAGGACTTTTTTCTCTCTCTTCATCTTTCCTGCTTTGGAAACTGAAAACGAATAAGCAAAAAATTCAGAAGAAGAATGGTCTTGATTTACTTGGCATGGAACTTCACTTTTAAACAGGAAATTAGAATTTCTAAAATTCTGAGACGGAAAAAGTAAATAATAGCTATAGCATTATTTGCTCTATTTTAAATTGATTTATATTATTTCTAGATACATTTGCTAGTGTGACTTGAAATCTGATCCCAATTTACCAGCATGGATTTATACCATTTATATAAAAAAACCACCAATAAAAGGAGGATGCAAATGAAGCAAATTAGAAGGAGGATGAAGAAAGTGATTGCTGTGGTTTCAAAGCTCATAGGGTTAGCTAGAAGACTCGTCCACTCTCACAATCACAGATTGTACAAATATTCTTTTCCAGATTAGTTTGAATGTAGTTCTCTTGTTCTTTAAGTTTTCTAGAAACAGAAGAATAAAAGGCTATTTTCATTGTTGTTCTTTTGATCAGCTTCATAAAAGATGCTGTGCTTGTTTCGGTGAAGTTGACTCACACTGGCTAATTTCTCTCCATAAATGTGGTGGGGGCTGAGGTGGTTAGAGGGGAGACTGAGCTGGGACACGTGTGATCACTCAGCTCATCTCCCCTCACCCCAAAAACTATCAGAATCCAGAGGAGAGGAATTGGAGCAGCTGGAGCCAAGCCCAGCTCCCCATTCTTCTCTCTTCAGTGACATCATAGAAGCATGGAACGGTTCAGTTAGAAGGACAAGAGTGCCAGCCCAGGCCTGCCTGTCACCTGGAGTTAGGAGAACTAAGAAACTCCTCCGGGCTGCCGCCTTGCTGTCCTCCCCTCTCAGAGGGCTGGGGTGGAGGCCATGTGGCACCATACTGGCACTCTCTCACCAAGGATTTTCTTCCTGCTCTCCAAATGCCAGCTTTCCTCTCTTAACCTGAGCCTGTTTCTTTACTGCTTCTTTTGCAGACAATGAACAATCAGTCCCACTTCCTCCTTATAAAATCCCTCTCTATAGTAATCAACTTACCCCCTAATGGATGCTCTCCAGGCTAAATAGCTGATATCCATCTAATACCACATCACTGGACCCACTTTCTGGACAAATAAGCAAGCTGGCAGCTCTAGCAGCTGTGGCTGAAGAAGCAGGAGCAGAGCAAGATGATCAGTCAAGATGACCTCACCGCCAACCTAATTTCAGGTGAGTGAGTGATGCCCATGACAAGAAGGGGGAGGGAAGAGCTAGAGTTTTCTGAGAAGCAAAGAAAGATACAAAGGAATATGGCAGCTGCGGTCAACCACATCTAAAAAAATTGGAAAATGAGTTCTGGGGGTCTGTGAGCTATAGCAACACTGGCTCTCCTTCAGAAGCGCAAGGACTGTGGCTTTTTAATCTTCGGATACTCCACCAAGTCAGGACCTGCAAATCCCATGAATGTTGAATGGATGGGTCTGTGTAGCAGGTGTGATGTGCATGTGTATGGTGTTTTTGGTAGCACAGGTAGAGCTTGTTGGAGGGCTCAGGCCATGACTAATTTTTTAGAACACGTGACCATTGGAGCCACTCCTAGTAGAGTGAGCAGAATTCATAGATGCCTCCTCCAGCAAGGCTCCCAGATGCAGACTCAGAGCCCATCTCACTCTCCTTACTCTACACTGCTGCCAGACTGAGGCTTTAAGAGCCCAAATCTTCCATGTCTCATGTACACATAAAGGATTTTTCTGGCAGATGGGAATATTTTAGATCTACTGTTGGTTACACAGGTCTAGACATATGTAAAAACCCATCAAACTGTATCCTCAAGATTACTGTGCCTTGTGTCATCTACTGTGTGGATATTATACTGAATAGAAAGGGAAAAGGGGCCCCATCCCCGCCCTGAATTTAAGTATGTGTCATTTGGAGTGCTGGACTGGAATGCACCTGCTGCTATTTGGTCCTGTCTCCAAGACTGTTTGCCAGATATAGTCTGAGACCAGAGACTTTTAACAACAAGTAAGGGCTCACAAGACTATCATAAGGGCTTTCCTTCATTGAATGTGACTTATGAATCAATATCTCAAAATATATATATGTTTAACATAATTCTGAAAAGTGGAAGGTTATTCGACTTTGTCCCTAAATCACATTTTAAGTGCGCTGGACTGTAAGTCTGTGAGGCCATGATATTCATGGGTTCCAGAGCCTAACAAAGTACACTTTGCATGCAGGTGTGTGCTTAAAAATTATACATGGTGGGAAATTACAACCGATTCTACAGAAATTAAAAATATCCAAAGAGAGTACTATGAACAATTGTATGCTGACAAATTGAATAACCCAGATGACATGGAAAAATTCCCAGAAACACAAAACCTATCAAAACAGAATCATGAAGACATAGGAAATCTGAATAGAACTATAAGAAGGAGGGGCGCCTGGGTGGCACAGCGGTTAAGCGTCTGCCTTCGGCTCAGGGCGTGATCCTGGCGTTGTGGGATCGAGCCTCACATCGGGCTCCTCCGCTATGAGCCTGCTTCTTCCTCTCCCACTCCCTCTGCTGTGTTCCCTCTCTCGCTGGCTGTCTCTATTTCTGTCAAATAAATAAATATAATCTTTAAAAAAAAAAAAAAAAGAACTATAAGAAGGAGACTGAATCAATGACCAGAACCTCCAAACAAAAGAAAACCCCCGGACCAGATGGTTTCACTGAGGAATTCTTTTTTTTTTTTTTTAAGATTTTAATTATTTATTTGACAGAGATAGAGACAGCCAGCGAGAGAGGAAACACAAGCAGGGGGAGTGGGAGAGGGAGAAGCAGGCTTCCCAGTGGAGCAGGGAGCCCGATGTGGGGTTCGATCCCAGGACCCTGGGATCACTCCCTGAGCCAAAGGCAGACGCTTAACTATTGAACCACCCAGGCACCCCTCACTGAGGAATTCTATCGAACATATAAAGAAGAGCTAACCAATCATTTTCAAACTCTTCCAAACAATTGAAGAAAAGGGAACATATCATAACTCACTCTATGAGGCTAGCATGACCCCGATACCGAAACCAAAGACACTACAAAAAAAAGAAACCTAAAGGATTGATATCCCTTATGAATACTGAGGCAAAAATCCTCAACAAAGTACTAGCGAACTGAATTTAGCAGCATATTAAAAGGATTATATACCATGACAAAGTAGAATTTACTTCACAAATGCAAGGATGGTTGAACATACAAAAATCAATGTAATATACCACATCAACAGAATGAAGAGGAGAAAAATACATAATCATCTCAATTGACTCAGGAAAGGCATTTGACATAATTTAATATCCTTTCTATGATGAAAAACATTAAATAAACTAGGAATAGAAGGAAACTATCCCAACATAATAAAGGCCATAAAAAGAAACCCCACAGCTAACATCATACTCAGTGATGAGAAAGTATGTCCAAATCACATATCTAATAATGGATTAATATCCAGAATAAATAAAGAACTCCTACAATTCAACAATAAAAAACAATCCAATTCAAAAATGGGCAATGCATAGACATTTCTCCAAAGAAGATACACAAATGGACAATAAACACATGAAAAGATGCTCAACATCACTAATCATTAAGGAGCAAATCAAAACTACAATGGGATAACGACTTCATACGCATTAATAAAGCCATTATTTAAAAAAAAAAAAAAAGAAAAGAAGAGAAAATAAGTGTTAGAATGTGGAGAAATTGGAACCCATGTGCATTGTTGGTGAGAATGTAAAATGGTGTAGCCACTATGGAAAACAGTATGGAGGTTCCTCAAAAAGTTGAAAATAGAGCTACCAAAACCCAGCAATGGCAATACTGGGTATTTACCCCAAAGATACAAATGTAGTGACCCAAAAGGGCACCTGCACCCCAGTGTTTATAGCTGCAATGTCCACAATAGCCAAATGATGGAAAGAGCCCAGATGCCCATTGACAGATGAATGGATAAAGAAGATGTGGTGTATATATGCGATGAAATATTACGTAGCCATGAAAAAATGAAATCTTGCCATTTGCAATGATGTGGATGGAACTAGAGGGTGTTATGTTAAGTGAAATAAATCAATCAGAGAAAGACAATTATCATATGATTTCACTGATATGTGGAATTTAAGAAACAAGGCAGGATCATAGGGGAAGAGAGGAAAAAACGAAACAAGATGAAACCAGAGAGGGAGACAAACCATCAGAGACTCTTAACCTTAGGAAACAAACTGAGGGTTGCTGGAGGGAAGGGGGTTGGGGGGATCAGGTAACTGGGTGATGGACATTGGGGAGGATATGTGTTGTAATGAGCACTGGGTATTATATAAGACTGATGAATCACAGACTGTACCTCTGAAACAAATAAATATTATATGTCAATTAAATTAATTTAAATTAAAAATATTTTAAAAAATTAAATATAGAGTTCCATACAATCCAGCAATTTCAGTTCTGGGTGTATACGCAAGAGAAGTGAAGCAGGGACTGGAACAGATATTTGTACACCCATGTTCACAGTAGCACTATTCACAATAGTCAAAAGGTAGAAACAACCCAAGTTGGGATATATTATTCAGCTTTAAAAAGGAATCAGGCGCCTGGGTGGCACAGCGGTTAAGCGTCTGCCTTCGGCTCAGGGCGTGATCCCGGCATTCTGGGATCGAGTCCCACATCGGGCTCCTCCGCTATGAGCCTGCTTCTTCCTCTCCCACTCCCCCTGCTTGTGTTCCCTCTCTCGCTAGCTGTCTCTGTGTCACATAAATAAATAAAATCTTTAAAAAAAATAAAATAAAAATAAATAAAAAGGAATGAAACTCTGATGCATGTTACACACAGATGAAGCTGGAAGGCACGATAAGTGAAGGAAACATACTGATGATTCACTTCTAGCAAGTACGTGCAGTAGTCGAATTCAGAGACACAGAAAGTAGAATCATGATTACCAGGTGCTAGGGTGAGGGGGGGAAATGGTGACCCTATTATTTAATGGATACAGTGTCAATTTGGGAAGACGAAAAAGCTCTGGAGATGGATGGTGGTGATGGTTGCACAACAACGTAAATGTACTTAAGCCACTGAACTGCACACTTAAAAATGGTGAAAATGGTAAATTTTGTATTGTATATATTTTATCATAATTTAAAACAGTGACTTGCGGAACAGAGGAAAGGGAACCCATCTGTAGCGGCCTGGTATGTGGCAGGCACTGGAAAAAGAAAACCACCAGCACACAGAAATCTTTTTTTTTTTTTTAAGATTTTATTTATTTATTTGACAGAGATAGAGACAGCCAGCGAGAGAGGGAACACAAGCACGGGGAGTGGGAGTGGAAGAAGCAGGCTCCCAGCAGAGGAGCCTGATGTGGGGCTTGATCCCAGAACGCCGGGATCACGCCCTGAGCTGAAGGCAGACGCTTAACTGCTATGCCAACCAGGCGCCCCCAGCACACAGAAATCTTGTTTCTATCTCCATCCTCTTGCTCAGTTTGTTTCCCCACTGTGAATGCCCCAGGCCTGCCAAGAATGCCTGATAGAAACTTAAAGTTTTTCCATTCTCAAGGATATTTGTATCTTAACAAGAGCTAAAAGCAAATGCAAGACGGTGGAATTTCAGGCATCAGCCAGCAGATGGGGAGCTCCCTTTGGAGCAAGGAGGACTTTTCTAGTGCTCCTCATATCTGCCACATTGGGATCAGATATCAACTCCTCCTAGGGCGAGCAGTTCTGTCCTGTCCCCCACTCCTGCCTTCAGGCTCCTTTGGGGTAGCAGCCAAAGGGTGAGCACTCCCGGGAGCAGGGTCTGCAGCAAGCTATGCTCCAGATGGGCACAGGGTGCCTGTGAATCCCAACCACCCCCCTGAGGCCTTGATCCATGCAGTCTGGTGACGTCCTCTAACAGAAGCATGATCCCTGAATTACAGGATCAAGACAAGGACATTCAGAGGACTTACACGTCACAACTGCCTGAATGTGAAAACCAGGGGAGCACACAGGATCTAGGCCTGGCTAGTCAGAACAGTCCACAGTTCAGGAGTCCACATGTGATCTAATCCACTCAGTCTCAATTTGTCAAAACTCTTGCAGAAACTACCAGCAAAGAAGAGAGAGGGTTGAGAGATATAGAGAGACAAATTACAAATGACTGTGCTTGATCTAACCATGCCAATCTTGATTTTTGTCACTGTGGACTGGAAGCTGACAGTTGTGCAAACTGATGGCTTTCCTTTTTGGCTTAAGCTGGTTTGAGTGAGGTTTATATCTCCTGCAATCCAAGATTGCTGACCAACACACTCTCTAGCCAACATCATACTGCCTCCCTTTCTGAGTCCTTGATTTCTAACATGAAATTCCTCAATTCCTCACATAAGAGCCATTGAGCCCATCAGTTTTTACTAGAGGAAGGAAGGAAAAAATGATATTAAACACCAAGATAAATAGTTAATTATTAGTACCTATAATTTCCACATAAGAAAAGGTTGTTCTGCTGAAAAGCCTTCATTGTTTATGATCCACAGTTAACCTTTTCATGCCAAAGCCATTTAAAACCTCACAAAGTAAGGGCGCCTGGGTGGCTCAGTTGGTTAAGTTTCCAACTCCTGGTTTTGGCTCAGGTCATGATCTCAGGGTCTTGAGATTGAGCCCCATGTCAGGCTCCGCACTTAGCAGGGAGTCTGCTTGGGACTCTCTCTTTCCCTCTCCCTCTGTGTCTCCCCCTGCTCTCTCTCTCTCTCTCTCTCTCAAATAAATCAATCTTTTTTTAAAAAAATAAGACGTCACAAAGTCAGTACAGTTTGATAAGGCAATACATTCATCACCCAGTTGTTTCTCATGTAACAACACTGAACTATACAACAGGAAACACGGCTCTTGGCAGGGGTGACCTACCAGGAGAGCACTTCTCTCACTAAGGAAACGGGCACCAATCCCCAAATGCCACAGTTCAGCAGAGGAGTCTCAAATTCACTACAAAAGATTTAGCAAAACTTTATAGCTAATATTTATTCACCTGGAATTGAAACATCTTTGAGAAAGTGTCAGAAGCATTATACTATTAATATTAGATTATAACCACCCCAAATCCGGTAAATACATTTCTGGCTTCAACTACCATAGCTGTAACAACCGTGTGCACACCCATCCCAGGGCATATTTTAAAGTCCCTCTGCTTGCGCTCTGCTACTGGCTTCATGAGGCTGAAAGACTCCAAGTTGAGGAGTCAACAACCCCTAAGTCATCATTCCAGTGGTCCCATTCAATCTTCCGGTTTGTGAAGGGCATACCTGGACTGCAGGCAGAGGAGAATCTTCTGGCCGTGTATTTGAGCATCTTCTGCTTTATCCCATGCTATGTGGTTAGTAGGATCAAATACCAAGGACTATGGGGGCACCTGGGTGTCTCAATCAGTTGAGTGTCTGGGATCAAGCCCCATGTGGGGCTCTCTGCTCAACGGGGAGCCTGCTTCTCCCTCTGCCGCTCCCCCTGCTTGTGCTCGCTCTCTCTGTCAAATAAATAAATAAATAAATAAATAAATAAATAAATAAATAAATAAATAAATAAAATCTTTTAAAAAAATTGCCAGGACTATGAAAAGCATATTGGTCTCTGATTCCATACCTGCCTGAGATGTCCAGGAAATGTGTTGAAGCTGACCTGGTCCACCTCTTCCTGGGAGACTTTTTGACCTTGTGATTCCAACTCAGGGAAGAGGTGAGAGGACATTCCAGCCTACCTCGGGGGAGCAAGTATCCCCCACGGTTGGTACAGACCAAGCCTTTTGCACGTTATATTATAAGCTTTATGTCCTTTATTTAAGGACAAATACCTATTCACAGATCACACTTGGATTAGCACTGATGGAACAACTCTATTTGTTTTATTTCATATTTTTTCTAAGATTTTATTTATTTATTTGAGAGAGAGAGACAGGGCACAAGCAGAGCGAGCATCAGGCAGAGGGAGATGCAGGCTCCCCGCTGAGCAAGGAGCCCAATGTGGGATTCGATCCCAGGACCCTGAGATCATGACCTGAGCCGAAGGCAGACACTTAACCACTGGGCCACCCAGGCACCCCAAAAAGATGATTTTTTTTTAAAATACCAACACATTTTTCCAGTTTATAGAAGCATTATAATTGTTTTCTTATTGTTGAACAACTTGTTGCTTTTATAAATAGCATTGATGGTCATATTTATATATAAATAGATAAATTAAACTCTCATTAAATATTAATCTTCACTTTTATTTTCAAAAGTTTATTGGCTTCTGGGGGCGCCTGGGTAGCGCAGTCGTTAAGCGTCTGCCTTCGGCTCAGGGCGTGATCCTGATGTTCTGGGATCGAGTCCCACATCGGGCTCCTCCGCTGGGGGCCTGCTTCTTCCTCTCCCACTCCCCGTGCTTGTGTTCCCTCTCTCGCTGGCTGTCTCTCTGCCACATAAATAAATAAAATCTTAAAAAAAAAAGTTTATTGGCTTCTGGCTCTATCTTTTATTTTAAATCTCATCCACTTTGTTTCACTTTTTTGGGCTCCAAATATCTTACATTTTGATCTATTACTTTTAACTTCTATATATTCCCTGCTTAAAGTACCTTATTTCTGATTTCTTAGGTTCAGTATTCTATTAGCCTTAGTTTAAGGCAAAAGCAATGTTCTGCTTAATGTTTAGTAAACTGTTAAAAACACTTTGATTTTTTAATTTGTCTTATTACCTTGTAAAAGGGGAATCCTAATCATCTATAGATCCCAATAGTTTTGTTTGCTTGCTTGCTTGCTTTTGGGAAGGGAAAAAAGGTTGGAAAATCATGCATTGGTGATGTGACTTAACTTTTAAAAAAACATGTTTTATAAACAAGCACAATTTCTCATAAAAGCAATTTTTTCTGATTCTAAGCAATTTTCTCAAGCTTAGAAGTTAGTTTCTTGTAGATGTCCAGTCTTTATTGATCACAAGAGTCTTTATGTAATACTCTATTTGAATTAAAAGAAACCCCAGAAACACAACTCTGCCACTTGAGCAATTTAATTATATTAGGAACTTACTTAAACTTGATGAGTCACTTTTAATTTTTCTGTTACCTTTTCAAGCTCAAAGTAAAAATATTCACAGCATATCACTGATAAGCTAATGCTCAGAGAGATGTTTTCCTCTCTGTATAGGATTTTAGTCAGTATAGGGCAAAAACACATATTGGTTTTAGTAGACTTTCTTAGAACATTTTTAGATTTACAGGAAAATTGAGAAGATAGTACAGAGTTCTCATACACCTCATATCCAGTTTATTATTAACACGTTACATTAGTATGGTACATTTGTTACTATTAATGAACCAGTATTGATACATTATTATGAACTAAAGTCCATAGTTGACTCAGATTTCCTTAGTTTTTTTTTTTTAAGATTCTATTTATTTATTTGACAGAGAGAGACAGCCAGTGAGAGAGGGACCACAAGCAGGGGGGAGTGGGAGAGGAAGAAGCAGGCTCCCAGCAGAGGAGCCTGATGTGGGGCTCGATCCCAGAACATCAGGATCACGCCCTGAGCCGAAGGCAGATGCTTAACAACTGAGCCACCCAGGGCCCTCCAGATTACCTTAGTTTTTATCTAATGTCTTTTTCTAGTCCAGGAATCTATCCAGGGTACTACATTACAATTAGTCGTCATGTTTCCTTAGACTCCTTGTGGCTGTGACGGTTTCTCAGACTTTTGTTGTTTTTGATCACCTTAACAGTTTTGGGGAGCACTGATCAGGTATATTGTAGGATGACCCACTACTGGAATTTAAGCAGACGCATTTTTTATTCCGAATTTTCTTTAAAGGCACACACATATTTTTAATTCCACATCTTCTACCTTTGTTGATTTACTCAAACATTTTAAATCATCTTCCTCCTCTTTGAACTCATTTACATTTTTCCTTTATGTACAGTGATGTTTGGTAATGTTTGATAAACACCATAGCTCATCTATAGGGGTAGCTCTAAGGAGAAAGCCCACTCTACAAACGAGGGGTTGATAGCACCCTCGTCCATCATATCTCAACCCATCTCGATGCCCTTTCATTGTACCCCTAGCCTTTAAAGCACAGCTTTCTGAAACCTTACCCTGGGAGACTTGGGAGCCTCACCTTTGTGCAGACCCCAAACCAGATTCACCTCGATTCACCCCCAAATCCTAGATCTCTAATCCATAAATGGAAGAAGTTCATGGTTTAAAATTCATGGTCTTCAAAAGACCGAATCATTGGATCTGGGGCAAACTAGGACAGCATGGCCCTTATTAAAATGCCCTTGGGCTGATTTTGTGGAGATCAAGTTGGTGTTAGACTTTGTGATGTTTTTACTTCTTTGATACTCCTTCCTTCTCCCTGAGTGTGGACGCAGCTTAGTAAATCACTTCTAGCAAATAAAATGCAGCAGAAGTGAAGAACTGTGAATTCTGAAAATAGGTGATAAAATGCATTATGACTTCCTCTTTGCCTTTTCTCTTGACTCACCTGTTTTGGGGGAAGCCTGCTGCCATGTGGTGAGGACACTGGAGCAACCCATGGGATAGGACCCTGTGATGAGGAGCTCAATCTTCCTTTCAATCCCTAGCAAGGAAATAAAGCTTCTTACCAATAATCCTGCGAGTAGGCTTAGAAACTGATCTTCCTCCAA
Organism: Ursus arctos; assembly: GCF_023065955.2. Classification (NCBI taxonomy): domain Eukaryota; kingdom Metazoa; phylum Chordata; class Mammalia; order Carnivora; family Ursidae; genus Ursus; species Ursus arctos. The sequence continues at coordinate 27,672,624 of NW_026623100.1, read as the reverse complement.
CTGAGTCTTCAGATCACTGTAGACCACCATCTTGACTGCAACTTCAAGACAGAATCACCAAGCGAAACCATTCCTGAAATCCTGACTCACAGAAACTATGAGATAATGCTTATATTAAGCTGCTAAATTTGGGGTCATTTGTTATGTAGCAATAGCCTGTGCTGTTTGTATTTTTAATTTTCTGTATACTATGATGTTTTGATATCTGAAATAACTTTCTGGCTGAGGAGACTACCCATCCTGGGGCGAGCCAATTCTTAGCGATAGCATGCTCAGGGGGAGCATGCCTTTGATTTGCAAATTAACCAATCCAGAGCCATACCTCCTCTATCGGGCCTGTGCACTCCAACAGGCAATATTCCTCTGCCTTAATCATCCCAGGGCCAGGCACTAGGCAATGAGAGACCCTCCCCCATAGTTTAGAGCCCATAGAAATTATTCAAATTAGTCAATCCTAAACTGTTTACTCTGCCCTGCCTTGTTTTTCCTGCAGAGACTTCAATAAAGGCTGTAGCCTCGGCTCTCCCCTCACTCTTGCCCCTTTTTCCTTTTGCCTGACACCGGTGCTTTCCCATGTGGCCCTGCATGCTGTGCTCTGCCTCCTGAGTCTCTAGGACTTGGGAGTATAATAAACTTTGTTTTCCTGAGCCTCTCCTGTGTTTCCTTCTGTGGCCACACCTGACTGACTTCACATAGAAGTCAGAACACAGCTTGGGTGAGGGAACATGCAGAGGGAGGACCAACAATACTCTATAGCAAGTATCAACCTGTCTCAAAGTGGGTCTGTCTAGGTGGGTCCACTTTCCCTCTCAACATCACAAGATGATCCTTTCAGTGTATGACTCACCATGACTCTCATTGATTGTAAAAGTCAATAAGTTACCTTCAAGAACTAGGGTTCTTATGAGTGGGAGTTTATGTATTAAAGTCAGTTATGCTCTTCTTGGAGGTGCTCTTAATATGTCAGGATAACCAATGGAATTAGAGGGTATTATACTAAGTGAAATAAGTTAGTCAGAGAAAGACAAACACCATATGATTTCACTCAGACGTGGAATTTAAGAAACAAAACAGATGAACATAGGGGAAGGGAAGGAAAAATAAAATAAGATGAAAATAGAGAGGGAGACACACCATAAGAGACTCTTAACTATAGAGAACAAAGGGGAGGTGGGTGGAAAGATGAGGTAACTGGGTGATGGGCATTAAGGAAGGCACGTGATGTAATGGGCAGTGGGTGTTATATGTAAGTGATGGATCACTGAATTCTACCTCTGAAATGAATAATAGTGTATGTTAATTAAATTGAATTTAAATTAAAAAAATTAAAAGTATGTTAGGATACCCAAGACCTCACTAGAATCTAAAATAAAAAAGAAGTCTGATGTACCTCCATCCCAAGAGTCCTGGGTCTCTTAGGGGGCCCAGAACTTAAGTCAAAGAAATATGGCTAAGTTTTAGTTTTTTCACTCTTGGCAGAATTAAGAGCTATCCCCAAATGACAGCTTAATCAACCTTTAACAGCAGCCCCTAAGGAGAATGTCCATGACTTGCTACAGCATTCTTCCCGGGACCCCTGGCGGGACCCAGTATGGTACAATGCGACCATTATCTCCTACTTTGTGTTAGGAAGGCACATTGCCTCCAACTGTGGCCCAAGAAGGTCTAGACTCTAAGCCACCACATCCAGTGACCTAAACCTGCCTTCATGAAAGTTCCGCTTGAGACCCTTCTTTTGGGCTGCCCCATTGGAAAGCCCAACCACTTGGCCCATCAAGTCCATGGGCCCCTATTTCCAGGAATCAGTTGCACATGCTCTACTTTGAACCAGGGGAGCCTCACAGGTGCTAAGATAGACGGAAGGACTAAAGGTTTGTTTCATTTTTCTTTCTTTTTTCCTTTTTTTAGCAGCTTTCATAGACATCCCAGGCAGCTGTGGAACTGAGCTCTGTCACATGCAGTGGGCGGTGGGAAGATTATAGCACCTAGGACTGTGGAAACCGTGACACGATGCACCTGTACCCGAGACATCCACCCTCCTACATACTGGTTAAATTACTTCCTATCCCAGAGGAAACCATACTCACTTCCCCTGAAGAAACTTGTCCTTGATTAATACAGATCCAGGTGCCATATTTAAAGTGGGAGGAGAGACATTTCATTCTACACATTTTATTCTACATTTTATTCCAATAAAACAGAGTGTCGTGGTTAGACTTTATATCCGAAGCAATGTTTTCAAGGTACACCTTGTTCTTGAAGCCCATCTATGCTCATGTTAGCCCCGGGAGGAGGTTAGGGCACTGAGAAGAGCAAGAAAGACTGTGGGGGACTTCTAAAAAATTACTGAGGAAATACATATCAATTACAAAAAATACATATTTTTAAAAGTGGCCCTTTATTCCAGCACCCAGAAATAGCCACTGTTAACAAAATTATCCTTACTCTTTTTACACATACCCAACTAGAAGAAAATAGTGTTTACACGTCCAGGGGCTGACCCTTACCAGAAGAATGAGTTTGTCAACTGCTGGCTTCCTGACAGAGAAGGTGGTAGGAGAGGAAGCCCTACAAAAGAGAGGCTGCACTGTTCAGGTTCAGGAGTGTGAGCTCTGGGAATTATCGGGTTGAGAATCACTGCTTGTCAAGGGGAAAAGATCACACAGTACCTTTTGTGTCTGTGGTACTGTGTGTCCTTGGATAAGTTACTTAACCTCTCTGTGCTTCACTGCCCTCACATCAAGGTTGGAGATAATAACTGTTCCCATAGGACTGTTGTGAGATTTAAATGCACTAATATTTATATGCTTGGAGTGGCATCTAGCACATGGCAAGTGCTCGATAATTCTGTTATTGTTAAGAATTTAATCTGGGGCACCTAGCTGGCTCAGTCAGTAGAGCGTGCGACTCTTGATCTTGGGGTTGTGAGTTTGCGCCCCATGTTGGGTGTAGAGATTACTTAAAAATTTTTAAAAATATCTTTAAAAAAAGAATTGAATCTGGTTTAATCGGGTAAGAGAAGATGGTAATTTCACAACACCTGCTGGTTCTCTAAGTAGCTGGGAGCAGCAAGCTCACTGTCTGTGAAGGTTCCATTTCTTACCTACATGGACGCATCTGGGTGTGTGTGTGTGTGTGTGTGTGTGTGTGTGTGTGTGTGTGTGAAAATGCGCACTGGGAAGGATTAAGGAAGGAGTGCTTTCTTGGAGAGAAGGGAATAAAAGGCGGATTTCAAGATAAGAAAGACTAGGGCCCCTGTAGAAGGGTTGCTTCTTTCTTGTTTTTTTCTTTTCCTTGGGCTTTGGGAACCACCACAGTATCCAGTTTGTGGATCCCCCACCATATTGTTATTCTCTCTAGTTAGCCCCAAGCCTTCAGTAAACCCTTTACACAGAGCTGTTTGGGGACTTGGTTTGGACAAGAAAGGGTGTGCTCTCAGCTTCTTGGACCCCCGCTCTCCCGCCATTCTCTGCTGCTTCCTCCCCGCTGGAGGGAGAGGCAGGGGAGCCAAGGCACCAAGGACAACATTTGCCAGACTTTGAATTCCATTCCCTTAGTAAGTATTCAGATGAGGACTACTCTCCCTTCTCTGTGCGTTTCAAGAAAAACACATTGCTAAACCCTTCTTTCAGAAATTGTATCCCTCCCTCTCTTTTCTCTCCTCCACCTTAAGGTGGCCGGTCACCAATTTATTTCAAGTATGAAATTCCTCAGACGGTGATTTCCAATCTCTTTACCCTTATTGTTCCCAAGGTTAGTTGTTAAATGGCATTTTGTTCACCTTAAAAGGCAAATAACCTCAGCTAAATTTTGAAAGCAAAAATTGCACCCCCCACTTTTCTTACTGTGGTACATTATATACACGCACGCTACTCCTGCCCTTGAACCTTGGCTGGCTAGTGACTTACTTTGACCAATAGAATGTAACAGAAGAAATGCTGTGCCAGTTGTGGCCTAGCCCTTTAGAGACCTGTTGGCCTCTGCACCTCCGCTCTTGGAGCCCTGCAGCACCAGGGAAGAAGCCTTACCTTGTAGCTAGAGAGGCCCAGCTCCCACAAGGCACTAAACATGCAAATAAGGCCATCTTGGAAATTCCAGCCCAAATGAGTGATCCCAGCTGTCTTCATCTGTTCGGGATGCTTTAACAGAAATGTCATAGCTTATAAACAACGGACACTTATTTCTCATAGTTCTGGAAGTCCAAGATCATGGCACCTGCAGATTGAATGTCTGGTGAGGGCCCTCTTCCTGGTTCATAGACAGCTATCTTTCTGCTGCGTCCTCACATGACGGAAGGAGGGAGAGAGAGCCCTTTTGGGCTTCTTTTATAAGGGCAGCCCTCTTTGGCTTCCTATTCATGAGAGCTCTGACCGCCTCGCCTAATCACCCACAGGCCCCACCTCCTAATAGCATCCCCCAGGGGTTAGGACTTCAACGTATGAATTTTGGATGGACCCAAATAGTCAGACTACAGGGCCAGCCTCTGCCAAATGGAACAGAACAACCACTTAGCCGATTTAACACCACAACTCATAGAATCATAAAAGGTAATAAATCCCAAACCCCACTTCTTAACATATCAGAATTACAGGCTTTCTTCTACATCTGACTATGTGCAAAATCCCCTTCAAGCTCTGCCTTGGGAGCAAGGGTGGAGGGAGTGTCTGGCACTCAGGGAGGGAATGTAACATATCCTGATGCTTAACAGGGGTGGGGAAGGTGGACCTTATTAAAAGTAAGCAAAAGTTATAGAAAGCTACTTGAAAAGAGGATTCTGATAAAATACATTTGAAAGGAGGTCAAATATATATTTGAAAAGAAAGAAACTCATGGTATTTATTCAGATAAAGAGAAATAGGACATTGAAGATTTGTACAGGGATCATGTTTGTTCAAGGGAGTAATACACTAAGAACATTTCTTAAATTTTTAACTAAATATGTGACAAGAGTTTCTTTGTTCTTTTGTGGAGCTTTTTTGGCTTATGGATGGGCCAATTTCCTTATCTTTATAATTTGTCACATTCACAGTGGCTGTTTCTAGTGGGTGGGACCAACTGAAATTATCTGTATTTTTTCTTCTCACTCTGACTCCTTCCTCAGTATCCCTTTTGCTATGGACCCCTTCAAGTTCACTGGATCATTGTCAGTAAGAAGGAGGGACTGTTTAGAAGATTGACGCCTGGGACACCTGGGTGGCTCAGTTGGTTAAGCGTCTGCCTTTGGCTCAGGTCTTGATCCCAAGGTCCTGGGATCAAGCCCCGCATCAGGCTCCTTGCTCAGTGGGGAGCCTGCTTCTCTCTCTGCCCCTCCCCCTGCTTGTGCTCTCTTCCCCCCCCCCTCTCTGACAAATAAATAAAAATCTTTAAAAAAAAATAGAAGATTGACACTTATTTGCTCTCTGGGATGTGCATGCTCCAAAGATGTCTACAACTGACTATTGTCATTTTGACCAAGACAAGTCCTGGTTGAGCACTTGTGAGAAGGAATGAGAAGGAATCATTTCTTACAGAGAATAAAAAAAATTTGTAAGTAACATTGCTCTATTCCAGCTGATTCAATTTCTTGATAAACGGTGGGGACCTGGGGGACTCAGTCGGTTAAGCATCTAACTCTTGATCTCAGCTCAGGTGTTGATATCAGGGTCATGAGTTCAAACCTCATGCTGGGCTCCATGTTGTCTTAAAAAAACAAAATACTACTTTTCACTTTTATTCTCAAAAGATGAAGAAAGGGGCACGTGGGTGGCTTAGTCAGTTGAGCGTCTGACTCTTGATTTAGGCTCAGGTCATGATCTCAGGGTCGTGGGATCAAGTCTCATGTTGGGCTCCAGGCTTGGCACAGGGTCTGCTTGGGATTCTCTCTCCTTCCCTCTGTCGCTCCCCACTTGCACACTCTCTCTCAAATAAATAAATAAAAAAAATTTTTTAAAGGGAATAGATGAAGAAAGTCAGGGAATGGAAAAACTAACGTTGGAGCCAGCAACAAAGAAGGACTAAGGGTACTGCCATGCCTTATTTGTAGAAACTGTTTCACTAGAGGATTAATACAACAATGTACCTAAAAAGAGGTGGATGCAATGGTGAGAAATGAAGGAAAAGGGCAGTAAATACTAAAATGGGGGGCACCTGGGCCGCTCAGATGGTTAAGCATCTGCCTTTGGCTCAGGTCATGATCTCAGGGTCCTGAGACTGAGCCCTGCATCAGGCTCCCTGCTTAGCAGGGAGTCTGCTTCTCCCTCTTCCTCTGACCCTTCTCCTTGCTCATGCTCTCTCTCTCTCTCTCTCTCATGAGTAAAAAATCTTTTAAAAAATGCTAAAATGTTCCCAACTAGTCCAAAACTAATCTCTGTCTTATCTGACAAGCATGTCTTGCCCCTGAGCTCAGAGCTTCATTATCCACTCAGTCCTCAGTTCCCTGAGACAGAAATCTGAAAGTCAGCACAGACCTCTTCCTTTCTCCTCATCTAATCAATGACCAAATCCAGCTGTCTGACATCCTAATCTTTCTCCAAACCATTCCTCCTTTCTATCTCTACCACCCAGGTCTACCAGGATGTCACTAACCCTGCCTCGACTATTACAGGAGCTGTTGGACTGGTCTTGCTTCTGAATTTGTTTCTCTTCAACTCACCAATTACCAACCATCAAAGTTACCTTGGTCAAATACAATTCTGGTAATGCCGGTCTTGGTCAGTGGCTCCCCATCACCTACTAAATAAGTTCTAGTGTCTGCCTTCTGAGTCTCCTTTCCCTGGCTTTGTTTCCCGTTACGCTGCTTAGGAGTCTCTACACTGCTGCACTGTCTTCTTGCACACGCCTTTCTGTACTCTCGTTGCTCCAGCCCGAACTCCCCAGTCGTATCTCATCATTCATCTCATCTCAGTCTCCAGGAAGCCTTCCCTGATGCCCACCCACTTCTCATGGCTCAGTCAGGTGAGTGTCTGACTCTTGATTTAGCTCAGAGCATGATCTCAGGGTTGTGAGATCAAGTCCCACAGTTGGCCTCTGTGCTCAGCATGGAGTCTACTTGAGGTTCTCTCCCTCTCTCTCTCTGCTCCCCCCGCCCCTCCACTTGCACTATTTCTCTCTAAAATAAATAAATAAATAAAATCTTTAAAAAAATAAGTCTCCTTCAAAGAGGGGTTTGCAGCTCCCTCCCCACCACGAGAGAGGAACAAATGCAGAACATACTGATGACTGTCTCCTGGGAAATCCTCCCCCCAAGAACCCCTATTCCAAACTCTTTTATAGGTTATAGGTGGGTGATTGCTGATGCAGGAAGAGCCAGCTTCTCCATCCCTTACTTGTGTGTGGGGTCCTAGGAGTACATGTTACCTACTACGACGTGCTTGGCCTTTGAATTTCTGCTGAAATTCCAAGTCAGAACCCCCTTCTAACATCCTATAACCAATAAATATGAATTTCAGATCTTGGGTAATACGATAAAGAAAATAAAATGATAGAGATTAAGAATGGTTGGTTTCCCTCCCAAAATCTGAATGAGGAGGATCCACTACTAGAAGATATGGGAGCAGAGAAAAGAGCAAGTGCACAGCCCCCGAGAAGAAACTGAGCTGGGCACATTCCAGGTCCCCAGAGAAGGCCAGTACATCAAGTGTGTAATAAGCAAGGGGAGGAAGTCTGAACTGGAGTAAAAGTAGAAGCTAGATCATACAGGACTTTATAAGTCCTATAGCAATTTATTTTATTCTAAATAGTGAGAAGTCATTGGACAGTTTTATGGGGATGTGATGTGCTCAGATTTTTAGGTTTTGTAAAGGATTATTCTGATCGCTATGGGAAAGTAGACCACAATCGGGAAAGTAGACCACAATCAGGAAAGAGAAAAGGGAGGCTGGAAGCTGTTGAGAGATGATGACCTGGATTAGGGTGGCAGCCCCTGTGGTGATCATGCAGGTAAATAATTTAACACTCCTCCCGTTGGACCTGGCTGTTCTCATAGTTGATGGCAGTCAAGCCTTCGGACAACATCACAGACCTTAGACTGACACCTTGACTGGAGCCTCCTAAGACTCTATGAAGAAGAGGACCCATTTAAGCCACGCCCAGAATCCTGCCCCTCAGAAACAGTGAGAACATACCATGCATGTCATTTTAAGCTGCAAAATGTGGGATAATTTGTTACACAACAATATGGAATGAATACAGCTCCCAGATGACACTGAAGCTCTGTGGTCTGAAGACCACACTCTGAGTGGCAAGATTAGGGAGAAGAGTGAGATCATTTGGAGAGGGCTGAAATAGTGTAAAAAAAAAAAAAAGGCACTGAGTCAGTGGTTTGAGAGCATCTCAGCCACTGCACATTCTACTGCCTGTCCTCCTGGCACAATCACAACCAGCATAAACAGAAGAAATGTTTGCGTACACACGTCTCTTTGCCCGTTCCAGAAGTTGCTCATGATTTGTAAGTACGCTGAATAAAGAAAATCGTTGGGATAGGGAGTCAATAAGATTGGGCAAACAAGTTTTCTTCAAAATTTGCTTAGCGTTGGAAAATTTAAATGGTCTATCAAGTTGGTTTTTTTTTTTTTTTAAAGATTTTATTTATTTATTTGACAGAGAGAGACAGCCAGCGAGAGAGGGAACACAAGCAGGGGGAGTGGGAGAGGAAGAAGCAGGCTCCCAGCAGAGGAGCCCGACATGGGGCTCGATCCCAGAACGCTGGGATCACGCCCTGAGCCGAAGGCAGACGCTTAACCACTGCGCCACCCAGGTGCCCTTATCAAGTTCTTTATTATTGATGATTTCAGTTATCTTCACAGATTTGCACTCCTTCATTTTAGGTATTAGTTTTTAAAAACTGTTACTGGATTGAAGAACTCGGAGGAAAACAGAGTCAAAGTCACTGTTTCTCTCCTCAGAATGCTGTATTATGTAAGCTATGCAGTCAGATCTTCCAAGCAGGTGACAGGATCAAGAGAAACAAGAACATTATATACACCAAAAAATGTACAAAATTGTTCATAGCATTGCAACCCTATCCACGATAATAAAAAACTGGGGGGGGGGCATATCTAACAGCTGGAAAATAAACTGAAATATTTACACAGTGGAATACTATGCAGCAATAAAAAGGAGAATTACTGAGACACCTGGGTGGCTCAGTTAAGTATCCAACTCAATAACACTTCAGGTCTTGATCTCACGGTGTGAGTTTGGGCCCCATGTTGGGCTACACACTGGACGTTGGAGAACACTTTAAAAAAAAAAAAAGGATGCATTACTGATATACAGAGCAACACAAATAAATTCTTAAAAATTTTGTTGAGTGAAAGGATCCAGACAAGGTATACTGTATGATTTCACTCATGTGAAGTTCAAGGATAGGTAAAATAGCAGTGGGAACATGAAGAACTCTAAGAAGGGTACTGAATGGAAAGGCTACATGGAACTTTCTAGGGTGACAGAAATGCTTTATATCTAGATCTTTTGGGTGGATGTATAAAAATGTAAAATTCATTGAGTTGTATGCTTAAGATTTGTACACTTTACTGTATGCAAAGTTTACCTAAATTTTTAAATTAAAAGAAAAAAGGAGATAATGAGATATAGGAGTCTGGATCCCCAATTCTCACCTGGAGATACAAATTTGAGATTTTTCTGTGCAGAAGGTATTTCAATGCCATGGGTCTGCAGGAGATCAATTAGGAAAGTAATCTAGATAGAGGAGACACCCCAAGATTAAGCTCTAGGGAAGCAGAGGTTGGGAAAAGGAAAACTGGTCAGCAGAATAGACTGAGGTCAAGATTGGGAGAGGAGGAGAAGCAGGAGAATAAGGTCTCAGAGAAAAATGCTTTAATAATGAAACAGTCAAGGGACGTCTGGGTGGCTCAGTCGGTTGAGTATCTGCCTTCGGCTCAGGTCATGATCCCAGGGTCCTGGGATGGAGTCCCGCATCAGGCTCCTTGCTCAGCGGGGAGCCTGCTTCTTCCTCTGCCTGCTGCTTCCCCTGTTTGTGCTCTCTCTCTCTCTCTGATAAATAAATAAATGAAATCTTAAAAAAAAAAAAAAAAGAATGGAACAGTCAACTGCATGAAAAGCTACTGAGAGCTAGAGATGAAGCCAGAGAAATGTTAGTAGGGAAGACATCTTGCTGTCAAAACAGCTCTAACTTTCAACCTAACATAATCTACTTCCCTGCCACTTCCAACCCTAATTCCCACAGTCCCGACCTCAACACACAACCTGTAAAACCTAAAAACTTCTCATTTAAAGAAAAATAAAAAGCCTGCTGAAAATCAGTCATAAAATATTTTAAATTATTTTGAAACTCACCATATTGATACAGCTCCAAGACACAGTCCTCCTTTCAAAACACAATGAGAAACATAAAATAAAAGCCTTTTTTTCTTTAAAGAAGTCTCAAAACATTCTTGTTTCTTTTTTTTTTTTTAAGTTCTAAAAAATGTTCTGCAGAATAGGCAATTTGGACCAATTTTTCTAGAGCACAACTAGAAAAGCTAGATCAAATTTTTTAAAGTATCTGTTTGAAAGCATAGGAGAGTAAATAAGGCCATGAAGAACTATGTGCTCAGATCCAGGAGAAAACAGAAGGTGGGAATACAAGTTGCTGAGCTCAGTATTTGGGGCTCTGCCAATTTTCTAATTTCAGAAGATACAGCAGAGTAGATGAACAGAGCTTTGAACAGACTCATGACATTGGGGGAGCATGAATTCAGGGTCATACTCTAGGAATAGGGTTGAATAGATAGGCACTAATGCCCAAATCTGAATTATCTCAATTTCTGAATGGATTAAGTTGCTCTGAGATTGACAGTGGTGCTAGCCATGTGTCAGAAGGAAATATGCATTCTCTCTGGAGGGAGAGAACATTATTTTAGGATTCAAATTATCTCTATAAGTTTCCACAATGATCACATTAAAAAAAACCAAAACAGGGGCGCCTGGGTGGCACAGCGGTTAAAGCGGCTGCCTTCGGCTCAGGGCGTGGTCCTGGCGTTACGGGATCGAGCCCCACATCAGGCTCTTCTGCTATGAGCCTGCTTCTTTCTCTCCCGCTCCCCCTGCTTGTGTTGCCTCTCTCGCTGGCTGTCTCTATCTCTGTCGAATAAATAAATAAAATCTTTAAAAAAAAAAAAAAAAAAAAAAAAAACCAAAACAGGTATATAGGGAAACAAGTTGATGTATTCAAAAACAGAGAAGAAAAACACCTGACTCAAAAAGGAATCAGCTAACAGCGTTATCAGATATAGATTTTAAAATAACCATTCTTAATATGTTCAAGAAAAAAAGACAAGACAACTTTGGCAGAGCACTGGAAACTATAATGAAATAAATGGAAATTCTGGAACTGAAAAATACAATAAGAGAAATTAAGACCTCAATAAATAGGTCTAACAGCAGATTATATGAACAGGATCAGAGAAAAATCACCATCCATTAAAAAAATTGATAATGAACCACATTAAAATTAAGACGTTATGTTCTTCAAAACATATTAAAGTGAAAAGGCATGCCAAAGAGTGTTGGTATACAAAGGACGTATGTTCAAAATTTATAAAGAACTCCTATAAATCAGTAAGAAGAAAACCCAACATAAACAGACACTTCACATAAGAGGGTATCCAAAAGCACATAGTGAATACATTTTAAAATATAATTCTAAGAGACTAAGAACTTTTGGTTTAAAAAAAAGCTTTCCTCCATAATTCAGAAGCATGTGAATAACATAAATCAAAACTAAAATTTAAAAGCAAGTAAGATGCTGAAAAGAACACACATGTGTTAATAGTAGTTACTTTTAGGTGAAATTATGAGTGATTTTTCATTTTTTCATATTGCATATTTCTGAAATTAAAAAAGTTATTGTGGCATTATTTTTGTTTTTAATGGATAATATTCACATGGTTCAAAAAGCAAGACATTATAATGTATATGTTGAGAAATCTCTCACCCTCTATAGTTTCCTCCAACTCACAGGACACCATGATTATGAGTTTCTTTTGTATCTTTACAGAATTAATGGGGAAACAAGAAAAGATCATGCACTCTTATTTGCCTTTCCTCCACAGAAGGCACACTTTATACATGGATATATTGTATCACTTAGCAAGAGATCTTGGAGAGCTTTCCATTGCACTACACAGGGAACCCTCATTCTTTTTCACTGCTGCATAATGCTCCATTGTACATATGTACTGTAAAAGGAGATTTCAAAAAAGAGCAAGCAAGCTTAGCTAAGAGAGTCTCTTTCAAAAAACAGTCAGGGGGCCATAAAGAAGGAGGAATTTATGCACTCATTGAAGGAAACTATGAACTTTTTGAACTTTTCAAGTCAGCAGCTTTGGCCTTCAGCCTGGACCACGGCAACTCAATTTTCCAATTACTTCACTTAGAAAGGATACAGTCCAGTTTAATAAGTTTCGATCTCTCATTTGCATTTCAACTCAACCAATCCCAGTTAACCTAGTTTTGATCACTGTTTTGCAGAGAGGACCTAAATGAGAACTGCACTCATGACCTTTCACCTTATAACTGTCCCCTCTTTGTCTTTCTCAGAATTCTATTCAGGCTTCAACCTGAACCTGTGTTTCCTGAATTGCAATTCTAATGGTCCAAATATAAGTCTGTTTGCTTTAATTTTCAGTGACTTCTTCCTTGGTTGACAGTATCATCGCTTTTTCTTTTTTTAAAATCAGTCCTCTGATGGACACTCGAGTAGTTTCCTATTTTTTGCTAGTACAATCAACAACTTCAGACATCATTTCATACGTAACCAAGTCTATCTATAGGAAAGATTCTCCATAATGGGATTGTTGGATCAAAGTGTAAAATGCGGCAGTGGCTTTGATCACACAAGAGGGTTGCGACATTCTGCTCTCCCATCAGCACTATAAAACCCATTTCCCTACATCTTCCTATACACAGCATATTGCCAAATGTTTCATTGTTTGCCAATCTGATGAGTAAAAAATATTATCTCAATGTAATTCCAATTTGCTTTCTCTCATTATAACTGACCTAGGCATCTTTTTGTATGTAAGGTCTATTTTTCTACGGACTCTTTGTTTCCCAGTTCTTTGCCTTGTGAAAGTAGAAATAAAACAGAGTCACTTATGTCAAGGGGTTTCTAAATGGAGCCAGGAGGCCATTAAGGAGTGGACCCTATGCACGTCCCGAGGGGTGGAACCATGCATTGTTTTAACTGGGCCCAATCCCAAGTACTTCAAGAATGAGGCACCAACACCTGCAACTTGCTACAGACTTTTGCTTAGTGATAGCCTTAGCAACCAATTATGTTTAGCCAAGATTGGTTTTCTGCCGCCAGTGCCAATCAAAATTCTTTGTAAACAACCTATACAAGCATTCCCTTTTTGTCTCTAAAAACCCCTGACTTTTGGTGACAAATGGTAGCTATACTTGTGGTGAGCATAGCATAAGGTATAGACTTGTCAGATTACTAGGCTGTATACCTGAAAACGAATGTAACATTGTGTGTCAGGGGCGCCTGGGCGGCTGTGCTTAAGCGTCTGCCTTCGTCTCAGGGCGTGATCCCGGCGTTCTAGGATCGAGCCCCGCATCAGGCTCCTCTGCTGGGAGCCTGCTTCTTCCTCTCCCACTCCCCCTCCTTGTGTTCCCTCTCTCACTGGCTGTCTCTTTCTCTGTCAAATAAATAAAATAAAATCTTTTAAAAAAACAAAACAAAACAAAAAACATTGTGTGTCAACTATACATCAATAAAAAATAATTTAAAAAATAAAAACCCCTTTATTTTGCTCCCTGGTGGAACAATATTTTGGTCGCTGCCAAAATCTGTGTACCCTGAATTTGCAATTCTTTGATCCCAAATATATACTTTTGCTTAATTATTGCCTCCAGACAATTTTAGGCTGCGTGCCTGTTTTTCTATTGGGTTGCAGTTTGTGAGCTATTTTACAATGAATATTTAATATATTTATATTAGAAAAAAAAATGATTCAGAAAAAAAAAAGATGTTAAAATTCCAGTCCTAAGAACGAATACACCAACCTCTCATCCACGAATTTGGAATCCGGCCAAAGAGGGATCCACAAACATTCTGCGACCACTTCGGCAGGAGCCGGGACCCCACAGCGCATACTGCTAAGAGTCTCACCTGAATCCAAACACCTGTGTGCTCAAGTGTGCTTGATTCCTAACGGAAAATTTGTGTGCGCATGCTCCGAACAGCCCGCGCCTCACCTGCTTCCTGACCGGAAATCGGTTGTGTGGGGGCATACACCTGCGCTCCAGGGGACTTTCCACAGCGAACTAAAGGCGTTTGCTGCTGATGGCCTTTGTAAAAGTATTTTCACTGGAGTTGCAGAGGCAAGAGGTGCAATTAGGTGGATTTTACGAGTGAATAAGAGAGAGTAGAAGCAGATATATCCCGGTGGCCTTCAAACTAGGGTCAAGACTTTCCTAAAAATGCTCTTCCTGAGAGCATGCGTGTTTGTGGGCGCAGCTTCTCCTTTCCCAGTCAGCTTTCACATCACCTTTCTCCCTTTCTACAAAAGAAAGGCATACCTCTCTTCCTCCTCATAACGACACATTGCCCCAGGGTGTCAAAATGTCCAGTGATGACGAGCGGCAGGACAGTGCAAAATGTTGGGATTGAATTTGGAAAGCAGTAAGTCCAAGAAATTATTTTGAAATTCTGGTGTTTTCTTATTCTTTGCTTTCAACCAAATTGAAGGAGAAGCTAGCTGTCAGTCTGTAGATGATAAAGTGATGATAGTTCACACAATGTAATTTTTGGCATTAAGAGTCCAAAGAAATGACTAATATTGCTATAACAAAATCTCTTCTACTTCTCTCTACTTAGCTTTGTGGCTTTAACATTTTGAAATACCCTCATGAATCTCAAAAAGTCATTAATGTTTGATATATATTGTCACCTCTGACTCTGAAAGACTATCCTGGAATACTACAGAATCATCACTGCCATTTGGGGGCTATTTTCATGTATTTTATACCAATTTGAGAAAAAGTATGGCAGTCATATATGTCAAAGCATGATAAAAACCTTATTATACCAGAAGTAAATATGGATGAAAAATTTATTTAAAAGCTCTCCTAAAAGTGCTTTGCTCTTAAAACCAAATTTGCTTTGTTTTCTTCACCGAAATCTTAGATTTTGAGTATTTTAAAAATAGTATTGGTTTTTGTAAAAACAATAGATTTTTGTCAAGATGGTCACTTTCTAGCAATTATATTTCCTTAGTTATTAACATGTCTATAACGTAAAAAATATATTGAAAGACAGAGCTACTTACATTTAAAACTTTAATTTTGTCATAGGAATACATTTAATACCCTATATCTCAGGAGCTCTCTCCTAAATAACAACTGATTGAAACATAAACTTCATATCTCATGATGTATAATTTCTTTTTACCTAAAATATTAAACCTATGGAAAGGAACAGCATAAAATACAAAAATGAAAAACAAATACACAAACAAATACTCCTACTACCTGAATCCTGAGTTTCAGATCTGGATTTAGGTAGGAAATCCAAAAAAATTTTTTTGCTATCTAAATCTATTTATTCCTAAATTTCAACTATCCAACAGCAGGAATTTGGATAGCAAAGAAATGATTTAAAAATGTACTTGAGGGGCACCTGGGTGGCACAGCGGTTAAGCGTCTGCCTTCGGCTCAGGGCGTGATCCTGGAGTTATGGGATCAAGCCCCACATCAGGCTCCTCTGCTATGAGCCTGCTTCTTCCTCTCCCACTCCCCCTGCTTGTGTTCCCTCTCTCGCTGGCTGTCTCTCTGTCAAGTAAATAAATAAAATCTTCAAGAAAAAAAAAAAAAGAAGACACTGACCTAGTTGGAAGTTTGGAAACTTGAGTATATTCTAACTTTGCAACCAACTAATTGGTATAATGACTTTAGCCTCTCTGGGCCTCAATTTCACCATCTGAAAGAACAAGAGACTCTTTAAGATCCTTTCCAGATCTTTATAATTCTATAATTTCAGTCTTTTTAAAAATCTATTTTGAGATATAATTGACATATAATAAAATGCACCCATTTTAAGTGTATAGTTATGTGTTTTGACAAATTTATACTATAATCAAGTTACAAAACATTTCTACCATAGTTCCTCTATACCCTTTTGTAGTTAATCTCCCTTCCCCCATCCTCAGCCCTAGGCAACCACTAATCTGTTTTCACTGTAGTCTTGCCTATTCTAGAATTTCATGTAAATGAAATGATACAGTACATATTCAATTTTACTATTTTTTTTCAATTTTATTTTTAAGTAATCCCTACACCCAACGTGGACTCAAACTTACATCCCCGAGATCAAGAGTTGCATGCTCCACCAACTGAGCCAGCCAGGTGCCACTCTATTTTACTAAAAACTGTCGCAAAATAGGGGCACCTGGCTGGCTCAGTAGGTTAAGCGTCTGCCTTCGGCTCAGGTTGTGATCCTGGGGTTCGGGGATCAAGTCCCACATCGGGCTCCTTGCTCAGCAGGGAGCCTGCTTCTCCCTTGCCTGCTGCTCCCGCTGCTTGTGCTTGCTTTCTCCCTCTCTCTCCGTGTCAAATAAATTTAAAAAAAGAAAAGATACGTCTTGGAAGGAGGGCTGCTCTATCTGCAGCTCTCACTCTCTCTCCTTCAGTAAACCTCTGAAAACAGTATAGGTCACTAACAATATCGGGAAATAGTTTTCCTACCTAGCTCCTCCCTCAAATGCTGTTAACTTTGTCTAAATAATGACAAGACCTTCCACAACAACCACCAAAGAATTAGGCGCCTCTTTTCTTTTTTGCACTAAATACACACCCACACCACACCCACTCCGACCATTCTCAGCGATTCAAAATATAGGAAGAGGGATATAAAACTCTCATCTTAAAGAATTTAAGGCTACCTTCCAAATATTAAAATAACAATGCAACAATAACAGTTAACTTTGATGGAGGGCTTACTAAAAGCCAGAAAGTACTGTCCTAGTTGTTTTACATCTATTAAATCATTTAATCCTCCAACAATCCCAAAAGGGTGGGAATGGTATGATCACCACATCATCTTCCCCAATAAATCAGCTTTAAATGAGAGTGGGAGAGCTAGCCTATTGAACTGGCTAGGTATCCCAGTACTTTTTACCTAGGAGGTACAAAAAGGTGAGACTCAAAATAGTTGCTCGATGAATAGCTGAAGGATAGCTGAAGAATTAATCTCAGGTATTAGATGTGAAAGGTATTTTTTTGTTGTTTTTACATTAAAATTTGGCCTTAGCAGATTTGCATAATAGGGCTTTAGCCTCAGCTTCCAAAGCAATTAGCACATCTCACAATATCTGGCTGAATGTTCTGAAGAGGGAAAATTACAAACAACATGATGCAATAGTGTGGAATAAGCTCTGCTACCAGATAATCTTTTCTGCAATATTTTGTCCCTTAAATATTGGGCTGAATCTTAACCAGGATAACCTCATTTAAAACAATCTTAAGGGGGTATCTGGATGGCTCAGTTGGTTAAGCAACTGCCTTCAGCTCAGGTCATGGTCCTGGAGTCCAAGGATGGAGTCCCATATCCGGCTCCCCGCTCAGCAGGGAGTCTGCTTCTCCCTCTGACCCTCCCCCCTCTCGTGCTCTCTCTCTCAAATAAATAAAATCTTTTAAAAAAATAAACAATCTTAAAATGTATAAAGTACACCTTGTAACGGAGCTAATTTTTTCGTGAAAACCTGTGCTCTAGAGCCCACCCAGACTTCTTCTGAGAAGATGGAGTGATTCAGATCAAGGGATTTTTCAAACAACTTTTGTCATTAACATTTATTTCAATTAAAGACATGTGAATTCAGAATTAATGTAAGGTAAAACCCTTCCAAAGTATTTGGCAAAAGAAATACTATTAAGAGTTTGATGAAAATGTTTTTGGTACCTGTGCTATGTATTACAGACATTAACAAAATAAAAAGCATATTCTGAAGAGAATCAAATTCCGATAAATTCTGGTTTGTAAAAATCAGTTCACTGGTACAGTCCTCACAGGGGAGAAGCAATTTGCCTTTTTTACCATTAGCTAAAAATCTAAAGAGCATCCTTCTCTTCCAGTTGTGACCATCGCCACACTATATAACATGTAAAGCCTAAATCCTTTTAGAGAATACAGTAAAAGGAACAAGACTCTGGTATTTATAACAGAACTTACAGATCATGTACTATAAAACATTTTCTTTTGAAAATACAAATTTTATAATCTATTTCAAAAATATCAAACAATTGAAAAATATCTAAACTGGAACAAAATTTGCGAACAGAAGTTCAAAAAACTTGGAAAAGCCATACATATAACATCAAATAACATCTAGCTTCATTTATCAACTAACTTAACTCTCTTAAAATGATTTCTGTATGTGTTAACTGAATTTAACACCTCAACATTTCATAGAAACTGCCATTCTGTCACACATTATCAAAGCCTGTTCTCTAAATAATTTGAAAATTCCAATAATGAGACAAATGAATACAGAAAATAGAAACAGTGCATCTTAAAGTTTTTCAGAGGCCTACATACAAGTAATTTCCAAGCACATAAATTTTTATATGCTTATGGTTCAGAACAAATTTTCCCTGAGCACTCTTTCTGCTTGGTTAGAAAAATTAAAACATGATCTATAAAATAGAATTTAGTTTGATTTCTACTGAATGTATGCCATTTTTCACCCATCAAATGTATTTGGGAATGTTTCCTTCTTGACATTGCTAAAGTCAATAACTGTTTGAAGGGGCTATTCGAATGGCTTTAGAAATATGGTTAAGTTTTAGAGCCCTGAGAACTGCACAGTGGGTGTTTCATACAACCGAAATGATTCACTATCCTAAACTACTGGTAGTTATTTTAACAGATTCAGAATGGCACTAGTGTCACAGAAGAAGAGGTAATAATCAGTAATTTCAGCTCAGATAACCAACAGACAAGAAATAAAAACCGAAAGAAAAACAAGTTGGATTAACATTGTGCTTTCCATGGAATAATGCTGAAAAAAACTGACCCTCCTGCCCAACAAAGGAAATACCTCGCACCTTGAAACTTTACTTAATGCAATCTTGAGAACTGTCACTTGTTAATATTCATGCAAACTTAAAATCAGCATCACTGGGCGTTTCATCACACAAGTTGCAGTTCCCAATGCTATCCCAAGATTTACAGCCCAAAAGACATGCACAGTAGCACCACCAGCTGTGTTCCCTTAATTTTTTAAGGTCTTAAAAAATCTTAGCTATTTGAGAGCTTAGGCCTCTTCTCTTCCAAATAAATAAAGGATAACAAATATAAGGAGTCTTAACTATGCAAATTTGAAAATACTAATTTTCCACAGAGCCGAGCATCACATTAAAGGAAAATCAGATTTAAGAAGTTTCATATTTACAATTAGATGTCAGAAGACCTAACTATACATTCTCCTCAGCACTATGCTTTATGTGGTTTGCAAGAATAATTAATAAATAACTTAAAACATTTAGAAGTCATTGTTCTGACGATCTTCAAGAGGTGAGCAATTTCAGATGTCCAGAGGTGTGTCTTCTGTCTTTTTAGTTACAGTTAAGGTGCTTCATGCAGGACGCCCTGGACCAAAACGGTTTTTAGACCTAGATTTTTTTAAATAGAAAAGAAGGTCAGAGGTGCTTCTAAAACAGTAGGAATTTGCTGTTGCTTTAGGTTACATTTGCTTGACAGTATCAAAATTTAATGAAACTTCACGTAGTCCATAACCCATTTTTAAAAACTCTTGGAGTGAGACATATTTTGGAATTCAGATATTTTGGGGGGCAGGGGAGATAATATTGTACATATATTGTATATTATGGATTGGAGCAGTGCCCTATAATCAAACACATTAATGCTTCTTCAGTGAAACAAATGAACATTCATTTTCAGTGAGATAAATAAAAACTATAAATAGCATTATAGTAGCTCAGTTTGGGTTTGAGTTGCCACAAGTGTATAAAAAAGTCTTTTTGGCTTTCTGAGCTTTCTGGATTTCGGAACTTCTGATAAGGCATTTGGATCTGTAGTATTAATGACCCAATCTCAGTAACTGTTAATCTTTAAAAGAAAATTTGTGATGTAAAATGACAGAGGATCCAACAAGTTAGACTTCATTAAGAGAAAAAAAAATAAGGAACAGGAAAGACTTCAATGATTTAAATAAATAATATTTAAGCTATAAACAGTATGAAATTCTACTAATTCACAGTAGCAATAGAGTTTACATTCCTATCTGCAGCTGGCTCAGAACAGAGCTGATTCAATCAACAGAAAACTTAAAAAAACTAACTTTCATTAAATTTTGTGTTTATGACCTTAATAAGCCTTAAGTTTAAGTTAAAATCTGGTTCTGATTAATGTCCTGATGATCTAATCTTTGAAACAAACCAAACAAACTCCAATTATGTGCTGCTAGTGTTCATATGATTGTCCCTAAAAAAAGAAAATCACAGGGCACCTGGTGGCTCAGTCGGTTGATTAAGCGGGCCACTCTTGATTTTGGCTCAGGCCATGATCTCAGGGTCCTGGGACCGAGTCCTGTGTGGGGCTCCATGCTCAGTGGGGAGTCTGCAGGAGATTCTCTCTTGCTCCCTCCCTCTGCACCCCCCCCCACCCCGGTCGCTTGCACTCTCTCTTTCTAAAAATAAATAAATAAATCTTTACAAAAAAAAAAAGGAAAGAAAAAAAGGAAATCATTTCAAAGCCAGTGGCATTCTGAATTTGTTTATGCTGATTTACCTTGTATTTTTTTCTGAGCTGCTTTGCCGTGCAGTGACTGGCACTGAGGCCTTGATTTGCGCTTCAAGTCTGGAATAAATACCTCCTGCAAACTACAGAGTAAAGGGGCAAAATGAAGTTGTTATTTTAATGGAATCGATAGAAGCTCTGCTTTATAAAAATGACATTACTCTTTAGCTAAGAAGTAATTTTATTTTGATTTTTAAAATTCAGTCTCTCTGAATTATAATTTATGTGAATAATTTTACATATGGTAAAATTCACCCTTTTTAGTGTACATTTCTGAATTCTGACAAATGCATACAGTAGTATAACCATCATTAAAAGGGAGACATACAACACTTCAAACACCCCAAGAAAATCCCCTTGTGTCTCTCATAAGGCAACCCATTTGCCACGATTAGTTCCTGGAAAGTACTTATCTGTTTTATTGCCCCTATAGTTCTGCATTTTCCAAAACATTATATAAGTAAGTCATACAGTCTGGAACCTTTTCAATATGGCTTCTTTTGCTCGGCATAATGTATAGGAGATTCATTTATGTTGCTGATGTATCAGTAGTTCTTTCTTTTTTATATGTACCACAGTTTGTTTATTCATTTACCAGGTAAAGGACATTCAGGTTGTTTCTAGTTTTTGGCAATTCTGAATAAAACCACTATAAACACGTGTGAACTGATCTCTGCGGTGAGGAAATGTTTCACTTTATAAGAAACTGACGAACTGTTTTCCAAAGTGGCCATTCCTTTTTGCATCCCGACTAGCTTTATATGAGAGTTCCAGTTGCTCTCCATCCTGGCCAGCACTTTTTTTTTTTTTCATTTTAGACATTCTTGTTGGTATCCAGAGGTATCTCGCTGAGGTTTTAATTCACGTTTCCCTAATGACAAATGACGTTACATCTTTTTGTGTGCTTATCTGCTATCTGTATCCCTTCTTTCATGAAGTGTCTGGTTAATCTTTTGCCCATTTAGTTTTATTGGAATATTTATTTTATTATTGAGTTTTGAGAGTTCTTTATATGTTCTGGACACAAATCCTTCACTAGGTAAGTGTTTTACACTATTTTCTCATACATTATGGCTTATCTTTTCATTTTCTTAATAGCGTCTTTCAAAAAAAAAGTGACACTCAAAAATAGTGTCATTCAAATTTTGATGAAGTCCAATTTGTCAGTTTTTTCTTTTATAGATCATGTTTTTGGTGTCACAGCTAAGAAATATTTGCCTAACCAAGGTCACAAAGATTTTAGAAGTTTTAACACTGTATGTTAACTATATGTAATTAAAATTAAAAAAAGAAAGATTTTGGAAGTTTTATAGGGAAGTAAATTTTTAAATAAAAGAATTAGGGCAAGAGTAATTATAAATACATAATACCAATACTAATGTTAATATATAGTGTTATGATTAATACATACTTTTAGTAAGAACATAGGTATTTCTAGTCATTGTTTTCAGCAAGATGACATCTTATTTTAGAAATAATATCTAAGCACACCCACAGAGTTGACTGAAATCAGCAACTTCAAAAAAGTCACCCTCTGGGTAGTCAGCATTTGGTCAGCAATTCATGGTTAATCTATTCTTGGTGTGACATTACACTTCCAGCAATAACCTACTTTATTGCGTGTGCTACAGAGGACCCGTGGACCATGGATAATAACATGGAGAACGTTTATGTGAGTCAATTAGCTAACTGGGACAGGATATAAAAATATATTAAAGTATTTAAATTGGTCTTTTCAATTCTGCCTAAAACATTTTTATACACCTCATGATAAAAATAAAGTAGGAAGGTATATCTAAGCAAGCACAGCACAACAGCATGTAATTCTTACTTCCTTTGCTTCCTTTGACTTGACTCGGTCCAGATCACCCAATCTCATCTTTATTAGGTGCCCTGTAATTTCAGACATCCGCCGCTGATCTGGAGGTAAAAAATAATACACCTGACTTTTTATGAGGATGATTTATAACTTTTATTTCTTAAAGAACACTTCAGCTATCAGGAATTTATGAAAATATCATTGGATACTATTTTACAGACACATACACTTATTTATCTTTGAAGCACTTTAGGCAGCAAGTAGCACATGGCTCATATACAGACAACTGTGCTGCTTTTAAGGCTACTGTAAACCAACCTAAAACATGATAGTCAGTCATCTTTAGAGTGCAAGTAATGGGCAGCAGTCAGCCTCACACCTCCAAACCACAGCTGTATAAAACAGTACATTATCTGCTGGGATTGTCTACTAATAAAACTTTGGTTGAGGGACGCCTGGGTGGCTCAGCTGGTTGAGTGTCCCACTCTTGATTTCAGCTCAGGGCATGATCTCAGGGTCATGAGATCGAAACCCACATGGGGCTCTGCTCAGAGAGGAGCCTGCTTGGGATTCTGGCCACCCCCCCTTCCCCACCGTCTTTCAACAAACAAACAAACAAAAACAAACAAACAAATAAAAATTCTGGTTGATTTCTAAGGGAATGTGAGAATTCTGGGCTTTATTCTAGTTGCAACTTTCTAAGCTATTCAGCATACTTCATAAAATGAAAGATTCCTATCATTGTTATTTATACCTGATTTGTACATTATGTACATATTAAAACTTACCATCTTCCCTTTGTGCATCCTGGTTGAATCTCAAGGATCTTGTGGCATCCCATTTATTCTTCTGCATACTCACACTATTAGAAAAATTAAGCAAAAATCAGCATTGATGCTCTGAGAGTGGATATCTGATTGGATTAAGGAGCAATACTCACATGAAAGGAGACACATCTCTAGAGGTTGACTAAAAAAGAGTAGACAACATTAAGGTCCAATTAGAACACATTTACTGATTAGTGTTATAGTTAATAATAAAAAGCAGTTTACATTTATTGAGTTCAAGACACTGTACCAAAAGCATTACAAGTATTACTTCATTTAAGCCTTGCAATAACCACATGAGACAGCTGCCATAATTATCTCTATAATAAAACAGGTTCAGAGAAGTTAAGAAACTTGTCCAAAGAGATACAGACCTAGAATTTGAACCCAGCTTTATTTGACTGACCTAGCAGCCCAGCTTATGCAATCTTTTAGAATTCACCCACTTGAAAAAAATAATAATAATTCACCCATTTGATTGCTTGTGGTACTTAGTATGTAGATGAATATACAACTTGTCCAGTGTAATTGTGTGGAACTTGTCTCAACCCAGCCTTTCATACATTTTTGGAATCCATGGTTTCTCTTTTAGTCAAATGTGGTTACTACTATCTTCTTATTCCTACCTGGCTTTTTACCCCTTCCTTCAAAGGTATGGGAAATAAGAATTATTTTAAAAGGTCATAAAATGTAATTCATTTAAAAATTATAAAGTCTACTTACTTTTCTTATTTCAAAGTCCATCTTATTTTTGAATAAGTAATATTGGTTCAAAATTCAAAAGTTACAAATAGCACAATAGTAAAAAGTCTCTGTTCCCCATTCAATTCCCTTCTTTAGAGGCAACCAGTCCTTATCAACTTCCTATGCAGTTTTTCAGATATTTCATGCATATATAGAGAAAGACATACATATTCTTCTACGCATGCTACAGAAATGTTAGACTATGCCAATATACATACTGTTGAGCACTTTCCTCTTCTCACCTATCGATACATCTTGGAAATCTTTAATCTCAGTTTTTATGGAATTTCATTTTTATACTGCTAGCATTCTACTGTGATATATTTTTACTCTTCTTCAGATTTTTCTTGGCTATATTTGCCTGCTTATTTCTCAATATGAACTTTAGAACAGTAATGGATAATTTAGAGCTACCTTCTCTAATGCCTTTTCTTTCTTCTGACCACAGGGTGAAGACATCTGCTTTTTTGGTTGTTTTGTGAACTTCTTTGGCTTTTCCTTTTTCCCTGACAACAGAAAGTCAATGTTAGTCTCACATACTTCTCCAATGCACTTGTTACTTACTTATAAACAATAA
The DNA here is from genome assembly GCF_023065955.2 of Ursus arctos. NCBI lineage: Eukaryota > Metazoa > Chordata > Mammalia > Carnivora > Ursidae > Ursus > Ursus arctos. Next base: position 27,647,896 of record NW_026623100.1, on the reverse strand, counting down.
AACAATAAAACCATTAAAAAAATTGTTTCTTAAAACTAATGAATTACCTCTAAATAAAAAGTACATATATGGAGAAGTCAAACTGAATGTGTTTTTACAGGAGTTCATTTTAATTACTTTTCTTCTTTCTACTTGATGAAAAACTTTGGGGGAAAAAATCAGGGCAATGAATTCAAAGCCCCAATGAAACTAGATGTCGAAAGTGTTGGGGAAAACTATACATATTTCTCTGAATCTAATTCAATAGTGGAGCCATCACCTAATTCCAAATTTTTATATATATAAAAATAACTATAACTCAGAAAAACACATTTTGAGACTGGAATAAGTGAACCCACAAAAAAATCTTTAAAACGTCTTTTGCTTGGGGAGGAGGTGGGGCTATGAGGATAAAAATGGAGATGGGATAGAAATGATCTTGGGAGGAAGCAGATTTGGGACAAATTGTATTCTGGACAAGTGCATTCCTACAATCAATATTCTGAATTTATTCTGGCTGACAGTGTAGAGGAGAAAGGAGAGGAAGAGAAAAGAAGGAGGGGAAAAGCATTTCTCTCAAATCAATGTTTGAATATAAGGACAGTACATTAGCTCACTTTCCCAAATATCAAGTATTTGTATACAACCTGTGCAATTTTTGCTCTATCATTTAAAAGGGAAACTTTATGTTACTACCACAAATGGAAAATGTGCTACAAGGAAGATAACCTTTAAGATACTAAAAACAAAAAAACAAAAAAACGGATGCCCAAGTGGCTCAGTCAGTTAAGAGTCCGAATCTTGATTTCAGCTCAGGTCATTGATCTCAGGGTCTTGAGATCCAGCCCCAAGTCAGGCGCTGGGATGGGCGTGCAGCCTGCTTAAGATACTTTCTCCTCTGTCTCCCCTCCCCCACTCATGCTCGCGCGCTCTCTCTCTCTCTCTCAATAAATAAATAAAATAAAATAAAATAAAATAAAATAAAATAAAATAAAAAGAGTATTAATCTAGATAGGTTTATTTGCCCCCTGACAAGCCCTGAGTCCCTGACATGTGTTTATAGTTAAAATGGGAGGTAAACAAGTGTTATAAAATTGCTAATAGACATGACAGGATGAGATTTGATAATGGAATGTGAAGATAAGCTCCTTCCAAAGAAAACAATGACAAAAACAGAACAAAAATATTATAAACCATTATTTGTAGGTACTGGCAAAAAATCAAAGGGAGGTAGAAGGTTGAGTGTTTACATTTAAAAGATGCATAAGGAGGGGACGTGGGTGAGTGGGAGGGGTGAAAGAGGAGAGGAGGATTAAAGGGTACCTTACGGTGGTGAGCACTGAGTAATGTACAGAATTGCTGAATCGTGGGTGCCTGGGTGGCTCAGTCAGTTAAGTGGCTGCCTTTGGCTCAGGTCATGATCCCAGATCCTGGGATCGAGTCCCATATCAGGCTTCCTGCTGAGCAGAGAGTCTGCTTCTCCCTCTCCCTCTGCCTCACCCCCACTGCTCAGGCTCCCTCTCAAATAAATAAATAAAATGTTAAAAAAAAAAAAAAGAATTGTCGAATCACTCTATTGTACACCTGAAACTAATCTAACACTGTATGTTAACTATACTGGAATTAAAATTAAAAACTTAAAAAAAAAGATGCATAAGGTGAGAACTGTGAGTTTATGGCTTTCTGCCTGAGGGCACTTTCCAATACCTTGAGCCAAGGGAGGAAAATTACAGCCTTATGAGTTCCAGGACAAAGAAGACAGAATTCAAAGTCAGAGAAGCTGGAAGTTTAAGGGGGAATTTTGGAAGAAAGTCACAAAAGACTTGAGATCTAAAATGTGACTATAAACTCTGCTCAAATGAGTCTTAAATTATGAAAGCATATGGGAGACCCAAGGAAATCCAGCTAAACAGGCAAGCAAGAATTAGGTCGGGGTGTTGACCCTTGCAAGACAGAATTGTTCTTGGTGAGAGATCAGAGTTTCTTGTGCCTTTGATTAAATGCTTTCCCAAAATGCATAGAGATCAAGCTTCTGACACCAGGAGACTTACCTGGGACTGGAAAAACAACTAGAAATCTAGGGGGAACCCACAAAGCAAGGAAACCACTAAGCAGGTAAGCCCCCAAATCTGAATATAAAGTCTGTCCAAAACCTTGCCTGACTACTAAAACTACACAGGCTGGTATGACCCTGGGGGTCAGGCTAAAACAGTAGCAGTTACCAGATAAGAAAAACCTGTGCAGAGACACCGTTCACTACATTATCATGAGGGAGACAGATTTTGCAGTTTGGGTCAGGCCAGTTAACTGCCTACTAGAGCAAAAAATCCAAAAATCCTCAGAAAACAAAACAGATTTCAGAATTGCACAGATAATCTACCAAAAGTTACAAGATGAAGAAACCGAAAAGTATGACCCACTCAGAAAAGAAACTGTCAATAGAAACTGGTTCTGAGAGAGCTTATATACTGGATTTAGCCCACAATTATTTCAAAACAACTATTATAAATATGTTGGAAGGGAAAATGGTGTTATTGAATAAACACATAGGAAATCTCAACAAAGACATGGAAACTATAAAAGAAGAACCAAATGGAAATTCTAGAACTGAAAAGAACAATAATTGAAATATTTAGTAGATGGGCTCAAGAGAAAGTCTGAAATGGTAGGAGAATATATCAGTGAAATGTGAAGTTAAGCATTAGAAATTATCCGATCCAAAAAATAAATAGAAGAATGAAGAAAAAGAAAACTTCAGAAACCTATGGGAGAATATCAAAAGGTCTAACATACATGTATTGGAGTTCCAGAAGATAAGTGAGAGAAAGGGACAGAAAAAATACTTAAAGGGATAATGACTATAAGCTCCCCAAATTTTGTTTAAAACCTTAATTTACAGATCCAAGAAGCTCAACAAAGACCAAGTAAGATAGCCACAAAGGAAACCACACTTAGGCATATCATAGTCAGGCTTCAGGAAGTAAAAAATAAAATCTTCAAAGAATCAAGATAAAAAGGGCACATTATATACAGGGGAACAATTATATCAATGATTGACTTCTCATCAGAAATAATAGAGGACAGAAGATATTGGAATGAAACACAAACTGCTAAAAGAAAAAAATAATTGTTAAACAAGAATTCCATATTGAAGAAAACTGTACTTAGAAAACAAAAGTGAGGGGTGCCTGGCTGGCTCAGAGCATATGACTCTTGATCTTGGGGTTGTGGGTTCAGGCCCCAGGTTGGGTGTAGAGATTACTTAAAAATAAAATCTTAAAAAAGTGAAATAAAGACATTTTCAGATAAGTGAAAATGAAAGAATTTATTGCTGGTATACCTGCACTATAGGAACTAATAAAAGTTCTTCAGAATAAAAGAAATTAACATCACATCTGATAACTCAGATATAAAAAAAATAGTAAATATGTAGATATATATAAAAGACTAAATATACACATTTTTTTTGTTCCCCACATTCTTTAAATGACATACTACTGTTTAAAGCAAAAATCATAACCCTAACACAATTATATATAATATATATGAATATATAACAATAGTACAAAGAAGGGGAAGCTGAGGAAACTATATTATTTTAAGGTTATATTTGACCTCAAGTAATTCTTATTAGCTTCAAGTAGATTGTGATAGGTTGAAGATCATGTTGTAATCCTTAGAACAACCAAATGTAAAGAAATATAACTAAAAAGCCAGTAAAATAACTTAAATGATACACTAAAATTATTTTCTTAGTACAAAAAAAAAGCAGGAAAGGAAAAATAAGAGAAGCAAAAACATTTGAGACAATTAGAAAGTAAACAGCAAAATGGCAGAACTAGGGGCGCCTGGGTGGCTCAGTCAGTTGAGCATCCCACTCTTGATCTCAGCTCAGGTCTTGATCTTGGGGTCATGAGTTTAAGCCCCGTGTTGGGTTCCACTCTGGGCATGGAGCCTACTTAAAATTTAAAAAACAACAACAAAAAAACCCACAAAAAAACAAAAGGCAGAACTAATAGAACCATATCATTAAACACATTAAGTATAAATAGAATAAATGCTCCAATCAAAAGGTGACGATTGTCCAACTGGATAAAAAAAGCAATTTCCAACAACATGCTACCTACAAGACACACACTTTAAATTAGAAAACACAAAGAGGTTAAAAATAAAACGATAGCAAAAAAGATATGCCATCCAAATAGTAAACTAATCTACAGTGATTATATTAACACCAAACAAAATAGACTTCGAGACAAGCAATTTTACTGTAGACAAAGAGGAATATATCATAATGATGAAAGCGTCCATACACTATAAATGCATGCCTAATCACAAAGCTCTAATGTACACAAAGCAAAAACTAGTAGACTTAAAAGGAAAAATACGTAAATTAATTATAGCTAGAGATTTCAACTCTTTTTTACTAATCGATGGAACAAGAAGTCAGAAATGAGCAGTCAGAAAATAAGCAAGATTATAGAAGATTTGTAACAGACAACCAAACGAACCTGTCTTGACATTTATAGACCACTCTACCAATAACAGCAGAAGTCATATTCTTTTCATGCACATCTAGAACATGTGTCAATAAAATGTAAGGGATGAAACCACATTGAGTATGTTCTCTGACCATTATGGGATTAAATTAGAAACCTGTAACTGAAAAATATCTGGACAGTTTGAAAATATTTGGACATTAAACAACATACTACTAAATAATACATGGGGCAAATAAAAAAGCCATAAGGGGAATTAGAAAATATTCTGTGTTGAATATAAATGAAAACAAGACATAGCAAAGTCTGTAGGAAATAGTTAAAGTGGTGCTGACAGCAAATCTTACAGCTTTAAATGTTTATATTAGAAAAGAAGAAAAGTAAAAAAACCAATGATTTAAGTTCCTTAAGAAGCTAAAAAAGAGAGAAAAGGAAAGTAAGTCTAAAGTAATTACTAGGAAGTAAATACTAAATATGAGTGAAAACCAGTGAAATATAAAACAAACCATAGAGAAAGTCAATAAAATCAAAAGCTGGTTCCTTGAAAAGATCAATAAAATAAACCTCTAGCTAAACTGGTCAAGAAAAAAGTGATAAAACACAAATTACCAATATCATCAATGAAAGAGGAACATCACTGCAGATCCTTCAGACAGAAAAGGATAAGAAAACACCATAAGCAACTTTATGCCAATAAATTTGACAACTTGGATAAGATGGAGAAATTCCTTCAAAGACACAAGTTATCAAACAGATTCAAGAAGAAATAAAAGACTTGAATAGTACAATATTACAGCTACTAAAATCATAATTAAAAACCTTCCCATAGGGCACCTGGGTGGCTCAGTTGGTTAAGCATCTGCCTTCAGCTCAGGTCATGATCCCAGGGTCCTGGGATCAGGTGCCGCATCGGGCTCCCTGCTCCGCTGGGAGCCTGCCTCTTCCTCTCCCACTCCCCCTGCTTGTGTTCCCTCTCTTGCTGGCTCTCTCTCTGTCAAATAAATAAAATCTTAAAATAAATAAATAAATAAATAAATAAAATAAAAATAAAAATAAAAATAAAAATAAAAATAAAAATAAAAATAAAAACCTTCCCATAAAGAAAACTCTAGGCCCAGACGACTTCACTGCTGAATTTTATTATATATTTAAGAGAGAAATAATACAAATACTACACAAGTTCTTCCAGGAAAGGGAAGTGAGTGGAACACCGTCCAACTCATTTTACAAGATCAGTATTATCGTGGTAACCAAACTTGGAAGATATCACAGACAACTAAAAATAAACAACTAATATCGCTCATAAACACAAACAACCCTTAACAAAATACCAGCAACTCAAATACATTAATATATAAAAAGACAAATACCTCATAACCAAGTGGAGTTTACCTTAGAAGACTGGTATAACACTTGAAAAACCAATGTAATTCATCATATTGATATATGGAGAAAACCTAGATCATCATCTCAATAGATAGAGAAAAAGTATTTGATAAAATTCAACACCTATTCACTATAATAATTCAGCAAATTAGAAACAGAAAAGAACTTCTTTAACCTGAGAAAGGTCATTTATGAGAAACTGAGAAACCAACCACTAACATTACATACTTAATGGATAAAGACTGAATGCTTTCCCCCTAAGACAGGAACAAGGTAAGGATGTCTGTTCTCACCACTTCTATTCAACATGAGGTCCTAACCAGTGTAAAAAGGCAAGACAAAGAAATACAATGCATACATACTGGAAAGGAATCTAATAAACAAAGAAAAATTAAGTGAAATTAGCAAGGACACAGAAAAAAGCTCATTTGGAACAACTGAAAAATTGTCCAACTGAAAAATTTGACAATTTTTAAAAACCTACTTCCATTTATAACAGCATAAAAAAAGCACTTAGGAATAAATTTAACAAACGATGTTCAATATCTGCATACTGAAACTACAAAACATTGTTGAGAGACATAAAAGAATTAAATAAATAGAGAGACATTCCATATTCATGGATTGGAAGACTTGCCATTGTAAAAAAAAAAAGGTCATTCTCTCCAAATTGATGTATGGGTTCAACATAATCCCAATAAAAATTCCAACAGTATTTTTGTAGAAATAGTGACCTTTATTCTAAAATGTACAGAAAATGCGAAGCACCTAGAAATACCAAAATAATCTAAAACAAAAGAACAATTTTGAAGGACATACATCACCAGATTTCAAGAATCACTAAAAACTACAAGAATTAAGACTCTGGTATTGATATACTGATGTAATAGAGACACAATCAATAGAAGAGAACAAAGAGTTTAAAAATAGATCCACATGTAAAGGATCAGTTGGTTTTAAACAAAAGTGTCACAGGAATCCAATGGGGAAAGAACATTCTTTTCAACAAATGGTTCTGGAAAAACTAGCTATGCATATAGGAAAACAAAGGGAAGCTCGACCCTTAACTCATACCATATACAAAAATAAACCTGGAAGGGATCATAGACTTAAATACAAAAGTTAAAATCATACAACTTCTAGAAGAAAACAGCAGAAAATCCTTGTGACCTTGGGGTAAGCAAAGATTTCTGTTATTAAAACATGAAACATAAAAGGAAAACTAAAACATTAGAGCTCATGAAATTAAAAACGGGCTCTTCAAAAGACATCATTAATAAAATTAAAAGACAAGTCAAAAACTGGGGACAAATATTTGCAAAACATATGGACTTGTATCCAAAATATATATAAAGAATGCTTATAATTCAACAATAAGGCAAACAATCCAACTTTGTACAAAACAGGCAAAAGATCATTTAAACAAACACTTCATGAAAAAGATATATAAATGGCCAATTAGCACATGAGAAGATGCCTAGAACTATATACCCACTAGAATGGCTAAAGTTAAAAAAAGTAATAATATCAAGTATTGTTAGAAACGTGTAGCAACTGGAACTCTCATACATTGCTGGTGAGATGCAAAATGGTACAGTCACTTTGCAAAGGAGTATGGCAGTTTCTTATAAAGTTAAACATACACTTACCCTATGACCCAGCAATTCCACTCCTAGGTATCTACCCAAGAAAAACGAAAACATATGTCCACACAGACTTGTATGCAAATGTTCATGGCAACATTATTCATGATAACCAAGAACTGGAACAACCCAAATGTCCATGAAATGGTGAATGGATAAACATATTATGGTATATTCATACAATGGAATACTACTGTGTGATAAAAAGGAACAAACTACTGATATACACAACAATATAGATGAATCTCAAAAACATCACACTAAGTGAAAGAAGCCACACACAAAAGACTACCCATGATTCCATTTATATGAAACCTTAGAAAAGGTAAAGCACTGTGACAACAGCAGATTGGTGGTTATCTGGGGGTGGGATTGGCATAAGGGAACTGAGTGTAAAGGGGCAGGAGATAATTTTTTGGAGTGATGTTTTAGGTCTTAATTTTGGTGGTGGTTACCCAACTGTATGCCAAAACTCATCAATATGTACACTTAAAAATCGGTGAATTTTGCTACATATAAATTCTATCTCAATCAACTGGGAAAAACATCACACACAGCATAGTAGCTTTTTCTCCTTGACTAATTATAACTTAAAAATAATTGATAAAGAACTAGTTTTTTAATAAGAGGATTTGACACATGAAGAAAAATTATGTAAAACTTGGAAAAAAGACAAAGGGAGGGTTGTATGTCCTTATAGTGTCATATTAGAGGACTGCTTAGAAGTCTCATGTAAGAATTATTTAATTCTCAAAGAAAATATCCTTGTATCTGACTTTCCTATCTACTGTTCATTGAAGGCCCAGATGCTGTGAAGTTTTACATCAACTTGAAGATTTTTGTGTCTAATAGAAATGCAAATGATTTCTGTTTAGAAGAAAAGATAACCTCAAAGGTGATCGGGTTTACTGACTTATAGGACATCAATTAGTTTTGAATCTAACTTGCAATCCTCTTTAATATTCTTTTTCAAATGCCTATAAATACCCAAGTCTTCAACTGCTCTTTAAACCAATTTTCCCTGCTATTTGTCTCACTAAAGAGTTCAAAAATTTTGAAACAAGTTTATTCTTGTTATTTAGTTGTATAAAATCATGTTTTCAATTTTTTAAGAATCATACTCTGATTACTACTGCATAATGCTTCATTTGCGTGTTACTTCAAATCATCTCAGGCACACACTGATGTAAGTCATACATTTTGAGAAACCCATTTCACTTACACCTGAAATGAAAATGTGGAATATTATTTCTCAGTATACTGCACTTTTTAAATACCTTTGTGATTATTCTGTGTCAGTGCCAGGATTAGGGAATCTTGATGGAGCCTCCCTTATTTTTTTTCCATGTTGTAGCCTACCGTGTAGACTTAAAAAGCTAACTCCTCACCCATTGCATCAAAGCCTTCAGAATGCTACCCCTTCATAAAAGTAAGACTTGATTTTATCTTAGAAATCAGTACTTTGTTTCTTGGATATTTCTTCCTCATCTCCAACTTCATCTTCAGTGACCTCAGATCCAGTGGTATATTCTTCTTCTTCTGAAAATAACGATTGTTGTTTCTGAATTAAAAAAAACACACACACACCCTTTAAAAAACATAGTATTAACACACCTCTCATGGATTATTTCAAACATATTTACCTAAATTTATTTTGGATAAATGAGCCAAACAAGATCTGATAAAATGACAATGCCTCGTACAACATTTGGGAAATGGACATAAAAATTTCATTGTTTAGGATAGGATCACATTACATTAAACATTTTAAAATTATTTCCTTCACATATTCTAGCAGAGTGATGGGCACATATTAGGTCCTCAGCATTTGTCAAACTGCACCTCTAACACTCAACTGAATCTATGTTCCTTGATATTAAGATTAAATTAAAATACAGTAATTGCCATTATTAAAGTAGTCTCATAAGCAAGGACAGGTACACATTCCCTGGATAAATGTGGTCCTGGATTATTCAACCATAGCCTCATCAGCTTCCTGCATCTACCTACCCACCCTGCTTTCTGTCATCACTGATCCAAATTCCAGTTCCATTCTTGTGAATATTGGTAGCAGATGGCAGAGTAATGGCAAATAGTTAAAAGAAAAAAAAATCAACCAACCAACCAACCAACCAACCAACCAACCAACCAACCAAATGCCTGGAATTTAATAGATTTGTTGCTTTGTTCTATGTCCTAACGTGACTTAAAAGCGACTTTTAGAAGTCATTAGGGACACTTAAGGAGTATGCAACAAGATAATGGAGTATATGTCTGTTTTTAAAAATGGCACTTTCAGTAAGTGCAAAATTACAGAAGCTGAAAAGGATAATTGCATTGAACTAAAATCTGTAAAATAAGATACTGATAAGATTCTATTAAACTAAACTTTAATTATGGAAGAAAGAGATCCATGAAAGTGGAATATAGTTCCTTACTTACCAGTTGCAGAGTCCAGTTTTTCAGTGACAAAAACTATAAGAAAGATAAAGGAATAAGAGATTAATAAATCTGCATCTAACCAGACTGTAGCTCATTTTCATGTGGAGACTGAGAAAGAGTTGAAAAAAGCTGCAAGTATAGCTCCTTTCCAGGTTGAAACATAACTTAAAACTCAGGCTGAAAATGATGTATTACAAATTTCTTGTATCTGCTGCCTATAGAAAGATGTATATGTTTACAAAAAAGAAGAAGAAGAAGAAGACGAAAGAAAATCAACACTTCCCAGTGTCATTTCCAAAGGATAAGTAAATCACATGTAGAGATAATACAACTTATTTTTTGAACTATTTCAATCACTTTTTTAAAAAGATTTATTTATTTGTTTTAGACAGAAAGAGAGCACGAGCAGAGGGAGAGAGAATCTTAAACAGACTCTGTGCAGAGCAGGACACGGGGCTCGATCTCATGACTCCTAGATCATGACCTGAGCTGAAACCAAGAGCTGGATACTTAACTGACTAGGCCATCCAAGTGCCCCTTCAATTACTTTTTAATGTTTATATTTTACTATAAATTGAGGAACCAGATTATATATGGATAGTCAAGAAATCTAATTTGCTATTTTGTATATAATTCATAAATGAATGTTAATGATTGAATATTTGCAGTCATTTCGAGTTTACAATGCATTTTACATGGAATATTTCACTTTGTCAAGTAAACACTGTCTCAACCAATACAAAGCCAGGAAGTTCACAGGCAATTGGAGATTCCCTGGTTGTCAGGAACAAGAATCAAAGGAATCACAGCTATCCAGCCCTCTGAGAAATATTTGTCTTGAAACCTTGCAAGAACTAAATGCATTCCTGATTACAATTAAAAAAAAAAAAAGAATTTCGTACCAAAAAATTTATAGAATTAGGAAAGGACAAAATATCCCATACTATCTTCAATTCTCAAATCATTATTTGTCCATAATAAAACCTCTGAAGACCATGTTATATATTTTCCCCAAATTTAAGCTGACCAGTTATTAGTTGAGGGCAAGGAATGTGTCCTATTACCCTTAGAGTCCTACTTACTCAGCATAATACCTTGTTGTTATGATCAGGTAGTCAGTAAATGCTTATTATCTGAAAATTTCAATTTCAGTTTAAACCAGTTATTTCTGTCAAAGATTAAATATCATCAACTGTTTATATCAATAAAGAATAAGTGAAACAAGCTACTCACAGCATTGAGTTCCCCACTTTTGGGGCCCCATGGTGTATTTGGCTCCAGTAAAACATCACAATCTAGACCCTTTTCATCACAGGTACCAACCCCAGAATCACTTGAAAGAAAAAGACATTTTATGGAGAAATGTTCAATTTCACAAGAAGTTAAATGCAAATGATATCTTTTTTTATTGCAAATATTTTACAAATCGCTCTTTAGAAACACAGTTCTTGAGTATAAGGTATGCCACCTCAACATTTACATTTCTTAATTCATCTAGTGATTCCCCTAGCAGAAGACACTCCATATCGGGGAGCACCATGGCACTCCAAGCATCACACTTGTCAGGTGGTGAAATGGGCTGCTGACTGGTACTTCTGTGAGAATGGCCTTCATTAAAGGGTCCCCCACCCCCCAACCTGACATCCTGCTGCAACTGCAAAATGATAGAAGTGACTCAGAAATTATTAAACTCAAGGAGTTCAAATTCCTGCATAGATGACCTCAACCAGACTTTTTTCTAGTTCTATCAATCAAGCATTGAAGGAGGGCTTACATAAGTTGGGAAAAGAAAAACCCTCAAAAAATGAATTGCAGGTCCCAACCTTTCAATCACCAAAGACACCTTTTATTAGTTTTTCTTCCCCTTGGACCTCCAATATTTTGAAGTGTTTTTCCTATCAAATAAACACCTGCTTGCTCTTAACGAGAGCTAACATATAATATCAGTAAGCTTTCTGAAATAATGTAAACTATCTGGGGACTGACATTGATTTGGGGAAGCACCAGGGAATGGAGGATTCTGAGATGGGAAGCATGAATAAAGCTGCTGCACAGCGTTCCCCTGCCCCCACCGCCCTCGTCCTGCCTCACCTAACCGTATCCTTAGAAAAAGGCACAACAATGACATCTTTGTGTTTGTAGAGATCGTCCAGTATTCTAGCAGTTGGACAGGACGGCAAATCTCCACCTTCACCTTGATCGTGAAGAGCAACCACGTGATCCTTCACTTTACAACCCTGTCATGTAAGAGACACTGAGTTAGAGAGGTTGATTTGTTATAGAAATATTCCTGTAAAGATGATTGTATGTTTTTGTTCTTCGTTGCCCAGCCATATCATCATATCAACCATTTTACAACTTTTTCTCAAAAAAAAAAAATACAGTTGATTTTTGAACGACATGGGGCTTAGGGGTGCTGATCCCCTGCACAGTCAAAGATCTACATAACTTTTTTTAAAAAGATTTATTTTAGAGAGAGAAAGACAGCGTGCACTTGCATGCGTGCATGCACGCGTGTGTGTGTGTGTGTGTGTATGCACAGCAGGAGGGGCAGAGGAAGAGAGAAAATCTCAAGCAGACCATGCAGAGCAGAGCCCAATCTTATGACCCTGAGACCATGACTTGAGCCAAAACTCGGATGCTTAACCAACTGAGCCATGCAGATGCCCCAAAATATGCATAACTTTTGACTCCCCCAAAACGAAACTACTAATAGCCTACTGATGACAAGAAACCTTACTGATAAACAGCTGATTAACACAAAGTTTGTGCTATAAGTATTACACACTCTATTCTTAGAATAAAGCTAAGAAAAGAGCATTAAGAAAATCATAAGGAAGAAAAAGATACGTTTATAGTACTGTATTTATCAAGAAAAACCCATGTATAAGTGGAGTCATGTAGTTCAAACCCATGTTGTTCAAGGGTCAACAGTATTCATACAGAAAAGAGCACAAAATATAAATGACCACCTTAACAAACAGCCAAAAATATTCACATAACCACCATTCACATTAAGAAATAGAATATTGCCAACACTTTAGGAGTTCCTATGGGCCCATTCCTGATTATTAACTGCCTCCCTTCTCCCAAAAGATAATCTTTATCCTGACTTGTATGGTACTCACTTCCTTGCTTTTATTCTTTTACCACTTAAGGATGTATCCCTAAATTTAGCTATAGTTTTGCCTCACTTGTTTCATTTAACGTTTTTATGACTCAACAACATCATTGCATGTAATGATAACATTTGTTTTAATGTATATTATTCCATTTATGAATATTCACAATTTGTATATCTATTCTATAGTTGATTGTTTCCAGTTTGGAGCTGTTACAAATAATACTGCTATGAACATTCTTCTACGTTTCCTGGTGTAAAAGTGCTCATAGGTACCAAATTATATTACTATCAGCAGAGTGTGAGAGTTACTACTCTACATACTCACTAACACTTGGTGAGACATTTTAATCTTAGTCATTCTGGTGAGCATGTAGTAGAATCTCACTGTGCTTTGAATTTGTATTTCCCCAATTACATATGATGTTGAGCCCCTTTTCGTGTTTACGGGACAGCTAAATGTCTTCTTGTGTGAAGTTCCTATTGCTATTTTCTTATTGATTTGTAAGAGCTGAAAAAAATCTTAATATGGACCTTTTATGGATATGTTTTGCTAATATTGGTCCTACCTATGAGTTTGTCTCCTCTGTTTAAGTTTTTTTAATGTAGGTGATGTACTTGAGTTTAAAATCTCTTCCTTGGGGTACCTGGCTGGCTCAGTTGGTAGAGCATGCAACTCTTGATCTTGGGTTCATGAGTTCGAGCCCCAAGCTGGGTGTAGAGTTTACTTTAAAAAAAAAAAAAAAAACTCTTCCTTTATGGTATTATCTTTTTTAAAAAACCACACACAACCATTTTATTTATTTATTTGAGAGAGAGCAAGAGAGAGAGAGAGAAGGAGCGTGATGCGGGGCTTGATCCCAGGACCCTAGGATCATGACCTGAGCTGAAGGCAGATGCTTAACTGACTGAGCGACCCAGGCACCCCAGTACTATCTTTTAATAGCTTTATTAGTTCTCCTTTCACATATAGATCCTTTTTTTTGTGAGTAGTTTGGGACAGATTCCATTTCCATTTTTTCCCCCATATGGATATCCCAATGTTCCAGCACCTCTTACCAAAAAGTGTATCCTTTGCTCTCTGCTCTATAATGCCACCTCTGTCACAGTCAAGTATCCAGGTGGCTCTGAGTATTCTCTTCTATCGGTCCATCCATCTACTCTTCACCAGTATCACTCTATTACCAAAGCTTTGTAATAAATCTTCACATTGGACAGAGCCAGAACTTCTACCTTTGTGTTCTTTGAGAGTATCTTAGCTATCCTTGGCCCTTTTCATTTCCACATACATTGGAATCAGCTCAGCAAAGTTCCCAATAAAAATCTGTTAGTATGTTTATTGAGATTGTATTGATCTATACAGGCCAGTTTGGGGAACATTTACATCTTTATAACATTGAGTTTTCCAATCTATGAACATGGTATAACAATCCATTTTCTAGTTTTATTTTCTCTCATTAATGTTTTATGTTCTTTATGTAGAGTTCTTGCACATATTCTATTAGATTTAATCCTAGGTACTTGATTTTTTGAGGCGACCTACTATAAATGGTTTCTTTTTATAAATTTCATCTTCTATCATTGGTTGGTTTATAGAAATACAATTGGTTTCTATAAATGATTTTTAATAGATCTTAAATTCTTATTAATTCTAATAATTCATCGAGATTCCTCAGGATTTTCTATGTTCACAATGTCATCTGCAAATTATGACAATTCCTTTTCAATCCTTATACCTTTTAATTTCTTTTTCTTGTATTAATATAATGCTAGGACATCCAGTTCAATTTGAATAAAAGTGTGGTGACAATGGGCATCCTTATTGTACTTCCAATTTCAAAGAAAAAGTTTTCTACATTTCACCATTAAGTGTGATATTTGCTTTTAGTAGTATATTATCTATTCTTTATTGGATTATGTAATTTCCCCTTTATTTTTAAATTTGGTAAGAATTTTTTTTTATCATTCTTCCCATTTCCATTATATACATTAATTAAGAAGTTATACATTCTTCTATTCTTTCAGTGATTACCCTAGAACTTTTTTTTTTTTTTAAGTTATTTATTTGACAGAGATAGAGACAGCCAGCGAGAGAGGGAACACAAGCAGGGGGAGTGGGAGAGGAAGAAGCAGGCTTCCAGCGGAGGAGCCTGATGTGGGGCTCGATCCCAGAACGCTGGGATCACGCCCTGAGCCAAAGGCAGACGCTTAACGACTGAGTCACCCAGGCGCCCCTACCCTAGAACTTTTAAAATGACCTATCAAAGTCTGATTTGTTAATACTTCCCCTTTTAAATAATGTAAGACCTTTTGAACTGCAAGACCTCCATTTCACCACCCTTCTAATCTTTAGGGTATTGCTATGGGTTTTTAAACTATATATTAAAATAAATAGTATGTATCAATTACTTTTACATTTTCTCTCTTATTAATATAATTATATGTTTATTAGAAACACACACATATGAAGCTTTACCATCATTGTTTATACAGTTGATGTTCATTTACATTTACCAATATATTAATTTCTTTCTTTGGTCTTCATTCCTTCCTGTATCTTGAGAACACCATTAGTATTTCCTTTAAAGCAGTTTGCTTATCCCTCCCCCTGCTTGCACTTTCTCTCTCTCTCTCTCAAATAAATAAATAAATAAATAAAATCTTTAAAGCAGTTTGCTGATTACAAATTCCTTCAGTTTTTCTTTGACTAAAAATATCTTTATTTTGCCTTCATTCTTAAAGGATATTTAAGAAAGGCATAGATTTCTAGATTGTTAACTATTTCTTTTGGCACACTGAAGACCAAATAGACTATACTCAGGCTTCCACAGCTACTGCTGAGATGTGAACTCTAATTAATGATGTTTTGAAGAGTCTGTATTTTTTCTATCTGGCTGCTTTTAAATGTTCTGTTTTTTTATTTTCTGCAGTTTCACCATGATATGTGCAGATATGGATTTCCTATTATTTTATTGGGAATCACTGGACTTTTTTTTCCATTTTTATTTTAATTCCAGTTAGTTAACATATAGTGTTATATTAGTTTCAGGTATACAATACAGTGATTCAACAATTCCATACAAGGGAATCACTGGAATTCTCGAATATATAATATTTTTCAATAATTCTGAAATATCAGCCATTATCTCTTCAAATTTTGCCTCGGATATATTCTTTTTTTCTATTAGGAATTCCATTAAAAATTTAGTCCTCCTCACATGAAAAGACAAGTACTATGGAATTCCATTACATGAGGTATTTAGAATATTCACAATTTACAGGTACAGAAAATAGAATGAGAGTTGCCAGGTGCCAAAGGGAAGGAGAATGGAGACTGTTGGCTACGGAGTTTCAGTTCTTGCAAGAGGAAAGAGTTCTAGAGCCTGGCTGCATAACAGTGTGAACATATTTAATGCTACTGAGCTATACACTTAAAAATGGTTAAGACGGCAAATTTTATGTTTATTTTACCACAATTTAAAAAAGGACACGCACTCTCTAAGTCTCTTACTTTTATATTTCTCATCAATTTGTCTCTCTGTGCTTCATTCTGGATAGTTTCTTCTTTTATCTTCCAATTCACTAATTTCTCAGTTGTATCTAATCTCCTGTGAAATTTGCCACTGAGCTTAAATTTGTTATAATTTTTTTTTAGTTCTAGCATTTCTATTTGTTTTTTTTTTTAAAAGATTTTATTTATGGGGTGCCTGGGTGACTCAGTCGGTTAAGCAACTGCCTTCGGCTCAGGCCATGGTCTCAGGGTCCTGATCCTTGTGCTCTCTTGCTGTCAAATCAATAAATAAAATCTTTAAAATTTATTTATTTATTTATTTATTTGAGATTAAGAGAGAGAGAGAGCACAAGCAGCGAGTAGGGGCAGAGGGAGAGGGAGAAGCAGGCTCCCTACTGAGCAGGGACCCTGACCTGGGGCTGGATCCCAGGACCCTGGAACCATGACACGAGTGGAAGGCAGATGCTTAACTGACTGAGCCACCCAAGTGCCCCTATTTATTTTTATTTAAACCCTCTTTGTCATTTTTTTTAAAAAAGATTTATTTATTTATTTATTTGACAGAGATAGAGACAGCCAGCGAGAGAGGGAACACAAGCAGGGGGAGTGGGAGAGGAAGAAGCAGGCTCATAGCAGAGGAGCCTGATGTGGGGCTCGATCCCAGAACGCCAGGATCACGCCCTGAGCCAAAGGCAGATGCTTAACCGCTGTGCCACCCAGGCGCCCCTCTTTGTCATTTTTTAAAAGATTTATTTATTTATTTGAGAGAGAGCAAGAGCAGGGGGAGGGGCAGAGAGAGAGAGAATCCTTCAGCAGACTCCCTGCTGAGTGCAGAGCCCAACACGGTGCTCAATCCTGTGACCCTGAGATCATGACCTGAGCTGAAATCAAGAGTCGGACACCCAGCCAACTGAGCCACACAGGCACCCCTTATCATTTTTTATAGTTTATAATTCCCCGCCAAAAATTTCCAAGTTTGGCTTCTATCAACTTAAACTAGTAATCTTATTTATTTTATAGTCTGTGTCAATAATTCCAATATTTATAGTTCCTGTGGTTTGATTTTGTGGCATAAGTTCTGCTGTTCCCCTTCTTGGTAAATTACTTTCATCTATGTCAGGTTATCTTTGTATGTTGAATATTTTATTTAAAAAAAACTGTCTGTAGGGCGCCTGGGTGGCTTAGTCGGTTAGGTGTCTACCTTCAGCTCAGGTCATGATCTTAGGGTTCTGAGATTGAGCCCCGCATCGGGCTCTCTGCTCAGGGGGGAGTCTGCTTCTTCCTCTGTCTGCTGCTAATCCCTGCCCCCGCTTGTGCTCTCTCTGTCAAATAAATAAATAAAATCTTTAAAAAATAAAGAAATAATCTGAGGTGTAGAATAATGTTATTTTCCTTCAAAGAGAATTTTTACTGCTTTTGCCAGGTGCCTGGAAACAATAGCAATCCAAGATGACCTTAATCCAAGTTCAGGACTTGAAATTTCCTAGGCCATGCAACTGAATCAAAGCCAGGCTGCTATCCAGGCAAGGAATAGTTTACTTCTGATTTAATCTTATTTTCTTTGGATCCCAACTGAAAGTGCAAGGGTGGGAATGTTATTCATTACTAACTCCATTCTTCTAGACCTTGGACACTGACTATTACCCAAAATTCTGATACGGCACCTAAAGATCAGCCCAGCCTCTTAGCCATTTTTTCCAGACTGGTATTTGCTCCCAGGACAAAAATGGCCCTGAGTGCTGGCTCCCTTAGGGTTTCTATCATTTCCTGTACCTTAACACTAATTCCTCATTATTAGCTCTTTGATGCTTTTAATATAATCTTTATATTTATATTTAATCCACCTTTTTTAGTTGCCTTTTGATGGGAGGATTAGTCTGAATTACTTGGTCTGCCCTTACTAGAAATATAAATCACCATATGAGCTGTTTAGATTTCACTTAGCCTAAGAAATCACCTCAACAATATCCATGATGTCACGTACAAGATTTATCATACAGTTTAATTACTATTTATTCCTCCCTGTCTCATGATGAATGGAATATAAGGGGTTAATACAACCAGTAAACAGACAATGACAAGACAAAGAATCACAACTTTTAGTATTGTTTACAACAATGTGAATGTGATAGTTAAAGCAGAAACATCATAACCACAAAGAAATGCAATGACTAAAAATCATATTACTGTAAAACATAACCATGAATTAATAAACTTCTTGGGCCTATCAAAGCTATCCCATTTTGCTTAAAGTGTCATACCCAATTTAAATTGCTTTGTACGTAAAGCATCTACCTAACATTAAATACAAACATTATGTGGGTAACCTATTACCTCACCAATAAAACTTCTGACTAATCGAAGTTGGTGATTGATTGCAAATACAACAAACTACCTTTCAGCTTAAATCCCTTGATCCATCATTACAATAACATTCATGCTAATACCCCAAATTCCTTGGCCCTAAATCTCATCATACCCATCTGGTAAAACCCCAAACTGGATGAGCTCAATGACCCATTTTCTCCATGTTTGCCCTCAAGCAGCTTAGCGCTGCCGGAGAGAGTGACATAAAAGGCATGTTGGATTTCACTGTAAATTTATGATTACTAATCTCTGATGGGCTCTCAAATTGCTTACAACCTTTCTCTGGAAAATTCACTCTCATATTTTCCAAATAAACTATTTCAAACTTTCAATACTGCCTTCAAACCTTGGAACCTTCCCTCTTCCACCTCATTCTTAGCAGGTGGTTTTTCCTCCTACTTTATAGAGAAGAAAAGCATTAAGGTTGGAAAAACATATCCAAATGATAAAAACACAATTTTACTAATAACTGCAACCACCCTACTCTTTCTCTACTGTTAAACAGAGGAACTGCCCTTCCTCTTGTCTAAACGAATACTGCCTCATAACCTTATACCATCAACCTCTCCTCCCCAAATGGATCCTTCCCACTGACTTTAAAGAAGATCTCTTCTATTAAAACAAAATAAAGCAGAAACAATAACCAGATACCTATAATGTAATTACTGACTTACCTTCTCCCTTTCTCAAATTTCCCAAAAGAGCTGCTATTCACACTCTCCATATCTGGTCTCACTCCCTTCACAACCCACACCAACCTGGCTTTGGGATTTAGCACTCCACCAAAACAGACCCTCACACATGAATTCCAGGTTACCAAAGTTAAAGGACACATTTCTTTCATTATTTTATCTAACCTCTTGGCCATATTTGGCATCATGGACCACTTTCTCTTTCTTAAATACTACTTCTTTGATTTTCATGACAACATCCTTGGTTTTCCTCCTACAATTCCTGCTGCTCCTGATCACTGTCTTTTGCAGGCTTGTGCTTTGCTACCCAACCATTAAATTCTGGGAGTTTCTTTAGGCTCTGCTGTAGGCTCTCTGATCTCCTTATGCTCACCTATACCTACTGGTTTCAATTCTTACTTATTTGCAAGAAGACTTAAAATTATCACCTCCAGGTAGTCAATTCTCTGAGCACCAAAACCCGCATATCTAATACTCTTGGCCTGGTTGTCTCCTAAAACACCTCAATCTCAAAATGTCCAAAACAGAACTCATGAGCTTCTCTCCAAACCCAATTCCCTTCTTGTTTCCTCCTTAGTAGATGGCACTACCACTATCCAGTAGCACAAGCAAGAAACGGGGTTATCCTTGACTTCTTCCTCTGTGATGTAATCCATCAAACCATTTCAGTTTTACCTCCTAAATACTGAATTCATCTCTACAACCCTAGGCCAAGCTACCACCATCTCTCTCTAAGACTAGGCAGTAACTCCTCTTGTACTTGACTACACTTATTATTTCTGCCACTCTCCACACTGCAACTGATCTTCAAAACCCAAAATAAAGAAAAAACATGGCCTACAAGGTCCTGCCCCTGCATGGCCTAACACCTATTTACCTTGCCAGCCTTTTCTTAAACTACGTAGACGGTTTCGTTCAGTCTCTCTCATTCACTGTGTTCCTTTTGGCCTTGGTATTCAGACTGAAGTGCTCTCTCCCTCCTCTTTGCCTCACATACTCCTACCCACCCTTCAGATTTCAGCCGAATGCCAACTCCTTGACTTCAATGCCCAGGTCAGACCAACCTATTATAGACATTTATGGCCCTGCATACTTTTTCAAACAGTTCTTTGCATGCTTTTTTTCCCCTTTTGATACTACTGCATGAACTATAAGCTCCACGAAGGGAGAAACTATCTAATTTTACAGAAATTAGATTATTCTCTGCCTTGCACAGTGAGTGACACACCTGCGGTGCTTTATAAATAACTGTTGTATGGATGAGGGGGAGGAAGCGCTTTAGGTTCTTTTCCTGCACTGATGAAATTTAATTACACATTTTCAAAAGTGTTAGTGATCAAGGACTCTAGCCTACAGCAACACCCACATATTGTACCAAGATATATGTGCAAGGATGTTCATTACAACACTGTAATACCATCTGGAAACAACATAAATGTTCATCGATAGGAGGATGGTTAAATAAAATGTGATGTATGTACGGCTTAGGATATCACACAGCAGTAAAAGAAATGACAGAAAAATAACCTAGGTATATTGTTGATTGAAAAGGGCAAGTTACAGAATAATACGAACAGTATGATCCTATTTCCAATATAAAAAACTGCGTATAATTTGAGCCTGAAATGTATAAAACAGGGGCACCTGGGTGGCTCAGTTGGTTAAGCATCGGCCTTCAGCTCAGGTCATGATCTCAGGGTCCTGGGATCAAGCCCCACGTCAGGCTCCCTGCTCAGCAGGGAGTCTGCTTCTCCCTTTCCCACTGTCCTACCCCCTGCTTGTGCATGCTCTCTCTCTCTCTCATAAATAAAATCTTAAAAAAAGACAGAGAGAAGGGAAGAAAACCTAATATTAAAAAAAATGTATAAAACAAAGTCTGAAAGGAAACCGTTAACTGTGGTTACCTCGAAGAAAAGATGCAGAACAAGGGAATGGTGTAAAGAGGGACTTCTACTTTTAACTATACTTATTTTTGTATTGTTTAAAGTCTTTCTTATGTGAATGTATCACCTTTATGCTTTAAAAACAATAAAAGGGGAAAAGATTAAATAAACAGTGTTAATGAGCACTGTAACTACAAACAGGCAACATCCAAAACTCGCCTTTGCAGGGGCACCTGGCTGGCTCCGTTGGTGGAGCATGAGACTCCTGATCATGAGGTCGTAAGTTCAAGCCCCATGTTGAGTGCAGAGATTACTTGAAAAAATAAAATCTTTTTTTTTTTAATAAAATATTTAAAACAAACAAACCACACACACACACACACACAAAAAAACCCAAAATTTACCTTTGTAAGCTGAGTGGGATCAAACCGAAGAACCTTTTGGTTACAGCAGGGATAAATACCAGTGCCAATAGTACTCAGTGAACTTGCTGCAGTAGGATAAACCACTGTTTCCGAGTGATATTGACAATGTGAAAATTCTATACACAGAAAAGCCTGAATAAAAGAAATATATAAAATCAATCATTATTCCCACAATGAAATTATACACCTCAAAAAACTTTACTCAGGACTACATAATGTATGTCCCATTTATTTTTTTTTTTACTTTTTTTAAAAAAGATTTTGATTGTTTATTTGAGAGAGCGAGAGACAACGTGAGCGGGGGAAGGGGTAGGGGGAGAGGGAGAAGACTCCTCACTGAGCAGAGAGCCCAATGCAGGACTCAACCCAGGACCCTGGGATCATGACCTGACCGAGCCACCCAGATGCCTGTGTATATTCCATTTAAATAACATGTACAGAAAAGGCAAATCTCTAGAGACACAAAGTAGATTAGTGGTTGCCTGGGGTTGAAGATAAACTGGGGAATGGCAGCAAATGGACACAAGGGACCTTTTTGGAACGATGGAAATGTACTAAAACTGGATGTTGGTGATGGACGCACAACTCTGTGAACTTACTAAAAATCAGTGAATTGTACACTTGAATGAATTTTATGGCAGGTAATTACATCTCCATGAAGCTATTAAAAGCAAAAACTAATCATTTTATTCGAAATCCAAGTGCATTAAAGTGATCTTGACATACATCTGATTTTATAAATGGCTAATCAAATAAAAAGTTTTCCAAAGAAAAAACGAAATAAATTTTGCCTTGCTTGATTATTCTTTGACATTTTTTTATGGTAAATATTTAGCACCAATCTTAATGAAAACTATGTAATAACTTTAAATTGTTGAATAGTAGAATTTTAATAATAAAATAAAGAGTTTTCAGATATGTTTACAAGTTGATAAAATAAAGAACAACATTAACAATTTTAAGCACTGATTTTGAACATAAAAGCATAAAACACAGTCTATAATTCCAAATTCTTAGTCGTTAGTTCTAATTATGATTTTTAAACAGTTTTTAATTAAAAAATTTTTTGAGTCTGGGAGTGCCCCTAAGGTGGCTCAGTCAGTTAATCAGCCAACTCTTGATTTCGGTTCAGGTCGTGATCTCAGGGACCTTAGATTGAGCCCCACATTAGGCTCTGTACTCAGCAAGGAGTCTGCTTGAGGATTTTTTCTCTCCCGCTGGCCCTTGCCCCCCCCCACTCTCTCTCTTTCTAAAATAAATAAATAAATAAATACATTTTCAAAGCATTTTTTGAGTCTGATAAAAGCTAGAAGGTGCTTACTCATACACAAAATATTTTGCATATGAACTATTATGAGTTTATAAACTCTCCATAATAAATACTATAAATCAATATTCAATTTGGTATAAAGAAGTGAAAAAAATCCCTCATGTTTTCTGTGTTCTGACATGCTTAACAAGTCAGATTTTAGAAGTTTGATATCCTTGATTATTACTGATATTCCACTGTAGGGAGTATCTACTAAGTACCCATTAAGTTTAAAAAACAAAAAAATCCACCCTCAAACCCAACCTAACAATAAATAGTGCTAGTGAGGATGTGGAACAACCAGAACTCTCCTACATAGCTGGCAAGAATGCAAAATGACTCAAGGACTTTTAGAAACTGTTAGGTGTGATAAATGTTAAGCTTACATTAACCACACAATCTGGCAATCCTACTTCTAGGTAATAACTCAAGAGAAATGAAAACATATGTTCACATGAAAGCCTGTATGGAAATGTTTATACCTTCTTTTTTCATAATGGCCCTAAATTAGAAACACTATAAAGCCCTTCACAGGTGAGTGGATAAACATACTGTGATACATTTATACAATGGGTTACTATCTAGCACTAAAAAGAAATAAACTGACACATAAAACAATGTGAATAAATTTCAAATCCATTTGCTAAGTAAAAGAAGCCAGATCAAAAAGCCAAATACAGTATGATTCTATTTATATGGCATTCTGGAAAAGCCAAAACTATAGGGACAGTAAACAGATCAGTGTTGCTGGAGGCTGGGGTGGAAGAAAGAACTGAGAAAGGGCAGGGGAATTTCTAGCCTGATGGAAGTGGCTTATGCCCTGACTGTGGTGGTAGTTACACGACTATATGGGTTTGTCAAACCTCATAAAAAAGGATGAATTTTACTGTATAAGGATAAATTTTACTAAATGAATGCTATATTTCAACAAATCCAATTTAAAAAATTGTAGGGATTGGAAGTCTATTGGGTGGAAACTTACATAGTTTGAAAAAACTCACCCTGATGGTTTTGATAAGCTGCTCTTCCTTCCAGCTACTGAAAATTGTTACTCAAGTGAGAGAGGAAAATTACTGGAGTCAGGGAGACATTAGGGATTCATAAAAAATTTATGTAGAACACTCTGGATTTATACCTAAGACTAATTAGGAATGACGTGACTTACAAAGATCAATACTTATTCTATAAAAGGATTTATTATAGGTACCTTCAAATAACAAGCTTTCTTGTGCTTTTATTACAGATTTCATTTATTAAGAAAAAAAATAAACAAAATCTTTTAACCTTTTTGGGAACACAACTGCTACAGTAAGAAGAGCACATATCAATAGTACTGTTTCTACAGAGAGCTTCTGAATTTCTAAAGAAATTAATGGGCTAACAGAGAAACAGTTTGGCTCGAAATAATTGAAGGTAGTAAAGATTTTGGTTTTTTTTTTCACTGAAAAAATAGATTTGGTCACTTAAAACCTGTTGATTTTCTAAAAATTAGGCAAGGCATGATTGTTTCAGCCTTGAAGATACACAGTGAGAGACACAAAACCAGATGCAAGCAATGTTTATTAGTGCCATTATTTTTGCCACTAGTTTCTTTAAAAAGATGTCAGATGTTGTCCAAATACAATCAAACATACTAATTAATTATATTAAAAGAGCCTGCTATGCCAGGCATCTGGCTGGCTCAGTTGGTAGCGCATGCAATGCTTGATCTCAGGGTTAAGTTCGAGCCCGAGATGTAGAGATTAAAAATAAAATTTTAAGAAAAAAACGGGCCTGCTATGAATGTTTGCAGAGAAAAATATTCTTTTTTAAAAAAACTCACCTGATAACATCTTGAACAAGTTAGCCAGTTGACTGTTCCCCACAAGCGCCAATATACATCTCTCCAAGATTTTAATTCTTCAAAAAGACTATTCAAATACTCATGAACATCCCAAGTCTTATCCCTGGGGAAAAGAGCCTCAATTATTACATTATTTTACAAGCAAGTAATGTAAACAATTTGTTTTAAGCAAATGTTTTTAA
Organism: Ursus arctos; assembly: GCF_023065955.2. Taxonomy (NCBI): domain Eukaryota; kingdom Metazoa; phylum Chordata; class Mammalia; order Carnivora; family Ursidae; genus Ursus; species Ursus arctos. The sequence goes on along the minus strand of NW_026623100.1, from coordinate 27,622,614 downwards.
ATTTGTGGCTAATTTCCAAAAACATTCCCCAAATGATAGCTGTGGGATGGACTACATTGAAAGTAGAAAAAAATTTCATTTGGGAGTTTGTTTATTCTCTTTTTCTGTGGACATCAGAAAAAGATATGAAAGATTGAATGCCAAATTATTTTGCTAAACTATATATGCTAAACTAGATAATTATTTTGTTAAACTATATTAAATAGGGTTTGAGCAGGCTAACAGTTGGGACTTAGGCATATGATGCTAAGTAGAACATTTATTCTAATTGTACATACTGTAAAATAAGTTACTAATCATTGGTGATTCTAAACATTTCTTTATATTATTTTCAAAAGGCATTCTCAAGTAATTGAGTAATACAGTCATATATAATCAGGTCTTGGTGACACACATTTTGAAGTTAATATAAATTTAAAACATAGCGAAGGCTTAAAACCCTATTTGCTATGTCCATATGTAACTCAAGTTCCTATTTTTTCCAAGTCCCTTAATCATTTTGAACTTTTGCTATCTTTGTCCTTAGTTCAACAAATAACAAAATGTCATGACATTATTACAAATTGCATAGGCACATCTGTTTTAATTAAAGACAACGGAAAAAATGTCATCAACAGCTGACTTATAGGAACATAAATAAAACAACAAAAATGGATGTTGAAGTCAATATCAATTTTTTCACATACTTTATAGTTATTGCTGCCAGAATGGAAGTGCTTTCCAAAAAATGAAATCAAGTCTCAAGACAAAAAAGTATAAAACCCCAGGTGCTTATAATAACTAATGAAGATTCCCCTGATTATTGTATGAAGAGAAAAAATGAAACATTTTAAATGTGACTGTGAGGGGTGCCTGGCTGGCTCAGTCAGAGGAGCATGTGACTCTTGATCTCCGGGTAATGAGTCTGAGCTCCATGTTGGGTTAGAGATTACAAAAACAGAAACAAAAACAAAAAAACTTAAAAAAAATTTTTAAAAATAAGCATGACTGTGCTATTAATAATAGGGTCAAATGTGTTTCTCTATATTTGTTTTAGTTTTAAAATATGAAATTCAACATTTATACTGTTTTTTCCTTTAACAAAAGTACTGTACATTTTTAGCATAGAAAAAAAGAACAAAGTTAAAAGCATCCATAATACTATCACTTAAAGTGATAGTATCACAGTTTACATTTTAGTGAATGTTTCTAGTTTTATGACTTTTTTCACTTAACTCACCACTAACAACTTGCTACCTAAGTATATATACTTCTACAACATTATTCTCAAAGGCTGCACATTAAGAATTTATTAGATATGTTTTATACAGATATACTACTACATGGATATATTTTAGTTCATTTAATCATTTGGATGCTTCCCTTTTTTTCCCTATCTAAACGACAGAGCAGTAAGTGTTCTTGTTGAGTGCTTTCACAAATCTAACACTACCTCTTTGGATAAATTCCTAGCAGGACGATATTTTTAGAGAATATATACATTTTAGAATTTTTGCTTTCCTGAGAAATTTATATATTTATAGAATTTATTTATATATTTTTAGAGTATATACATTCCAGACTTTTTGCTTTTCTGAGATATTACACCAATTTATAATATTCTCCCCCAAACTGAGAAAGACAACTGGTTTTGAACTTAAAGGGGAATAAAATAGGACTATACAATTAATGGAATACTGACAAAGTATGATGAATAAATAGATTATGGAATATCTAACGCTAAAGACAATTTCCTCATTCACCAAAATTTACCTGAAAGTAAATTTGGTTCTTTTTCAAATTCAATACAATGTTTGTATAAATAAAATCCGTTAGTGAAAAGAAATCATTTTAATGGCACTGACCAGAATATCCTCCAAGACTAATACACAATGATTTTTACTATTTCAAAGTTTAAAAACATCATGAAATTTACTCAATAAACAAAATACAGCTTTTACAAAACTTTGTTTTGAAAGCATCTTTCTAAGTCAAAGCTGGATCATACTCAGAAAAAAATGTTATCCTATACCTTATAAAACTAGTTGTTTTTAGAAAAACACTAGTAATCCACATTTAAAAGCTGTGTTTTATTTTTACTGCACCTTATGTGAATGTAGACAATATTTCCATGTTGATCCACATTGATTTTTCCAGGAATGCAAGGAATTCTTCTTTCTGTTTCTTTTGTTAAAAGTTTCTTACACAAACAACATCTATAACACATAGAAGACACAAAAACACCCAAGAAGAAAATTTAAAATGTAGTAAAATTTAAAAATTTAGCTGCACTGTATAGAATACCGAAGAAAAACAAATCACTGTACCTGTATAACGTCGCTGCATTATTCCGAGAATCTGGGTTCAAGTTCTCAGGATCAAAAAGTCTCTCAATCTTCTTACAAAAAAGTTTACTATTAACAACAAATGACCAACAAATTAATTTTCTATTATTTACATTACTAAAGTTACTTGATTGTGATGAAAATAAACACTGGCCTATCTGCATATGTAAAAAATAAAATTAATAAATCCTTGGAGAGACTCTCTTTGGGAATTTATGATACATTTATAGTGTTCTAAGTAAATAAACCTACTAATGATAAATGCCTAATCAAGAATATATTTTCATAAGAATATTTGTTCAGAATATTCAATACTGATGAACTTGAAAACTTAACAATCCTGGGTCTACCAATAACTTGGCATATGATCTTTGGCAACTACTTAACCTTTCTGAACCTTGTTTTCTCATCTATATAAGGGGATTAATAATTCCAAACTCACAAGGTTTTATGAGAGCTAAATGAATAGTGTTTGTAAAGAGTGCCAGATACAGCATTAAGCATTCAACATATGTAATAAAAACTATTATTATGCACAATGTGACTAAACTTTAAGTCTTATGTTATTAATTCCAACTGTGTATCCTGAGGCCAGATCTGGAGTTAGGATATTAACCCCATTTTCAAGTATTTAGCTTTCAGAATTTAGATTACTACATATCAAAAAAAATATTATAAAGCAACTGTAATTAAGACAGTGTGCTACTTATACAAGTATAGACAAAGAAATCAACAAAACTGGACAGCTGCATGCAAAAGAATGAAACTGGATCACTTTCTTACACCATACACACACAAAAAAACTCACAATAGATTAAAAACCTAAATGTGAGACCTGATACCATAAAACTAATAGAAGAAAGCATAGGCAGTATAATTTCTTTGACATTGACCTTTGCAACTTTCTTATAGATATGTCTCCTTAGGCAAGGGAAACAAAAGCAAAAATAATCTATTGGGACTACATTGAAATATAAAGCTTTTGCACAGCAAGGAAACCATTAACAAAACACAAAGGCAACCTATTGAATGGGAGACGATATTACCAAATGATTTATCTAACATGGGTTAATATCCAAATATATAAAGAACTTACACAATTCAATACCAAGAAAACCCAATCCAATTAAAAAATGAGCAGAGGACCTGAATAGACACTTTTCCAAAAAAGACATACAGATGGCCAACAGATATATGAAAAGATGCTCAACATCACTGATCAGGGAAATGCAAATTGAAACCAAAATGAGGTATCACCTTACAAATGTCAGAATGGTTAGAATAAAAGAAGACAAGAAATAACAAGTGACAGCAAGGATGTGGAGAAAAAAGAACCTTTGTGCGCTGCTGGTGGGAATGTAAATTTGTGCAGCCACTATGGAAAACAGATGGAAGTTCCTCAAAAGATTGAAAATAGAACCACCATATGATCCAGTAATTCCACTACTGGATATTTACTAAAAAAAAAAAAAAAAGAAAAGAAAAGAAAAAAAGAAAGAAAGAAAAACACTAATTTGAAAACATACATGCACCCCTATGTTTATTATAACATTATTTACAATAGCCAAGATATGGAAGCAACCCAGGTGTGCATCGATAGATGAATGGATAAAAAAGATATGGTATATGTATATACATAATGGAATATTACTTAGCCATAAAAAGGATGAGATCCTGCCATTTGTGACAACATGGATGGCCCCAGAGGACACTATGCTAAATGAAAGAGAGAAAAGTACCATATGATTTCACTTATATGTGGAAGCTAAAAAAATGAATAAACAAACAAACAAACAGCAGAATCAGACCTATAAATACAGAGAACAAACTGATAGCTGCCAGAGGGGAGGGAGGTAGGGGAATAGATAAAATGGGTGAAGGGGAGTATGAAATACAGGCTTCCAGCTATGGAATGACTAAGTCATGGGATTAAAGGCACAGCACAGGGAATACAGTCAAAGGTATTGTAAGGGCATTGTAGGGTGTCAGATGGGAGCTACATTTGTGGTGAGCATAGCTTAATGCACAGAGTTGTCAAATCTCTATGTTGTACACCTGAAACTAATGTAACATTGTGTGTCAACCATATTCCAATTTAAAAAAAGAGGAAGAAATTAACAGAACAAAATGGAGAGTTCTGAAACCCATCTCCCATATAATCACCTGATGTATAGTAAAGGTGCCACCACAATTCAGTGGAGAAAGAATGGTCTTGCAAGGAAATCTCACCCAGCTCCACGGTTTCAAATCTATCTACTCTTATATTTCTATTTTAAGCTCTGACCTCTGACATAAGTTTCAGACTTATATATCTACCTATCTCTGCTATCCTACCTGGATGTCCCAAAAGTATATTAAATATATCTAATAATCTTAACAAGACCCAAACCCATCTCCTGATTCCCATCACCCCAATCTTTCCTCTATTAATGGCACTATACTCCACTTAATTGCTCTTTAAACCTCAACCTAGTAATTATCCTAGGATACTCTTTCTCTCCACGTTATTCCATCTGAAATCTGTCAGACCACTCTAATAACACACTCTGAATTCATCTATTTCTTTCCAGCTCCACTGCTCCTACTCTAGTCCAAACCCTTTTATCTCTCACCGGACTACTGCACTAGCCTCCTCTTGGTCTCATTGCTTCTTACATCCTTACAGTCTATTGTCCACAGAGCAACCAGGATGATCTCTTAAAAACAAGTCAGATCATGCCACTCCTCCATTCCCATTCGCCTTTAGAATAAAGTATAACCTCTTTGCCAAAACTTAATCAGCACCTAAATGATATGACCACTGCTGACCTCATCTTATACTATTCTTCCTCTTTATAATAAGGACTATCTTAATAATTTTTAACAAATTCACTAACACAGTATGCTCATATGTACATTATACAAAATAATTTAAGTACTAATTTTTATCTAGAGCCATTGGCTCTGGATGAATTTTACTTCATTTGAAATAAAATAGAAATACTTCTAAATATATTCTAAAAAAAGAATATTTCACTAAAATGAAATTGAAATATATTTCTTCTAACAGGAACACTTGGTTAAAAATTAAATTTAAAAAATTACCTTCTAAATTTATCTTTCTTGTCCTTTAAATCATCAACTTCATTGTGTGTGAAGAGATCAGCTATACGTGTAAGAAGATTTGCATTAATACAGTTCATGTTGCATGGGGTAGCTACTATGGCATTCATATTTTTGTGGCAATACTGAATACATTGTTCAACCTAAAAAAACACGTAACAGAAAATGAATGTTGAAAAGAGTAGTATGAAGGATGATGTCATGTCAATACCTTTCAAAGATAAAATTCATTAAAAGCTTGATCCATGGATTGCTAGGCACTAACTGGATTTTGCCTATCTGGGTTAATTTATACTGTTCCAAAGTGAGCCAGCAGGCCATATCTGTACACATTCAGAATTAGGAAAATAACTTTCAATTTTCTTAGCATACTTTAAACAATAATGCAATGAGCATCTTCAATAATTGTGGCAGGTATAAATCTTAGTCCACAAACTCAAGTATATAAGATATGTGACTTCCTATAACTAGACCTAGTGGCCATATTAAGCCTCTACTTCTTTGAGTGGCTAAAATATAATTTTAGTCACTTCAGGGTTTTCTCAGTTATGTTGTGCTTGCTTTCTTTTTTTTTTTTTTTTTAAAGATTTTATTTATTCGACAGAGATAGAGACAGCCAGCGAGAGAGGGAACACAAGCAGGAGGAGTGGGAGAGAAAGAAGCAGGCTCATAGCAAAGGAGCCTGATGTGGGGCTCGATCCCATAACGTCAGGATCACGCCCTGAGCCGAAGGCAGACGCTCAACCGCTGTGCCACCCAGGCGCCCCTGCTTTCTGACTTTCTTTTTCTTTCTCCAACCTGAGGTATATTTATTTGTTTTGTGTGTGTGTTTTTTTTTAAGACTTTACTTATTTATTCGACAGACAGAGAGGCATCGAGAGAGGGAACACAAGCAGGGGGAGTGGGAGAGGGAGAAGCAGGCTTCCTGCTGAGCAGGGAGCCTGATGTGGGGCTCCATCCCAGAACGCTGGGATCATGACCTAAGCCGAAGGCAGATGCTTAACGACTGAGCCACCCAGGCACCCCTATTTAGTTTTTGAGGTGGATTTGGGTTTTGGGGAAAAGTAGCGCTGGCTAATCATGTATTTTCCAAATATTTTGTTTATGACATAAAAATTATGCTTTAGGGCTTAGACTTCAAAACTCAAAGATTAAGGACTCTTTTCATCTCTGCTTTTTTCTGTAACCCTAACCTGAAGCAATTAATACCAACAACTAAATGGGGAGCAACTAAGGAGTAGGAAGAATACAAATAACTAGTAAACCCCCAAATAATCAAATAAACAAATTTCACATCTGTTAATATAGCAAAGGACTACTCTGCCTTAACACAAACATATATAAATGTGAGTGATTAAGAAATTTATTAAATAAAAAAATATATTTAATGTCAGAGCCTGATATGTACATGTATATGCTGTGCTTTTATGCTTTATCAACTACTCTTAAACAACAGACATTAGCATCTGGTTTACACATACACAGCTATATTAACAGCTGGGTATTTGTTTTTAATTCACTGAGTTATAAATGAAAGACAAATAAGTAAAATATGCTTAAAGAAATTACTTAGTGAAACAAATATATTCCAATTAATTTTCATTTAATTTGGTTTTAGAGCAAAATTCCTCTTGGATTAAAGCTAATTCTGCTTAGCTTCATCTAATACAACAGCAAACTATTCCTTGAAGATAAATTGTTTGCTTTATAGGCATAATATACTAATGATATATAGTAGTCTAACCCCTTCCCCACAGAACAAAAGCAGTTCATTCTAATGGAGTTGTAAACAGAAATCTGAGTTAGGGGTCCCTAGAATAAGAAAGACAGACAAAGCTTTCCTGACACAAGAGAAGTCATTTCAGGCCCCAAGCTATTTTCTGTCATCAGTGCCCTACTTGCCCAAGCACACTTCTTGCAGAACATCCTAGGAGGTGTCAGAGTTACAAAAATACCCAGACCTCTTAAGGGAACCAAGGGAATGCAAAAACTAATGGTCTCCATCGGGCCTGGAAATAGCCTGACAGTATCAGAGATAACAAATTGGTGGTGAAAACTCCCGGTGCTGTTTCCAGAGTAAGCAAGGTAGTGCATTCCTTAACAGATATAACAAGCCCAAGACACCACCCGGTTTATGCCCATAGCCCCTTCCCCTCTTCCAGTTACCTCTGCTTCATTATAATCTTAAAGTCTCTGCCCTGGGAAGAGTGCAACCTTCTTTAACACAGCATAGGATGCCTGTACCTTACGCCCCCTCCCCCTTTACTTGCAATGACAGAGCTCCCCTTTATGAATATTCAGGCTAAACCCTAAATAAAAGGAACTGCTCACCCCTGCTTGGGGAGTGATGGCTTTGATTTTGGAAATTATTCCCCGTGATCTCCTTATTTGCTGCAAATAGTCTCCTTTGTGTGACAACCCCACCTGATGTAGTCTCCATTTGGAACTCACCAAGGAGCAAACTCCTATTAGTTCAGTTACAGAATCACACTCTTGAATTAACAACTATTTTAGTAAGATGTCTTAAAATTTTCTAGACACTTGAAGGAAAAATCAAGTTGTATATTAAATTAAGCACAGGTGAATAAGAAATCTTGGACTTTTTTTTTTCCCCCCAGATGGAGAGGGGAGAGAGGGCCGGAGGGAGACGGAGAGAATTTTAACCAGGCTCCATGCCCAGAGCGGAGCCCAATCCCAGGACTTAATCTCACAACTCTGAGATCATGACCTGAGCCAAAATCAAGAGTCAACACTTAACCAACTGGGCCACCCAGGCACCCCGAAAAGAGCTTGGATCTTTTATTAATACTTACCAATGAATCCATTTTCAAAAACTCTGAAGAAATAAGAATTGAAATGACATTTCCTGGCTCTAAAAAAAAAGAAAAAAAATTAAATTCTCCTTTTGTTTGGTACCTCAACCTCCTCAGAACAGGCTCCTTCTCACCTTAAAAGAGGATGTTACATTATAAGAGCATCTACAAATGCTCTTCTATGCAGATGTATATATGTAACCTCACTACATTGTATGGCTTAGATACATGAAAGAAAGAAAATGCAGTGTTAAAATATAGGGTATAGAAAAAGCACAGTGTAAATCTGCCCTGGAATTAGGTTCATATCAAGTAAAAAGACTCCAACTAAAGATAGGACACATGCAAACTTTTCTCCCTAACTAAATCAGAGAAAAAGATAATTAAAATTGAGACTATAATTCATCATATAAAAAAAATCATCGTGAGAAAATCTTCTAATGATTCATGAAAGCACTTGTTGTTAGTGAAGTTATTTCAAAAGCAGTACAATGCTTGTTATGAACAAATATTTAATTAAAAGATTTTGAAAGATAATGTAAAATTTACTATTGTAGAAGTGCTAAAGTTACTTCCTAAAGGCAGGCTGAGGTGAGCCTTGAGAGGCATAACCACGGAAAGGGAATGCCAGCTGACACTGTTATTTTGGTAAACCTAAATCATCTCCTGTGAGGTATACTTAAGGAAAAAAAAAAACAAACCTATGACTTTTAGCATTATAGTACTAAGACAATCCTTCTAAATAAAGTACTATGCAGACAGCAATTAAAATAAGTAATCCTAATCTTTGTTTAAATATTACTTCTAGGTTAAAGTCTCTCAAATAGCAATGGTGAAGGGAGGAGGGAGCTAGCGAAAAATCCCTCGGGGAGGTGTTAATATAATTCCAGCTAAGCCCCATTGTCTGCATTATCAGAGATTTAATTCAGCATTTTGGTAGTTTTCTTGGTTAGAATAAAGACTGTTTTTATTTATTTATTTTTTAAAAATTTATTTATTTATTTATTTGGAGATTGCGCACATGCACACACAAGCAGGGGGAGGGGCAAAGGGCGAGGGAGAGAGAGAATCTCAAGCGAACTCCTCCCTGAGTGCGGAGCCCAATATGGGACTCAATCTCAGCCTTGAGATCATGACCTGAGCTGAAATCAGGAGTCAGATGCTTAACCAACTGAGCCATCCAGGTGCCCCTAAAGATTGCTTTTATTAAAGTTTGTTTGTAGCCACTGATTACAGAGTGACTGGTTTTGCTACACATCTTTTACCTTTACTATATGCGTAAATATGCTGGATCAAACAGTATTTTTTTTCTCCCTGAATAATATGATTTTTTATTTCACATGTACATATCATATCTGGGTGATCTGGAATCTCTGGACTCTGATTGGCTGAAAATTTTTATTTGGCAATCTTGTAATTTTTATTTAAGAACCACTAGAACCTTTTTTCCATTACTCTGGTCACTAAAATGTAATAAATTATAAATTTCTTAAGAAAACTTTTATATTGTGACTATAGATTATTTACTAACAAGTTATTTACTAACAAGTTATTTACTAACAAAACTTTTATATTGTGACTATAGATTATTTACTAACAAGTTATTTACTAACAAGATTAAAAAAATATTTTGGTATTGCTATAACTAGCAAACTCTAGTGCACAAAAAGACTTTTATTAAACCTACAGGTGTGACTTCCTATACAAGTCTACACCCAACTAAAGATTACTTAGTAATTATGCTTCCTTTCATATCTACAACACTGGTTCTCAAACTTTTGACCTTAAGACCCCTTTTTTGTTTAGATGGGTTATATCTATCAGTACTGACAATATCATAAATTAAAACAGGGAAAAATTTAAAATATTTCTTAATTCCTTTTAAAAGAATAATAAACTCATTACATAGTAACATATTTTATGAAAAATAACTATATTTTCCAAAATACAAATTAGCAAGAAGAGTAACACTGACATTTTTTGCAAATTTCTTCAATGTCTGACTTAACAGAAGGCAGCTGGGTTCTATCTGTTTCTACATTCAATTTGTGGGTAGTCTTCTCTGATGTTACATTAAAACTCAACAACTGGTAGTTTCTTTTAAAGGTTAGTTGCAATGGAATCTGAAGTCATATCAATGAACTTTTCCTGTTCTGTTATCTCAAAGTCAAATGACTTATCTTGCACTATGAGTGGCTCTTTAACCCATGCACGATTTTAACAACATGCATTGGTCATTTGGAAAATACTAGTTCACTGGGTTATGTGGACCTTCCAAATGCTGAAACATTTCATTGTACAATATATATTTTAAAAATCACATTTGTTAGCATTACCACCAGTCTCATCAGGAAAGTCTTTATTTTTTTTTTTAAGATTTTATTTATTTATTTGACAGCGGGAATGCAAGCAGAGGGAGTGGGAGAGGAAGAAGCAGGCTCCCAGTGGAGGAGCCTGATGTGGGGTTCGATTCCAGAACACCGGGATCACGCCCTGAGCCGAAGGCAGACGCCCAACGACTGAGCCACGCAGGCGCCCCAGGAAAGTCTTTAAATATGGAGAAGCTGTCAAGCACATGGAAGCAGATACAAGTTTTCCACACTTCAATTCTCACTTGAAACCCTGAATTTTATTATTGACGATGGATACTGTCAGTTGTTTCTCTTCGGCTGATCAACTCCCTTAATTCGTTTTCAAGAAAATATCAGCCAAATGCTTAAGTCTGAAAAACCATAATTTGCCTATCATTCTTTCAAGTAGAAATGTTTTTCTCTTTTTAAAAAGCATCTAGTTTAGCTTGCAACTCAATCAACTGCACAACTACTTTTCCTCCAGAAAACCATCACACTTCGGTGTGAAGTAGGAGTGCACTTCTGTGTCATCACATAGAACATGAAAAAGATGCATACTCAAGGGTCAAGAGTTAATAAAATTAATAATTTTCAGTGTTTCATCAAGGATATTCTTAAAGTGAGAGTGAATTTTTCATTTTATTTTTTTCCTTTTTAACTATGAGCACGTGGTGTTGAGGAATATAGTGACTACTAGTACAGTTTGGTGCCCCTGCCCTGATGTTTGCTAAAGCTCCCACAGTTTTATCCTCCATCACTTCTGTACCAGCTGAACAAAAGTCAACACAGAGAAAAAGGCAATAACATTTTAGTATTATAATGCAAATCGTCTTGACTTGTGAATCCTCTAAAAGATCTCTAGGATTCCAGAGGTCCATGTACCATACAGTGAGAACTGCTGATCTAGAGACTTGTCTACTTGCACATTCACTATAAGCTACTAAAAAAGGAGGAGGTATCAGTTTCCTAAAAGGTGGTTACTAATCTGATCACAAATATTAATGTTCAAATAATTTTCCACATTGCATGTTTGGCCTGAAGCAACTACCAAGTGACACATAAATTTCACTACAAAATAAGCAATAGATTGTCTTTTACCTAAAGTGGGCATCTCACAATCTTTATTCTCCTTAGTGTTCCTTTTAACATATTTTATCAACCAGTTGAAAATGTGAACGTCACAATGAACTGAAATGTCCACCTCTTCCCAGCGCTGGGCATCCATAGATAAATATTCAGCAAAGTACTTCATTTCTGATATCAAAAGATCTCGTGGGCAAATAAAATCTTCTTTCAAGTTTTTTGCTTCATCACATACATGGATCACCATGTTTGGCCTTCATAAAAAATGTTACACAAAAATCAAATGATTAGAGTTTTAGAAGAGGAGCTAAGAATACTGACATTTATTGGAAGTACGAGAACAAGACGTTTTTGGAAGTTTTGACCATAAATCAATTTTACAGGGTCTGACATTCAGAATTTTTCATTAAGTGTCTTGCTAATCTGATCTATATCTTAGATTTTGACTAATTTTAGTTAAGTTATTGACTGTAAGATTATTAAGCCTAATAAGAGCTTAGAAAAACAAAAATATTTTTACTACAGGACTCTAATTTACATGGTTTAAAGTTTATTTTTCAAGTTATAAGTTAATAACAAAAATTTTAAAATAATACCAATTCACAAAGAAAAATTAAATAATACAGTCTAATTCTTATGAAGAATATAAAATGGCACTTTTACGTGGTCATGGGTATGATAAGTAAAGATTAAATACTAAAATTTTCTATTAATAAATAGGAAAAACAGTTAAAATCATTCATTAAAGAGTCAAAAAACTAGCATGGCTTCCTAGTTACTTTTAACAGCAAGTAAGTTTGTTTCTAGGCATTCATCAAATGTAAATTAGAAAATGTAGCTAAAAGGGTTCTTAAGACTACAGTGTGCTTATTAACATTTTTAAAAATTAAGTTTGGATAATGCATCAGAATGACAACTTCAAAAATTATATACTCCTTGAATTTACTTTCCCTTGAAAATTATATCACCTCAAAAGGAAATATCGCTGTGATCCACAACTACCTTCCCATCATTACAAAAGAGAATAAATAGAGATACACTGACCTACAATATGAATTTAATGTATTCAGTGGAACTCTATAACTTTCTAATACAAAAAAATTACATCTGAAACAAAACTGGGCTATCAGAAAAAGGATTATTAACCAACACTCTTCTCAAAGTCAAAGGAATTTAAATAGCTTCACAAATTGTTCTTCCAAAGAAATTATGGTCAAAATATAAACAGGTAATGGCTGGTATAATGAAGCATAATGTTTCTGTGGCTTTTCGGTCAACAATATGAAATATTAAATAATTCCAGTAAAAAATTATCTGATAAATTTTTGTGCTACACAAAACTATCAGTTAAAAATCTATGTGAATAAATTAAAAATCACTTCAAAAGGGTGAATTTTTCTTATTGTGGTAAAATACACACAACATAAAAATCTGTCATATTAGCCTTTTAAGTGTACATTTCAATGGCATTAAGTACATTCACATTGTTGTGTAATCATCACCACCATCTATCTCCAGAACTTTTTCAAAAGGGTAAATTTTATGGCATATGTATTATATAAGAATAAAACTGTCACACACACAAAAAAACCTATCAGAACTGAAAACACAGAAAGGAACTTTCAGATATGAAAATATTCGATAACTTCATTTGAGTGATGGTTACATGGTGTACCCATTTGTTAAAACTCATCAAGGTGAATACTTAAAATATGTCTAATTTACTGTATGTAATATATATAAAACAATCAAAACTTGCAATATGCTGAAAGGTGTATTCTAATTTTTAAAGTTTCTATAATGAGAATTATATTCCAATGGCTCTAAGATATACAACTAGTTTAATAAAACTGGAGAACTAATGGCAGAGATTTTTCTTTGGGTTTTAAAATTTGCTTTTCAAAGTTTTATATTAGTAGAGGATATTCTTAATATTTATAAATATGAAAATGAATTTTTAAAATGGAAAACTGTAGTCCAACTTAATTATAACATGAATAAGCTATATGTTTAGCCATCAAGCAATTGTTATAGTTCAACACATGAACTATCCTGATTCCAACAATTTGAACAATTGTGTGATGTGAAATTCCTAAATTATGGTAAGTGATGTATACAATCACCAATCATATATTTTATGACTTAAAGTTGATACTCATATTAAATCTTATCTAGCAAAGAACCAGCCTCCTACCCTTCAGATTCTTCAGTCTTTTCTCCACCATTACGAGTAGTACAATTTTCACTTTCTGAAGAACAATTCCTTGTGGAAGCTATACTATGTCTTCCTTAAATACAGAAACAAACACATACAAAAACAAAGGGGGTGGTTAGCGTTTCTAGCTGAGAACGGGTTTTTACTTACTGAATGGTTACACTGTAAATGCATGGTTTCCAAGGCTAGTTAAAGATGGTACTCTGTTAGGTGGCATTTCCCTTAATAATTCTAAAGGTATATGGAAGAAACAGTAGAAAAAAAGGGATCACACATTGCTAACATTACATTGAAGATTTAAAAAAATGATGTGGTGTGAATGGACAGGGGTCGAATGTTCAAAAGCCAACAATATAGTTCTCTCTTCCTGAAGCAAATTTTTGTATCAGTATTCTGACTGCTGCTGCTGAGATTTAAATCATTCACTACACTCAGGATTTCTAAAATTGGTTACTATTTCCAACCGCATAAAACATCTTTTCTATCCTGCCACTGTGTCATTTGAAGCTAATGTTGACTACAATAAAAGGTACATAACATGAGGAACAAGAAACATTTTCTCAGTAAAAAAAAAATAAGTAGAAAGTGTAGGTCAAATCTCTTTAAATTTATGACATAATCAGGCTAACAGACTGGAGTAATAAATTTTGATATAATAAAAAGCTTTTTTTGGTGATATGTACATTAACATTAAAACATTTTTCAAATATAGCAAAAACACATTTCTAAAAATCAGGAAGATACAAATCCTAATAGATCTCCTAGCAATGTTGATAATAGCCTTTAAATAAATAAAGAAAAGTTGACTGAAATGCATATTTTGCAAAATTATCATAAGGACAAGTACTGCATTTTGTTTTCAAACCTTACCCATTTTGGAAATTGCATCTTGACCAACTGGAGTCTCCTGAAATTCTCCCTGCATGTCAAGAAGGGAGGATTTGATATATGTGGCTAAGGTTTCCACAGGACTCTCTCCAGCAGCCATCAGGGGACTATACTGGTTGTCAACAGGTGAACTTCCACTGCTCTTTAGTTCATCAAACCTTTTTGCACACTGTAATGACATAAAAGGAAGGAAATGCAGGTCTTTCTTAATTAAAAAAGAAGAAGATTATTTTCTTGCTTTCTATTTGATATTTTTCTATAATCATTTTTTACAAGTGAATTCTAATCTGCTGGGTAATACCTAAAAAATTAGCACACATTTCAATATACAAAAGCTTCTGACCTTTATTCTCTTTTTTAAAATTCAGGGTAGAACTTTCTTTTTCCGAGAGAGAGAGAGCGTATGTGCATGTGTGTACGCGGCAGGTAGGGGTAGTGGTGGGGGAAGATGAGGAGCAGAAGGAGAGGGAGAGAGAGAATCTTAAGCAGGCCTGTGGAGCTAGATCTCATGACCCTGAGATCATGATCTAAGCCAAAACCAAGAGTTAGATGCTTAACAACTGTGCCACCCAGGAGCCCATAGAACTTTTTAAAATACGCTTTAACTCAATGGCATAATATGTTTATGCTGTTATAGGAAAATGAGAAATGCCTTTATCAACCATATTTCCCTGTGGTCTATATTTATTATCAGTTGACAAAGATAAAAAATATAAATGGTTTCACTGAATCCATTTTTTCTTCAAAATGAATTTATTTTTTGTAACACAGAGAATGTAAAGTGGTAGTTAGGCTTTTAAAACACAGGTTCCTTTGATGTCTTTTAAGTAAAATGCGTAGCTATATTGGAAAATGAATGTAGATTTATCTAACAAGGTTTAATGGCAATTTTTAATATTTAAAAAACAAGAAAATTATGAATTTTGAAATGAATACATGATTGCTTAAACAAAGAAGCAAGTGAACTACAAATAATTTAAATTATACTGTTAAACGTTCTTTGTGTTTGGGAAGCCTGGGTGGCTCAGTTGGTTAAGCATCTGCCTTCAGCTCAGGTCATGATCCCAGAGTCCTGGGATTGAGTTCCGCATCAGACTCCTTGCTCAGCAGGAAGCCTGCTTTTCCCTCTGCCTGCTCAGTATCTTGTCATGTGCTTACTGGCCACTGGCCACAAGAAAAAGAAGGCTTGTGCGCTCTCTCTCTCTGACAAATAAAATATTTTAAAAAAATGTTCTTTGTGTTCAAGCAAAAATTACATGATATCTATATGTAAAAGAATGAGGCTGGACCCTCTACCTAAGGCACATACAAAAATTAGCTCAAAATAGATCGAAGGCTAACTATAAGAGCTAACACTATAAAATTCTTAGGAGAAAATGACCTTGGATTAGGTGATGGTTTCTTAGCTATGACACTAAAAGCACAAGCAACAAAGAAAAATTAGATAAACCAGATCTCCTCAAAATTTACAACTTTGTGCTTCAAAGGACACCATCAAGAAAATGAAAAGACAACACACACAATAGGAGAAAATATCTGCAAGTCATATATCTGACAAGGGATTTGCATCTAGAATATATTAAGAACTCTTACTACTCAATAATAAAAAGACAAGGGGCACATGGCTGGCTCAGCTGGTGGAGCATGCGACTCTTGATCTCAGGGTTATGAGTTCAAGCCCTACGGTTGGGTATAGAGATTATTTAAAAATAAAATGTTAAAAAATTTTGGGGAAAAAAAAGCCAACCCAATTTAAAAATGGGCTAAGGATCTAAATAGACATTCCTCCAGAGAAGATCTATAAATGGCCAATAAGCACATGACAAGATACTGAACACCATTAGCCATCAGGAAAACGCATATCAAAATCATAATGAATTAGTACTTCATACCCATTAGGGAGGCTAGTGCTGCCCAGGGACCCCCTTGGCTCCAGGCATCCCGGCCTCCTCACCTCCAACCCCCGTTTCCTAGATGTCAAAACACAGATAATAAAAGTGTTGACAAGGATGTGAAGAAATTGGAAACTTCCAATATTGCTGGTGAGAATGTAAAATGGTGCAGTCACTTTGGAAAAATTAGATACATTATTTCAGCTAAATTAAACACATGAAAACTCTTAATCTGTCCTTTCTCTACTTTTAAAATACCAATATATCATCATCAAAATGGAAAAAAATGATCATCCAGGAGATTGAGAGAACATTCAAGAAACTTAAACACAGACAAGACTTTTGTCTACCAGATATTAAAGCAATATTGAAAATAATTGAATACAGAACTGTCAATAGGATTAAAGAAATCAACAGATCAGAACAGTAAATGTAGAAAGAGATTGGAATTTCAAACCAGTAATAAAGGATGAAATTATTCTCCAAACTATGGAAAGAACCCAAATGTCCATCAACTGATGAATGGATAAAGAAGATGTGGTGTGTGTTGTGTATATATATATATTCCATTGTGTGTGTGTGTATATATATATATATATATATATATGGATAAAGAAGATGTGGTATATATATATATATATATTCCATTGTATATGGAATATATGGAATATTACTCAGCCATAAAAAGAATGAAATCTTGCCATCTGCAACAATGTGGATGGAGCTAGACAGTACTGTGCTAAGCAAAATATATCAGTCAAAGATAAATAGCACATGATTTCACGCGTATGTGGAATTGAAGAAAAAAACCAGATGGGGGCGACTGGGTGGCTCAGTCAGTTAAGCACTCAACTCTTGATTTTGGTTTAAGTCATGATCTCACAGTTGTGGGATAGCTGTGGGATGGGTAGAGCCACCTCGGGCCCCCTGCTCAGTGGGGTGGGTGTCTGGTTTTCTCCCTCTTCCTCTCCGTCTGTTCCTCCCCCCTCCCTGCTCCCTGCAAGCACTCTCTCTCTAAAATAAATAATAAATCTTAAAAAAAAAAAAACACAGATGAACATATGGGAGGGATCAAAAAAGAAAAGAGAGGGAAACAAACTATAAAAGACTCTTAAAGAAACAGAACAAAATGAGGGTTGATGGAGGGAGGGGATGGGGGGATGGGTTAAACGGGTGATGGGTATTAAGAAGGGCACTTGTTATGATGAACACTGGGTGTTGTATGTAAGTGATGAATCACTGAATTCTACTCCTGAAACCAATATTGCACTGTATGTTAACTAACTAAAATTTGAATAAAAAATTTGGAAAGAAAAAAAAGAATAAAATATTCAATAAATGTTGAGACAATTAACTAATCATTAGGAAAAAAGTTAAAACTAAAACTCCAGGTGGAGTCAAGATTTAAATGTAGAAAATAAAAGTAGTCAGGAAAATGTAGGTGACTACGTATTATACATAGCCTTCAGGTTAAGAAGAATTTTCTAAACATGATAAAAAAGGCAGATTTCAAAGTAAAAGATTCATAGATTTTACATTAAACATTTTAAACTTTTAAACATTTGTATATAAGAGACTATCATTAATAACTTAATAGGCTGAAAAAAACTGATAAAAGCTAGATCAAGGGTTAATATAATATATAGAAAACCATTATTTAAAACTAGTAACAAAACATTGGGGTACCTGTGTGGCTCATTCAGTTAACTGTCTGTGTTTGGCTCAGGTCATGATCCTGAGGTCCTGGGATCGAGCCCTGCATTGGGCTCCCTGCTCAGCAGGGAGTCTGCCTCTCCCTTTACCCCTCACCCCTGCTCATGCTCTCTCTCTCTCTCTCTCTCTCTTGCTCTGCTCTCTCTCTCAAATAAATCAATAAAATCTTTTTAAAAAACTAGTAACAAAACAAATTCACAAATAGAAAAAGGACGTGGCACAATAAAATATAAAATGTTCAACCTCTTTAGGATTTAAAGTAAATTAAAACGGCAATGAGGTAACACGCATTAAAATCTATATAAATGAGAATTTTGAAAAGACACACAGACACACAAATAATATGTGATATTAAAGTACAAGGATCAAGACTCAGCTATGTTGGCTGGAATATAACACTGATGGCCCTCCTAGTCAGCAATACATAACAAAAGTCTTAAAAATGCATTATCCCCTAAGGAAAGAAGGATAAGATATTTTAACAGTGGTATCTGTAGTAGCCAAAAGTTGGAAATAATAGCCTACATACCCAACAAAAGGGACTAGTTTAATAAATTATGATATAGCTCATAGCTTAAATGCTGCAGAAGTCTATTAACTGACACATAAAGATGTCTATAATAAGCTAAGTGAAAAAGTAAGCAGCAAAACAGTACATTTGTTGTATGTTAATCTTAACAATTCTTGTATGTATAGAAAAGTATCTGGAAGGCTATATACAAGGTGTTAACAACTTACTTTAGATAGGGTCAGACTTATCATTCTGACTTTTCACTTACTTCCTATGTGTGTGTGTGTGTGTGTGTGTGTGTGTGTGTGTGTGTGATCTCAAGCCTGTATTGCAGGGGCTCCACACTCAGCAGGCAGTCTGCTTGAGATTCTTTCCCTCTGTCCGTTCTTGTGTGCACATGCATGTGCTCTCTCTCTCTCTCAAATGAATAAACCTTTAAAGAATTATTTAAAAATGAACACTACTTAAAAATAATCTCACGTTTAGTTGTATTTTAGTTAAAAAAAATAATTCAACAATTGGGTGAATTTAGATACACAGTGAATATTAGCTGATATGGCAGAGTTACTATTAATTTCTTGAGTTCAACCATGATACTGTGGTTATGAAATAATGTCCTGATTTTAAGGAGATGTATGCTGTAGTCTATTGGGTGAAGTGCCACGTGTCTGACACTTATTTTTAAATATCAGAAAAAAATTTCATAAAGAGATGAAGCAAATAGGGCATCTATATAAGGATACAGGGCTGTAGTACTATTCTTTCAACTTTTCTATATGTTCGAAGATATTCATAATAAAAAGTTAGAACAGTAGTTCACGGGTTTGCCCCATTTTAAAACCTAACAAGTTTCAAAACTTAACCAAAAGGTTTGAAAAACTATAAATTAGGTAGTGAAAAAAAAGTTCCCTCATCATTTCACAAAGACCTATAACATAACTGAGAGCAAGTAGTTTCCTGTGGGTATTGGTTTTCTCAGCTGCAGAAGAAGATGGTGGGGGCACCTGGGTGGCTCAGTCAGTTAAGCGTCTGCCTGGCTCAGGTCATGATCCCGGGGTCTGGGAGGAGCCCTGCTCTGCAGGGGGTCTGCTTCTCCCTCTCCCTCTGCTCTTCTTCCTGCTTGTGTTGCTTTCTCTGGCTCTTGCTCTCTCTCAAATAAATAAAATCTTAAAAAAAAAAAAAAGAAGAAGAAGATGGTGGAACTTGGTTCATTCACTGATTCCACAAGTATTTATTGTGTGTATATGATGGACCAGAGCAATGGTGAATATGCTTTAAATCTACTGGGGAAAATCACTAATGTCATTTCTACTTCTAGAGAACTCTAAGATGATTCACCCACTTTAGAGTTCCTATTAACAGCAAAATCTCTGAGGTAAGTGTTTCTCAAACTAGGTTTCATGGATGAATTACCAGAAATCAAAGAATGTAGGAATTTTTAAATTTCGAGTTTTGATTCTGCGCATAAAATTAATAAAATCACCTAAATCATCAGGATGACAGAGTATTTCAATGCCTATTTGCTTTTCTGTTTACAATTAAGTTGTACCAAGAAATATTTTAATTGTCTAAGGCTAATTTTAAAAAGAAAAAGATAGGGAAGTAACTCGGTGGAGGAGAAGAGGCATTGGTGTCAAGGGAAAGCAAGTAACCTCATGGTGCAATGTAAGGTTTCATAGTAGGTTAAATAGAGAAAAGTGGAAAAAGAATGAAGTCTCTGAAAGGCACATGGCAATACAGGCTGAATGCAAAAAATTTTGTGCCACAACAGACCATACAATATTTGCTTAATCGGCAATTTAATTTTAATCAGCAAAACACTATTACTTACCACATTAGGTAACCATTTTTAGTTTGAATTTTGTTGTTTTTAGTTTTCATTTGTGTCCATGATACGTAAATTTGGTTAGGGGTATATAGGTGTGTTTACAACTAGTATTGTTAGTGTACGTTTAATTTACTTTATATAATAAAAATAATTTAAGTCAACACTGGGAGTTTTCAAGTTTTTTCCTTTAAAAAGGTCTGTCCATTATTCGAGTTTGAGAAGCATAGCATTAGGGATTTAATAGCATAATTTGATTTACAAAAATTTTATCTACCCATAATTTTATAGTATCAGTTCTGTTACTTAAAAGCAGATATTATTAGTGAATTTTCAGTTGTTATATAAACAATCGAATTTAAACCTACCAGGTGGGTTAATATATAATGTATGTAGTTTGTATCTAGTCAAATCATATCACATGCACATTCAGTATTCATGCATATGAATATGTAAAACTCAAAAATTTTTTTCCTTTCTTAGTAGCTGTTTCTTTAAATTGATCATTTTCTGATTTTTCCAGGAGCAATCCGGGGGATGGTTATTTACCTCTTTGGGTGTTAATCCAGGCACAAGCCTTGCCACAGTTTCCCAGTTGATGGTCTGATGGATTCCAATTAATGGGTAAAGGATCATGTCCAACACCATTTGGTTGTTATTGTTCAAGAAATTGTTGTTCTCTGAATATCCACGACTCATCTTTTAGAACTAGAAATAAAGACAAATAGACATATTTACATCTGAAATCCAAGTGTTTTTAGAACATTATAAATCAGTTATAATTTATTCCTAAGAATTATATGCTACCTATAAAGGAAAAATAAAACTGACCTAAAATAAGCAGAATATACAGCTCAAATCTCTTCAAATATTATAGCATTTGAATATTATGTATTGGCGGATGGACAGATACATGGACAGATGGATAAATTATCTGTTAAAAAAGTAAAATAAAATATTAATGCTAGAATATAAGTGGTACGTATACAGAGGTTCACTATAACATTTTTTTTAACTTTGCTATATGTTTAAAATTTTTCATAATAAAACACTGGGGGGAGACGTTGAATAAACTATATCTTTTTTTTTTAAAATCCCTAAGTGTGCCTGATTTATACCTTGATTAGCAATTCATGGATGGTAGAGTTTAACAACAACAACAACAAAAAGCCTGGTTAAAAAGAATTTAATTTCGTTCTAGTCCTAAGCAATATTTGCTTTATTCTTCTGCGAGTGAATGTCCATGCTACAAACAATGAAGGCTGAGTATATTTTTTACTAATGTAACCAAATGAAACTTAAAAACAAGTTAATCTGACATTATAGGATAAGCATAATCATTGTCATTGTGCCATGTGATTATTAGTCATAAATGGTGGGACATTCTATTAACAATTATAATTAGTACTATTTCTATATGTTTGAAGCAACTTTTTTTAGAGTGTTCTTTTCTTCCTCCTTGTCTTCAGAAAAAACATGACAATTGACCTGATAAGATTTAATCCCTACACACATCCAAACACACCCTGCCAAATATAAAAAGCCAAAGCACACCCCCCCCCCACACACACACTAATTTCTACACAGTGGAGGCTTCTCTTGCTTTGTTACCTGGCTCCCCACCCACCACATCCTCCCTTAGTTCAATCCAGAAGCCCTTGAATAACATATCCAGCTATGAAGGGTGTCCAAGATGTTCAGGCAACAGAAGCACCAAGGAAAAAATCTCTATGAGTGGCTCAGTCAGATGGGTCCAACTCTTGATTTCATCTCAGTTCATGATCTCAGCAAGGAGTCTGCTTCTCTCCTTCTCCTTCTGGGCCAATTCCCCCCCCACCCCATGCATGCTCCCTCTCTAAAATAAATAAATAAGGGGCGCGGGGTGGCTCAGTAAGTTAAGCATCTGCCTTTGGCTCAGGTCATGATCTTGGGGTCCTGGGATTGAGCTCTGCATGGGGCTCCCTGCTGAGTGGGGAGTCTGCTTCTCCATCTCCCTCTGCTCCCCCCATGTATCTCATTCATTCTCTCAAATAAATAAATAAAACCTTTAAAAAAATTTTTAAATAATAAATAAATAGATAAATAAATAAATAAATAAATAAATAAATATTATTGTGGCCTGCAATGTGTTGGCGCCTGTTAACTAATCAAAAATATTGTTCATAACAAATACTTAAAATCTGTATGTGTATTTCAAATGTGATACTCATTTATAATATACATTTTATTCTTGTAAATTCCCTTGGAATAGCTGTCACAGCGCACTCCATTCTGGAAAAAAAGTACAGACTTATCAAAAACTGTGGCAGTAAGAAAGAATTTGAAGCTCAAATTACACTACCACTAAATCTAGTTCAATTCGTGATAAAATATTTTTTTAATGTTACTGTTTAAGGTGAAACGTTTTATTTACCAGAAATAAAAATTATATTTAATGCACTACTTTTTTAAAGAACACTCTTCATGTCCTACCTCCCCATCCTCACAACCTTGGTTTACTTAAATGTATTACTAAAACCAACCTAATTAATTAAGACCAAAGAGAAGTCCACGACTGGCATGTGACTTTTTTTCTTTTTTCAAATAGAAAAAGGCTTTGGTGGACAGAGGTTTTTCCTTCGGTAGACGAAAGGTGCGAAACGAAGGGGCCGGTATGGCAGGTCAAAGGCCTTGGGTATAAAACGACGGGAGATTATTAAATCAGAGTCATCCCATGGGGAGAAGCCTTGTGCCCAGGCTTCCTGACCACATATAAGAACCGTGGCAGTTGGCTTTCACCGTGAAGGAGAAAATAAAATCACATCTGAAACCCACGACGAATAGATCAAAGCCCTGCAAACCTTCGGCGCAGGGGCTGACTTCGAGGCGCGTCCTCAGGGTTCCCCAGCTTGTGCTGTCCCCGCCTCCCCTGTAGGGGCAGAAACTCTCCGGGCGCTGAGCGGGTGGGGAGCGGACAAAGGCGACGGGCAGCGGGGCGAGGCTGAGAGAAGATGCGGGCAGAGACACGGGGCGCGGCCTGGCGGGCAGACGCCGGGGTTCCCTCAGCTGGTGCGCGGGCGGGACGGGAAACGGGGACCTGGGTCTGGCAGGGCCTGCGAAGTGCAGGCTGCGCGCGGGGACGTTCGGGGGCGTTTGGGCCAGCGGGACCCCGGCCCGGCCCGGCCGGACGAGAAAGGAGGCCGCGGCGGGAAACGGCTGGCTGCCAGCGGTACCGCCCCTTGCCGCACTTCCCGCCCCCCGCCGGCACCGGCGGCCCCTCGGCGTCTCGCTCACCTGCCCAGGGCCGCGGTGGCCCTCGCTGCGCCTCCGTCACCTGCAGCGGCCGGCACAGCCAGCGCTCGCGCCATGAAGCTCCAGCTACCCGGCCCGCAAGCTCTGCCACTGCGCCCACACACACCGCCCCTCCAGCTCGCAGGGTAGCGCCGACCCACGCCGCCTCACCAATCACAGGCCAGCGCCACAGCGGCGGAGCCAATGAGCAACGAGCTCGTGCAGGACTGGGGCGGCAAGCCCCTGAGGCTTGCGGCCTCTGCGCCTTGCCTTTGCCTTCCCCTTCCCCCTCTCGCTTTCACTCCCAGGCTTGTCGCAGTGCAGCGTCCCCACCCTCCCAGCGTCTTGTCGCTTAGCAACCAGATCCTCCCGGTCGGATCTTAAGTGACCAACTCTGAATCCAGAAGAAATGGAAACATGGGAGAGAAAAGAACTAGGATAGAGAATGAATGAAATAGTTGGAGCTGTAGGTCATTTTAGTATACCTGTTTAGGTTAGGTAGAATGGGAAAGTTGTATCATCTGAGGGACACCAAAAGTATCTTGGGTGAGGCATTGTCCTTAGCAGGAACCATCTCCTGAAAAATGCAAATAGCTCTGGGTCACAAATTCAGTTTTCATTAACGTTAACAGGTTCCCTACGTGTGTTACTGTGGTGAATACTATTACTGGGAACCGAGTAAGATATTAAGGTTCAGTCCTGTAGGGTAAATACTACGTGCCAATAACTTTTATTTACACTTGCAATGTGTCTGTTCTGAGAACCAAATCTCAATGTCAGAATCAGAAAGGACAGTAAAAGGGACACCTGGGTCGCTCAGTTAGGCGTCCGCCTCTTGGTTTCCGCTCAGGTTGTAATCTCAGGGTCTTGAGATCAAGTCCCTCCTGGGGCTCCTTGCTCAGCAGGGAGTCTGCTGAGCGGAGATTCTCTTTCTCCCTCTGCCCTTTCCTCTCTCTCTCTCTCTCCCCCTCTCTCTCTAAAATAAATAAATCTTAAAAAAGAGAGAAGGACAGGGTGCTTGAGGTGCTCAGTCGGTTGAGCATCTGACTCTTGATTTGGGATGGGGTAGTGATCTCAGAGTTGTGGGGTGGAGCCCCCTAGCTGGCTCCCTGCTAGGTGGGGAGTCTGCTTGAGATTCTCTCCCTCTCCCTTTGCCTCCCCTCACCACCACCACCCCCTTGCTCTCTCTCAAATAAATAAATAATCTTTAAAAAAGAGAAAAGGTTGGGGCGCCTGGGTGGCTCAGTCATTAAGCATCTGCCTTCGGCTCAGGGTGTGATCCCAGAACGCTGGGATCGAGCCCCACATCAGGCTCCTCGCTGGCAGCCTGCTTCTCCCTCTCCCACTCCCCCTGCTTGTGTTCCCTCTCTTGCTGGCTGTCTCTCTCTCTGTCAGATAAATAAATAAAATCTTTAAAAAATAATAAAAAATAAAAAAGAGAAAAAGTAAAGCCCTATCCAAATGACTAATTACCATAATGAGATCTGAAATTAACCTGCTAACTGTATGTCAGGAGTTTTTCTCATTACATCACCTCTGACTTTCTACAAATCTTTTACTATTTTTGTTCCACAGAGACATTGAAGTTAGGCAAGCTCTGTATTTAAGTAAATTCTTAAAGAGAAGCTACTTGCCCTCTACTTCTTTTCTTTCTTCTAGGCTTGAACTCTGTTGTGATGGTGGTGAGCCAGTTGAAACCATGAGGATTAGAAGGACTGATTGGCAAGAACATAGAAGGAACCTTGGCCCTGAATTACCTTGCGAAGTGAAGCTGCCTAACAGGCCCTAGATTGCTTGTCTACCTCGGACTGTTATATGAGAAAAAAGTATTTATCTTTTTTAGCTACTGTATTTTTTGATCTGTTAGGGAAACTTAATGTAGTCCCTAAAAGGGAAAACTTGGTCCCTGGAAGTGGTGTACCACAATAACAAAGATCTAAGCTATGCATGGCATTGGTAGGTATAAGCATATTGCTGGCTAGAAGGCTGGTGACTCTTTCCACATGTATTGGGATGTGTCACTTGTGTTAACTTGGAAGGCAGATTACCAAGCCTATAGCTTTGAGGAAAGGAGTTTTAAAAAGGTCAGAATGTAGGTTTGTGTTGGCTGATAGTCCTTGCTTTTAGCAAGGTTCAATAAAAAGAAGTCAGTTAATAATCAACCAGTTTGCAAGCAGAGCTGGAGAATAGAGCTCTACTACTGGACCCCATTCATAACGTTTGGTCTTGGTGTTGATCCACATACTATTATGCCATCTCTGAGAGATCAACTCAGGTACTCAATGTTTGAAGCTTTTCCTTATCACTCTCTTCTTTTCTAGAACAATATCCCTTTACAGAATGACAGAGCAAGAAAGAATTCTTGAAAGATGGACTTCTTCAATCTTTTTATTCCAAGGTCAGAGAAAGTTTAAGTGACTTGTCCAAGGTCAAATGGCCATTTCATTAGGTTCAATGACCTTCGCCCATGGAAGAATCTTTGGCATTGTACAGATGTTCCTCCCTGAGGCCTTTTTGTGTAGAATGGGTAATTATATCTAAGACTTCCATTACTTCCCCTTGCTTCCCAAGTTTAACCCTTTTATGTTCATAAGCTCATCTATCCCTCTAGTAGTTTTAGTACAGACTAAGTTGCTTTAACAGAGACCCTAAATATGGTGGTTTAAACACAGTTAAAGTTTATTTCTCTTTCAAATTACAGTAAAGGTAATGAAGAGGCTCACACTTCATTCCTGACACGCAACTTCCATTTCTGAATCTGAAATGGCTGTAGAGGAAATGTGGACTAGTAGTATGAGGCAGTCAAATTCTCCGTGGGGGGTGGGAAGGAGACAGGTTAAGACAACCTCTAAAATTGGTAAGAAATAGCAGATGAGCACATTACTTAGAAATAAGGTTAAAACAGGGGCACCTGGGTGGCTCAGTCAATTAAGTGTCTGCCTTTGGCCCTGGTCATGATCCCGGTCTGCTTCTCCCTCTCCCCTGTGCTCACTCTTTCTCAAATAAAATTAAAAAAAAAAAAAAAAAAAGGTAAAAACAGACTAGCAAAAAAGTTAAATGTGATTACTTCTGGGATCAGGAGTTGGGAGGGGCTACTTTACCACCCCCTTTTTAAATCACAATTTGATTTTTTAAAACCATGCAATTTTACTAGTTTTATAGTTAAAAAAATATAAACGAATGGACAAAACATATATAGGAAGTAAGGAAAAATAGTATCTTCAAACAAGTTATTTATTCAATTAGGCAAGTATTAAATATAAAAAATTAACCATAACAATCTAGAATAAAAACTTCAAGTGATACCAACATTGGTGAAGGAAGAGGGGCAGGGGGCCAATAGGAAGAAATGTTTGGAAGAGAAAGCAGGGAGGATGACAGTGTGCCAACCATCTTGTGTTGTTGTAAGACTCCAATATTGATAACTTTAAACACTGGTAAAGACAAATAAACATAATTAGGGGTTGGAAGTAACCACAACAAGAATAAAAACAGAATGTGTAGCTTTCAAACCTCAAGAAGAGGCAGTGGGCCTTAGGGTCCCTGATCTGTCTTTTGCGTCAACCAGTGTTTGGATGGAACAGACCCAAGGACTCCCCTTCTATCAGCCTCCCACCACTTTCCAACCTTTTTTCCAGTGATAACTTTGGAGCCATCTTCTCGGCCATCCTCTGCCTCCGGGACCAGCCAACATGCTATTTTGAGCTTAGTTCCTTATTACCGATCAATGGTGAACTCCCAGATTCCTCAGAATTATTTCACTGAGGTGGAGGCCGCCGTCAACCGCGTGGTCAGCATGCATCTGCAGGCCTCCTACACCTGCTTCTCTCCGGGTTTCTATGTTGACCTTGACGATGTGGCTCTGGAGCGCGCGGGCCGCTTCTTCTGCCTGTTGGCCGAGGAGAAGCACGAGCGTGCTGAGTGTCTCTTGAAGATGCGAAGTCAGCGAAAAGGCCGGGCGGAAGTGGTCTCAAAAGAGTTCTGTCCCCGCCCGGGTTCTGGAGAGGAACCAGAACCAGGACTGTCTGGATCTGCACGCCCTGGGTTCTGCGCACACAGGACCCCATCTCTGTGACTTGCTGGAGAACCACGATGAGAAGGTGATCGAGAAGATGGGCCGCCACCTAACAGGCCCCCCCTCAGGCTGGGCTGGGCGAGGCTCACACTGGAAGACGAGGAGCCCAGCAGCGTTTGAGGGGGCCCTTTAGGGGTCCCTCCCACCCAGGTGCCACCGCTTATGCCCGAGCTTCTCCCTCCAGCAACGAGGCAGCTTTTTTTTTTTTTTTAAGATTTTATTTATTTATTTGACAGAGATAGAGACAGCCAGCGAGAGAGGGAACACAAGCAGGGGGAGTGGGAGAGGAAGAAGCAGGCTCATAGCGGAGGAGCCTGATGTGGGGCTCGATCCCTTAACGCCGGGATCACGCCCTGAGCCGAAGGCAGACGCTTAACCGCTGTGCCACCCAGGCGCCCCCACGAGGCAGCTTTTCAACCACCCTGGAGCCCTCTCCCAAGCCTGGACCAAATGGAATTACTAAAGCTTTTTGCAGCAAACAACAAAAAACCTGAAGAAGAAAATTTGATTAAAAAAAAAAAAAACCAACCCGAAATCATGGTAAATACTAAACTTGTAATAAAGTGACAGAAATATATGAAAAACTGGCAAAACCATGAGAAGCTATCAAATGGAGATTTTAAATATTTCCACTTAGAAATGGCAAAGAGACCAAACAAATAAGCAAATATAAAGATGAATTTAAAATTTAAGTTCATGGGCACCTGGCTGGCTTAGTTGATGAAACATGCTACTCTTGATCTCTGGGTTTTAGGTTTGAGCCCCAGGTTGGGTGTAGCGATTACTTAAAAAATAAATAAAAGTTCAATCTAACACACTGTTCAATCTAACGTAATTCCCTATTCCATGTTTCCACATGGAAGTATTTCTCCAGAATGACACTCTGGTGCTTATTTTTTCCTACTTTCGCTCCCTAACTGCTTCTCAGGGCAGCAATGGTAGCCGATTAGTGTGTTTGGAAGATTTATACACATGTAGTTTTCTACCCGCCTCTCCACTCTCACTAGATCACTTACCTGATCTAGTAAAGGGGCTTTCAGATGTTTTCCTGAACATCCTGTAAGTTAGGTAGGTCACTCTGAGACTGGATGGATAGTTGAATTCAGGGAAATATTAACAAATCCTGTGCCATGGCCTCCAAACTACCTTTAACATAAAGTTCATAGACAACAAGCCACACCTGCTTGCTCAAGGTCTTCAATCAGCTGTTTAGTCTCTTCTTCGTTTTTTTTTTTTTTTTGGTTTTTGTTTTTTGTTTTGTTTAGTAAGCTCTATGCCCAACATGGGGCTTGAACTCATGACCCCAATTATCAAGAGTCACATGCTGTACTGACTAAGCCAGCCAGGCAACCCCAGTCTCTTATTCTTAAAAATAAGCAGGCAACCAAAGTTTAGCAGAAACCTGAGGAAAATACTTATCATGACAAACAAAGATACACAACAGGGGGAAAAAAAGACTATGTAGGAAAATGAAAACCTCAGAACAAAGAGAACCACCAGTTCAGACTTGCACGGAATGACTCAAGAGAAATATAGAGTGATGCCTTTACAGCATATGTTTAATCTGATCGAGTCTGGGTGAACCTGGCCTAGATGGCCTAGATTATTAGCTGTACTTAGCTAAACCATGTGCTGACGAACTTTCTCTTTTTTTTCAAGCCCTGTTCCCTGATCATTTGAGAACACACAAGTGTTCTGCTTTCATCTACTCCTGAGAGCTAAAGTAAAAGCGGGGGGGGGGGGGGCGCGGGGAACAGGGAACTTGAAAGCAGAAGGGGCGCCTGGGTGGCACAGCGGTTAAGCGTCTGCCTTCGGCTCAGGGCGTGATCCCGGCGTTCTGGGATCGAGCCCCACATCAGGCTCTTCCGCTATGAGCCTGCTTCTTCCTCTCCCACTCCCCCTGCTTGTGTTCCCTCTCTCGCTGGCTGTCTCTATCTCTGTCAAATAAACAAATAAAATCTTTGAAAGCAGAAAAGCCTAGGCAGCCCACTCCCCCAGACTGTGTTACAGGCAGATATTCAGTTCTAATCACTGACACTTTCCAAAATACACTAACTGTGGATAACCCTAAGTTTTCCAAGATTTGCTCAGGACCTTGCCCAGTGACTTCTACAGAAAAGGTTCTTGTAAATTCTCAGAGAAACTGGAGCATGACAATGATCCAGTGCCTCTTTTCAGCTTATCTTCTCCTGGGAAACCTCATCAAACAGTAGCAATACTGCCTTCTATATAGAGCTGTTTTTGCATGCTAGTACCTCCCTTTTATATAAATCATCTCTCACACTCCTATATTTATATGTATATTTTTGATAAAACAAATTATTTCATACACCCCCCCCCCAGTATCAAGCAGGAATGCAAGAACGGTTTGATATCAGAAAATCAATGTTCTTCATCATACTATTACTAAAGGTGAAAAATCAAGACAATGTAGATTTAAATCAAATCAAATGTAGATTTAAATTAGCATTAAAAGGGAACTTTTTAAAAAAAGACTTTGAGAGAGAGAGCACACACACAGAGAGAGAAGCAGGCTCCCCACGGAGCAGAGAGCCCAACGTGGGGCTCCATCCCAGGACCCTGAGATCATGACCTAAGCCGAAAGCAGACACTTAACCGACTGAGCCACCCAGGTGCCCCAAAGGGAACTTTTGATAAAAGATTAACTAGCATTAAACTCACAGCAAACACACATTTAATAGAGCAAATTTAGACTCTCAGGCAGAAAAAAACAAAAATGCCTCCTACCACAACCACTGTCAAATACAGACTGGCAACCTAGCCAAAACAAAGAGAATGAGAAGTACAAGGATTGCAAAGGAAGAGATAAGACTGTCATTATTTGCATTTACATAGACAACCCAAGAGAACCAATACTAGAAATAATATGCCTTCATTGAAACTGCAAATACAAGAACACACCAAGTTCAATATATTTCTCTGTACCAGATATAAGAAGACACCATTTTCAATGGCCACAAAATTTATCAAGTGCCTAGGAACTAGCCAACACAACAGAGACAAACAAAATATCAACAAACACACATACACATAATGTCCTGAATGGAGACTGAAATTATGTTCATAAATGAGATGATTTGACCTTATAAATATGTCAATTCCAAATAACCTATAAATTCAATGTAATTCCAATAAAAATCTGGTTTTTTTTAAAAAGGGAATTTGATAAACTTATATTACAACTTAAATAGAAGAATAAAAATCCACAAATAGCTAATTTTCACAAAGTGTGACAAAACAGATTCACCTATCAAATATTAGGACATATTACAAAGTAACATTAATCGGGACTGTTGTACTGGGAAAGGAACTGATACATATGTCAATAGAACAGAGATCCTCAAAATTGCATGTTTACGGGAACTTGGTATGTAATAAAATGGGGAAAATATGTACTATTAGGGAGATGGTTAGAAAAACGGACTACAATCCTATTCTGCATGCCCAAAAGATATTCACACTCACAAGACCCAAAAAGATATAACTTGGTACCAAGGTCGCTTAGCTTGGCAGAAGATATACCACAGTAAACATATCATGTAGAGGAAGGCATTCTACTTAGGTAAGCCTCATGTGCCACAGGAACCACTGTCTTGTAAAAATCCCTAACAGTAGGTTCCAGGTCTCTGCAATGAGCAAAA
This sequence comes from Ursus arctos, assembly GCF_023065955.2. NCBI lineage: Eukaryota > Metazoa > Chordata > Mammalia > Carnivora > Ursidae > Ursus > Ursus arctos. The sequence goes on along the minus strand of NW_026623100.1, from coordinate 27,590,890 downwards.
GCTCAGTTACCAGTCCTACCTTACTCAGCGAAGTCTTAAAACCTGTACTTTTTCTTTGTACAACCAAACATGTTGCTGAGTAAGCAGCTTGCATTCCATATTTATCCTAACTCAACAGATTTCCAAGGAAATTGTGCTAAGGAGAAGGTAAAACCAAGATCATTTTCCCATACATGGAGAGAAGGGGTTTTGTTAACCCTTTTCCTTTAATGACTAGCTGGAGAGAAAGTTGGATTCATACCACATACCGTATCCAAAAATGAATTCCAATTAAATTAAAGACCTAAATGTAAATGGTGAAACTATAAAACTGATAGAAGAACAAGACCCAAAAACCACAACTGGGAAAATTAAAGATTTCTATTCCATGAAGGACGCCAAAGACAAGAATTAACAAATGACAAAACTAAGTTATTTACAACATCGGCACCTCACAAGAGAGTATCATGTCTAAAATACATAAAAAATTTTTTACTACACAATTAGCAGGAAAGATAAAAACCTAATAGAAAAAAGGGCAAATTACAAGTATTTTTCACAGGATGGAAAACGAGAATGACTAAAAGCATATGCCTAGCCTCATTAGTAATCAGACAATGCAGATTAAGACAAAACACAGTTTCACACATATCATATTAACAAAAATCAGAAAATGTCAAGTGCTGCTGAAGATGCAGATAAAATGAAACCCTCATGCCTTGCTGGTCCAAGTGTAGAGTGGTACAACCATTCCTGAGAAAAATTCAGCCTTACTTACCTGAAATTAAATATGCATCAACCCCGAACCCAAGCCATTCTACTCTAGGACATATATCCCATAGAAACTACAGGGCAGGTTCACAGGAAGACACGTACAAGTTTGTAGAAGGTGGAACAGCTGGAACAACTTAAGTATCTATGACTAGAGGAAAAGATCAACTATGGTATGTTAATGCAGCACAATAATATGCACCAGTCAGGAGCATGTTATATAAGGTAACATGAATAGGTCTTAAAACCTAATATTTTATGAAAGTTAGGAGCAAAATGAGTATCATTTATATAGAAAACAGATAAAATATATATTTTTTCAAGGAAATATATCAAAAATTTGGAAAATGGCTTGTAAAGATAAACATTAAATATAGTAGGGAATAAGGAGTATGGATTTGCAGGCAGGAGAGGAATAAAAGCTAGTAAGGTGAAATAAAACAGAACAAAAGTGTAGCCTTTCTAGACCAATGACATGGATGTCATAAATGAAGAGTATGGCTAATGACTCAATTCTGAACACCTGAGATCCTTACAAACCAAAACACTTATTTTACATGAGCAGAAACACTGTTAATGATGTTTAAACACTATTTCTTTAAATGTGAAAAACTATTCATGGGACATATGGTAAGTATTCCACAGGATTTATACATTTGCTGAGTTTAAAAGAAACAGTTCATTCTCCCAAATAAGATAAGCTAAATAAAAAACTAATATGAAAGAACATTTCAAGGCAATGCTGAAAAAAACAAAATTTCTTGTGTTGAATAAATATTCCAATCTGTTTTTCTAAGTTAGGCCATTCTCATATTCAGCAAAATAATTTTAAATTACATTTTGGGCAAAGTTATAAGTACAAGTGAATTTTGATTTTTTAAAATTTTTTGATTAAGTATATGTAATTCTGAAATTCTAGATGGATATAAATCCTTTGTCACATTTTAACAGGATGTAAGGAGTTTCGATATACACAGAAAAATTTACAAAACATATATACTTGCTGTAAAATCGTACTTTTGATTTTGCTTTACATTTTTTAAGAGCACTCTCTTGTGAGGCAGATGTAGCAGCTATCCCCAATGTTGTCAATGAGGAAACTAAAAAATAATGTGAGTTAAATCGTATAGTAAGTTCATAGTGGTATTCAGACTAACATCTTGATTTCCCAAAACCTAGATTTGTGGTCTTGTTTTTATTTATAACCCTGTAGGTAATTTTCATGTAAATGTAAATCTGATATTTTTCTTTAAATCACAAGGAAATAGAACAAATTGGTCTGCAGTATTTAATATACATGATATGAAGAAAAAGACACTTTTTATATTAATTCCAATCCTGAAAAAGAGTTAACAGTTTATCTTCAAAAAAAGTCAACCAAGTTTAATATATTTTTATTTGTCCATTAAAAGTAACTTCACAACCTATTAAAAAGGAAATTTTAACTGAAAAACAATTTCTATTTTTTCTATTAAAGCATAAGATAAAGGATAGCTGTATTCAAGTAAATGTATAATTACGACATGACAGACTAAATCAAGTACCCAAATAAATGTTAAACATGAAAATTTATACTCCTCTTACCTTTTCCTTTCTAAACTGATAAAATACAACTGGAAAAAAAATTTACATGAAACCTGTTTTCTTACTGTAACTTGTGATTTATTGTTCTATTTAATTGAACACGTTTTGGTTTCAGTTAGTAATTTCTGTGAAGTAGTACTTAAATGAATTCCTAAAAATAACAATATTAGAGCTGTGAACATTACATTTAATCTCATCTAAAAAATTATACCAAAACTGTCATGATAAAAAAGGCTATAAAATTTCTCTTATTCTAAATTCCTTTCCCAGAATTCTAACAGAAAAGGCATTTTCAGACACAAATAGTTAACAGTCAGATAATGTATACTGCAATTTAGTATACTTAGCTGAAAAACAAACACCCAAAGAAAAGTGAAATTGTTTCTGTCATTCATTCTGTGTTATACTCTTCTCCTTATGCACCTTTAATAGGAGTCACACTTTCTATCCTAGAGATTCACCTTTTCTAACTTAAATAGTGCTGACTCAACATTTCACCCCCACTTCACTTCTAGCAATCAATTTAGATGTCTCAACACCAAATTTAATAATCTGTTTTATCAAAAATTGTTTCAAGGACAAATTTCCATAAATTACTCTGACAACAAAAAAAGCAGAACCTCTAATTGTAGAACACAAATGTAAAATAATATACAAGAAACTTTACCTCAACTTGAAGACTAAATAATATCTGGGTGTTAAAAATTAGGCCTAAGATAAATAAATTTTACTATCATACAGTTTTTTTTCTGCACAGAGTCAATATTTGTATTTTAAATTATATGTTACTTATACTGTCATTTCAAAAGAGAGGTTCCCAAAAAGCCTTTTAATAAAATTCTATGCTGAGTATATATTTGGTTCTTATATGCTTTTGTGTGAACTGTTCTAGAATTACTTATTTGATGAACTTAAGTCTATAAGAAGATGAAAATACTCAATCTTTATCAAATAATTCCAGGTTTGAAAAATATCTGTAAATGTATTCTTGTGTACCTGTATTCCTGATATTATTATTTTGTAGTATGGTCACAGCAAGTATATGGATTTTCCAATTTTGTAAGGAAATACTCAGTGTAATGAAATTTAACTGCCTTTAAAATCATTATTAAACACAAAACAAGTCATATGTTGTCATACGCTAAATGTCAATTCAGCATTTTATTTATAGTCTCAGTAGTAAAAACTAAACCTAAAAGAAATGTGTATCCAATGTGACACGTTTTCAATGTTTACAGAAGAACCTGAATATGGAATTTAAAAAGTAATCATACTAGGGGAAAGCAGAGAATCCATGAGAAGATTTAAATCATTACTGATTATATTGTTATATGCAAACTCAAAGGATTTGAGTCTTGGCTGGAGAAAAAGAAAGTAAATCTTTCATACATTCTGATTTATCCAGGATGAAAACTAGTCATATTGTAAAGGGATAAAAAGTTCTGTGATCCTCAGAAGAAATGGAAATAATCTGTAAGAAAGATAAATTTTTGCCTTTTTACTAGCAGGAGAAACTATAAGGGTTAAATATCACTCTAGAACCATCTCCTTCAGAATACCCCTAGTGACCTTTACAAGATAAATTTTTAAAAATACAATAAAAGGTAACAGTATCAATTGTTGGTAGGTAAAAACATATTACTGTCAAAGCAAACCCAAGACTGGATATAACACAGATCAGAAAATTTTTATTATTCAGTTTAAAATTGAAAAAAAAAAGTAGACTTTGCCTGTTCTCATATTTATATGTTATCACTCAATTTCTGAGGATTCCAAATCAATTAAGCTCTAACTTTAAAAAGCATTAAATTAAAGACCCCTACTGCAGCAGTGTATTCTATAGTTCATCAATCTTATTTTCAATAAAACATAGGATTTTAAATAAGATGAAAATGATAGCAGTCTCCATAATCTTAAAATCTAGGTGAAACAAATATCTTCATGGTCCAATAACTTGTAAAATGTAACCAGGTCACTAGACCAACAAACTAGTGTACAACTTTAATAATTTCTAGCAGCAAAACACCTGGAATAGCCATTAACAAATGTGTTCATTGGATTGTAGATTAATTTCTTTGTAAGAAGTAATTTTTAAAAAGTATAGTTCAATTGCAGGCAAACATGAAAGATATCAAAGATCTTGTTTATCTCCACCTTTCCCAGTGGAATCAGGTGCAACTGGAACCTTACTAGTTTCAACAAAAACAGATTCAAAGGCAGCTTCCTGTTCATCCAAAGAATCACCAGCCGTGGCTCCTTTAGTTAGTGTTGTGTTGGTAAAAGATTGTTGCTGCTTGGAAATTTTGCTGGATTCCACTGCTTTTCTACCTCTTCTTTTACCAAGAATTTTGACATAATTAGCAGGTATAAGTCCTGTTGTTTGACCATCAAGACTAGCCAGAAGCCAACCACGCACTTTGGGTTGTTGTTCTGATGGAAGAAAAGACATCCTTGTAATTATAACACACTTTGGAGTCCAACAAAATATGGATAATAAAATATTAAGTAAAATCTATACTTACATACTAAAATATATAAACAGTATATATATTCAAAATCAAATGATGAGTAGGCTTAACAGTTCTAAGGTCCCTTCTTATAATTTATACTTTTTATTTTATACTTAGTAAATATATTTTCAACCTTGAAAAACATGAAGTTTATATCGGTTGGTCCATTCATAAAGTAAGGAGATTTGGTTCTCCCAAAAGCTAAAACTAACATCAGTGTTTTTCATATTTTAAATTGAAATTTAAGAAATGAACTTCTCGTTCCTTCTCAGTAGAAGTTAGGAGCAAGTATAGAAAACATATACATTTATACAAGCCAAATTACTTTATATACTTTTGGCCAAAATATACAATTCATTCTATGTGATTGTGATGAACAATTCTTTTTTTTTTTTTAAGTAGTCTTCTTGTTAGCATGGAGCCTAATGTGGGGCTTGAACTCATGACCCTGAGACCAAGACCTTAGCTGATATCAAGAGTCGGATGCTTAACCAAGCCAGTCAAGTGCCCTTATGATGAACAATTCAAGAAAGTGAATGCTGCTGATTTTAATCCAAGATGGGCAAAAACAAAGACCTCAGTTATCTCTAGCCACATGACAAAAAAGGTAAGGCAATACTCTCAGCTTAAAGAAGGAAAGATTTATTTAATATATTCAATTTTGTATTTTGGTATGTTCAAGATAGCCTGTATCTTTAAAAAGCTGTTTAATTTTCAATTTTAGTTCAACACTGTAATTCAGGCACAATATGACATTTGTATGTTTAATACTCTACAATACAGAAAAGAAATAAAACACTTAAAATCAACCATGTCTGTGATGATCTTGTTCTAAATGCTCAACTGTGCTTTATGTGAGCAATGGAGAAAAGCAAAGAAGCAAAGCTAAAGAGTCATCATTAGTGGGAGAATAATTTGAGATATAAAATTCTCCTGAAATATTATAATGTAATTGAAAGAAACCACACTTGACCTTTCTTATATTTTATTTAGATTAATTAAACTTAATTATTTGAAAGTGCTATTTTCACTAGAAGAAAAATATGAATATAATACTTAGAAGCTTAGCTTTTGTGTATGAGGGATGAGGCAGAGATTTAGCAAATTTGATCCAATTTTTCAATTATTTATACAATAAACAAATAATGTGAACACTGAAGGTATTTTTCCCCCTATATAGGAATGACTAAAACTAATTAAAGGCTCAAGTTTCCATTAATAGATTACATGAGAAACCACCAAAGTGGTTACAAGTGTAGGTTCTGAAGTAGGACAAACCTAGGTTCATAGTTGAACTCCATTACATCTTAGCTTTGTGATCCTGGACAATTTAGTCATTCTGAGTCTTAGTTTTCTCGTAAGTAAAATAGGGACAGTATAATAACAGTACCCACATCGTAACATTATTATAAGGGTTAAATGCAAGATGTAAACTACAGTGCCTCGCACTATAAAAGACAGCTGTTGTCACTAGTATCTTTACCAACAAAATGTTACTTTTCCTAGCAAACCTGAATCCCCACAAACAAACAAAAATCTTTCTTCCCCCCCAAATCCATTAAAAATTCTGATCATGATTACTCGGGAAAGCTAAAGGGAAAAGGCCATTTTGCCTGGAGCCATTAAAAACTATTCGTGACCTGGTCCAAAAATAAACCTGAGATATGTATACATTTTTTGCTGAGGTTCTTTAATACTTCATGACAGTAATTCCTACAATATTCATATTGGATTTTCTAAAGTAAACACTATTCAAATAAAAAAGCAATACCAGTCTGAGCAAAGACTGACAGGGATACTTACATGACACTGGATAATTTCTTTGGGTTGTTAGATTTATTACACGCAGTGCTTACTTCATGTTTTTGTGTGGGGATTAACAGAGTTTAGAATTCAAGTTTTGAGTTTAGAAGAGATTATATAAACAAAATCTTTCCTCATCTCAGTGAAGTATTACTGGAACAACCCTGCTGGGCATTTCTCCCCCACACCTCCAGATTTGGAAGTTCTAAATTGACACAAAAGAGAAATCCTAGCAACTACTTCTGAGTTAACAATGACCATGATCCTTTGTTGAAGTTTTTAATACTCCATTTACAAATTCAAAAAATTCATTTTATTACCTTTGAGAGCTAAGTTTAGCATATCGCCAGCACGGAAAGAAATTTCTTCTTCAGATACGGCAGCAAAATCATATTCTGCTCTAGCAACAACATGGTCATCCTCACCACTTGCCCAGTTCGTATTGTCTACAAACCAAATTAAGAATTAAGATTAAGGATTAGGGTTTACAGTTCACTGGCTATGGTTTATAAACTGCATAAATTTATTTGCCCAAGATAAATATGTAATTAACACCATATAAAATCCAACAATATGTTCACTAGGATATCTATTACGAACTTTCTTTTTCTTCAAGCTCAAAATTACAATTACCTGCGTATTGTTTTATTCACTTCCCTGCCAGTAAGTTTTAGAAAGATAAGGGAATTATGTCCTATGTATCTTTGTATCCTCTACAGCATCAAGTTCAGTACCTTGTAGACAGTAGTTAAGCAATGTGTACTGTTATATTAAACAAACCATAAATAAATCAATAAGCCTGTTTTTGCTACATATTCATTTTCCAGTTTTCAAGTTGTTAACTGAAAATATAACTGGATCAAAATACTATATACAAATGAATATGAAGAATGTTAATTTAACAAATCTATTCTTGAAATTTGAGATTGTTATATGGTTTTTGAACCCATTCTCTCACTCTTACCTGTTACTTCATCATTATGGGTAGACAGCAGTTTCCAGATGAGGTAAGGACCACCAAGGATAACAGCAAAGAACAAGAATATTGGCCAAGATTTTGCTGAGTTAGCTGCTCTGTCCTCAGCACCAAGGCAAGCCACAGTTCCTTCACTTTCTGCCCACAGGTCCTCATTCTCAGAGCCCCTTCTTAAGCCTATCATCCACTGCAATCGTCTGTAAAGATACCTAATAGTCCTAACTAATGCAAAAGCTGAAAAAACCTTTGTGAAATGTATTTTTAATCGGGAAAAGTGATTTGCTACATCCAATACAGCCCTGAAACTGTTATAGACAGCTGAAAAGGTAGCATCCATCATCATACTGACGGAGGCAAATGCATGCACAATACTTTCAATGGACTGAAATGCACCTCTGCTGCTTTCTTCAGCTTGCTGAACAAATCTACTAGGTGGCAGATCATCTACACGGAGGCGGTTATAGCCCAACCCATTATATCCATAACTATAAGGGCTATAGCTTCCATAAAATGAATTTCCATAGGCACCATATCCTGAAGAAAATGAACTGTAAGCAGGTCTGAAAGTATTCACACTGCTGCTTCCTGTCTGCTGTGATGGCCTTGGAAGAATAGGTGGGGGCACTCTGGTAAGTGTTGGTTGTCCAGGTCTTGTTAATAAAGTAGGACCCAAATCAGCAGATCTAAAACCAAATAAAGATTCAAAATAGTAACTTAAGCACATAATAAATTCAATTAAAAGTAACTATTAAACACCTCTTACATATCTAGTGTTAACAACAGATCTATTGAAGATAAGAATTAGTCTCTAATATCCACATGCTTAGAATCTCAGTCTTAAAATGAATAAGCAAAATAGCTGACTAAACTCTGATATTTTCTCGTTTACTTATGCTGGCATTATTAGAAGTATCTTTATTTTCTCAGAGTTAGGTACAACTACATATCTGTCTATCCTTGCACCTAAATGGCACTATCTTTATTACTGTAGTTTTAAAATAGGTCTTAGTATCCAATAAAACAAGTCCTCCTACAATGTTCTTCAACTTCAAGAGTGTTTTGGCTACTTGACCCTTGGAATTTCCACATTCCACATTTTAGTATCAGAGCTTGAAGTTCCATACCCTCTCCCCCCAAAAACCCAATTGAGATTGTTTGGGATTATACTGAATCTGAAGGTTAATTTGACATAAACCACATCTTTACAATAGTGAGAGTTTCAACTCACATTTATTAGGTCTTTTAAAGATTTTTCTCATTAATGGTTTTTAAAAATAACTTTATTGAGTCTCCACAGTGTTTTATAGTTTCCATGTGGCAGGTTTTCTCTAAATTTATTCACATATACTTGATATTTTTTGATGCTATTGTAAATGGTGTCTTCTAGAATTTCACTTTGATACTGTTATGTAAAAATATTAGATTTTAAAAAAATATAGTCCTTGTATCCAGCAATCTTGTTTTTGATTCTATTGGATTTTCAAAAACCTTAAGGATTTGCAGTCATACTGTATGTGAATAATGTTAGGTTTATTTCTTCTTTTTCAATTCTTACAGCTCTGATTATTAAGCTAATATACTTCGGACATGCTGTACAATCTTGAATAGAAGTGATAACAGGGATCGTTGTCTCATTCCTGATCTCAAAGGGAAAGTTCTCAACATGTCACCATTGATTATTATGTTTGCTGCAGGGTTGCTGTAAATTTAGTAGTTCCTTTTCCATTTCTATTTGCTAAGAGTTTTTAGCATGAATGAACACTGAATCTTATCAAATGATTTCTTGGCATCTATCAAGATTATTATTTTATTTATGAATTCAATTTCTTTAGTATCATCTACTTAAAATAAGGTCTGTGGACCAGCGCTAATTTATGAGTCATATGTACAGATCTATAATGAGTAAAGTACAACAAATTTCACTGTTTAAGTAATCTGATATTGCTATGTTTTTTTCTGTATTTTATAAAAGTATTGGCTATCAGCACAAATATTTTGAGAAGCACTGCTATAGGACTATTCATCTTCTCTATTTGTAAATTATACCTTGCTTCAACCCCTAAATTTCTTCCCTTCCTTTCTCTATTTTCTGTACTTTTGTCTCTTTGTACAAAAATATGTCAGATATTTTCTTCCTATCCTTCAGGTCACTGCTATTCAAGGGCCAATCCACCACAAAATAAGTATCTTGTACCATAATGTAAACCAATGAATTCTTTTTTTTTTTTTTTTTTAGATTTTATTTATTTGACAGAGAGACAGCCAGCGAGAGAGGGAACACAACCAGGGGGAGTGGGAGAGGAAGAAGCAGGCTTCCCAGTGGAGCAGGGAGCCCGATGCAGGGCTCAATCCCAGGACCCCAGAATCATGCCCTGAGCCAAAGGCAGACACCTAACTACTGAGCCACCCAGGCGCCCCTAAATCAATGAATTCTTAATACCTATCAAACTAAATAGTGTGCTCAGTGTCAACATTGTTTTACATCCTGGCTGAAGTTTCATTATTTTGTGGACTGCTATTACACAGTTTGAAAAACAACGGCCAGTCCGTACTCTCCATAGTTACAGGACACACTTAGAACACTGCTCTAAGTCACTAATTCACTCTAGCAATGTCTAATCTGTGGTTAAACCCAAAGAGTTCTTAATTTTGGTTATTGTATTTTTTGTTCTAGATATTCCTTTTCCTTTTAATAGTTTCCAAATATCTACCAAAATTCCTTATGTTCTCTTCTATTGCCTTCAACATATTAAATAATGTTAACTTAAAGTCTCTTTGGTAACTGCATTTTTCTGGAGTCCCTATGAATCTGTTTTTTCATCTGTTGTTTTACTTAGTATCCATTTATGTTATCTAATGTCTTTCTGGGTCCTGCTATTTGGTTTTGCTTATGCATCAGACATACATGAAGAACTGTAGCAATAATTTGAGACCCTGGATGATGCTCTCTTCCCCCAGATGTATTTCATTCTGGATACTGGTTTCTTAACTATCCTCCAGTTTACTTCAAGCAGGCTGCTAAGGCTATTATCAATCCATGATATCCTTAATCTAATTTCAGGAACTGAGATGATTTGAAGCTGGGCTTATATTGCTAAGGGCCTGTTTGGTTCTTTTAAACACTCATAGATGTATCTTTTCAGGGTCATAACACAAGGTGTGGGTAATTTATCAGCACCTCCAGACCACTCGACTCTGAGTCCAAGAGTCTGTCATGCTCCAAGAGCCTGTCAAAAGTGCTCTTCAACTAGCTTCTCATCATCCAAACTGCTTCTTTTGGAATCAGCAGCAGCTTCTACGGAAATCCACTCTCACCTTTGTGGATTTCCATCTTTCTCTAGATCTGAGCTCCATAAAACTTTATCTTCTTATTTGTTCTAGAATGCATTCAAACAGATGTTTTTATTTTTATTTTTAAAGATTTTATTTATTTATTTGACACACAGAGAGAGACAGCCAGCGAGAGAGGGAACACAAGCAGGGGGAGTGGGAGAGGAAGAGGAAGAGGAAGAAGCAGGCTACCAGTGGAGGAGCCTGATGCGGGCTCGAACCCAGAACGCCGGGATCACACCATGAGCCGAAGGCAGACGCTTAACGACTGAGCTACCCAGGCGCCCCCAAACAGATGTTTTTAAGCAGATGTTTTTATATTCTGCTTAGAATTTCTATTTGTCTTCAATAGGGTTTTTTTCCTAAATTACTTCTTCTGCCATCATCAGAAGTCCTTCCCACAATTCTTTGTCCATCATTATATAGTATCTTACATTCCTATACATGTCTGCCTCTTCTACAATGTGAGCTCCTCACAGGTATAGGAGTTATCCTTGTTTCTCCATCACCTACTATAGTGCTTAGCATATAATAGGTACTGATACAAACACTATGAAGTCTCTCTTTAGTGAATATTTAAAACACATATATCACAATTAATACAGATTATTTTTTCTTTATATATCCTTCTATTGTTTTTATAAATTTCAATGAATATGTTAGTTTAAAAATTATAATTAAATGTAAAGACTTGATAAGAAAAAAAAGAAAGTTTTCCTCTTACTCTTCTCTGGTTTGAATGCTATCTATTTCTGGCATATGCAAGTATATTCAGTGTCCACATACAGTCTGGCTTTCTGTTACAACCAGCAAAATAAGAACAACTAAATAGGCCTATGACTTAGAATAATAAAAGATGTATATTCAGTGCTGAATGTGCCAAGAGTCTACCAACCCAACTTTTTATTTTGAAAAATTTCAAACAAAAGAAAGTTGAAAGTACAATTAATACCCACATTCCTTCCATCTAGATTCGACAACTGCTATTGTTTTGCTGTATTTGCTTTCTTTCTCTCACTCTCTAGTCTTTTAAAAATTCTTGAACCAGGGGTGCCTGGGTGGCTCAGTCGGTTAAGTGTCTGCCTTCAGTTAGGTCATGACCCAGGGTCCTGGGATTGAACCACATAGGGCTCCCTGCTCAGTGGGGAGCCTGCTTCTCCCTCTCCCTGCCACTCCTCCTGCTTGTGCGCTCTCTCTCTCTCTCTCTGTGTGTCAAATAAATAAATAAATAAAAATCTAAAAAAAGAAAAAGAAAAAAAAGAAACCTCACTGGTTCTCTTTAAAAACAAAACAAAACAAAAACAAATGGAACTAGTGCATTGCTTGAGGCTGTGGGTTCAATACCTTGGCTTCTAAAAAGAGATTATAAAATTTGCTGACAATAGTTTAAGAATTTTAGAAAGTTACAGAACTAAGAAGGGTAGGACTCTGATTAACCTCTCAAGCACAGGAAATGAAACAAATTAACAACTGACTCAATGACTTAATCTTTGATATCCTTAATCTAAGCCACCATTTTTATACTCGGCTCTTACATGGGAGGGTGGATGCTGAAGGAGCAGTGAGAGGCAACAGGAAACCTACTAGACAGAGAGAGGTAAATGTAGAAAGGAAACAACTAAAAAACTCAAAAAGGAAACAGAACCTACTCAAAACAAACATATCAAGAAGACACACAAGAAGAAATAAAAACACTAAGAAACCAAACTAATAAAAATTAACAATAAGAATGAGAAGTCAGCTTCTTGGGAAGATGGTGGAGGAGTAGGGGACCCTAGTTTCATCTGGTCCATGGAATTCAGCTAGATAGCTATCAAATCATTCTGAATACCTGTGAACTCAACCAGAGATCTAAGAATTGCTGCAACTCTACAAATAGAAAAGTGACCACTTTTTGCAAGGCAGGAGGTGCAGAGAAGTGAATTTGAGGCGGTATATTGGAAGATAAACTGCGGGGGAAGGGAGCCTTCATAAACCGGCTACAGGAAAGTGATATAACAGCAGACCATAAAATCGGAACTTTTAGAAATCTGCTCTGGTGGGGGACGTCCCTGCCTTAAAAGGTGCTCAGGTGCCGAAACAGGTGGAATCCTTGGGGGTACAGTGTGGTCTCAGGATCCCCGGGGTCACAGAAAGAACAGGGGTGCCTGAAAACAGCAGAGTTCCCAAGGGTCGGAGCAGGGATGCCAGCCGCAAACAGTAAGGCCATGAGAGGGCTTTCAGTTCAGTTTGCCATAAACCATGAACCATGGCACTGTCGGGCAACTGCTATCCAAGCAGGGGCCCAGCAAAAAGCAGAATGCCAGTGACAGCCCCCTCCCTACCCTGGGAGGAGTGGTGTGGGTGCACACTGCAGGAGTCTGGAAAGTTTAGAGACTCCAAACAGGGTCATGTGCCTGAGATAAAAACACTCGATCACAGGCTGGGTGAATACAGGGTGGAGGGAAGCCAGGGAGACAAAAGTAACTGCTTTTCTGCTTTTCTGTGAGGGATCACTGTAGAGTGGGGGGCAGCTCTGGGGCTGGAGATAGGGGTGCAGCCTTTGTCATCCTCTAAAGTGGTACCAAAAGCCTTCAGGGAACAAAAGCCACTTAGAGCAATCTGAAGCTGCTTACACTGAGCCTGGCCCCCTGGCAAGGGGGGTGCAATTCCACTGGGGCAAAGACACCTGATAATCAGTGCAACAGGTTCCTCCCCCAGAAGACCAGCAGGAACATTCGGTAATATCAAGTCTACTGATCACACAAAACTGCAAAACTCCAGCACTAGGAGAAAATAGTACATAGAACTCAAGATTTTTTTCTCATAATTCTTGTCTTTCAGTTTAATTTTTTTTCCTTTTCAAATAGTTTATTTTATCAGCTCTTTTTAAAATTCTTTTTTAATTTACATTTTTACATTTACATTATATATATATATATATATATATATATATATATATATATATATCCATCCTTCATTTTTTACTTCCTTTCATGGTATTCAATTTTATTATTATTTTTTGTATATATATAAAGTTTTTCTTTCTATACAATTTTGGGATATATTTCTTCTAACAAACAGACCAAAATAAACCCAAGGCCTAGTGTATTATTCTGTTCTATCTGTTTGATTATATATTTTTTTCCTTTTTTGGTTCTGATCTCTTCTGATTTGTTTAGTGTATATTTTCCTGGGGTCATGGTTGATATTTCTGGATTCTGTTCCCTTGCTTATCTATTCCTCTCTGGACAAAATGACAAGATGGAAAAACTCACCTCAGAAAAAAAGAGACAGTACTGACTGCCAGAGACTTAATCAATATGGATGTAAGTAAGAAGTCGGAGCTACAATTCAGAATAATGATTATAAAGATACTAGCTGGGTTGAAAAAAAGCATAGAAGACACCAGAGAATCCCTTTCTGGAGAAATAAAAGAACTAAAATGTAATTTGCTCAAAATAAAAAAGGGTATTACTGAGATACAATCAAAACTGAAGGCTCTATCTGCTAGAATAAAGGCAGGAGAGAATCAGTGATACAGAAGATAAGATTATGGAGAATAAAGAAACTGAGGAAAAGAGATAAACAACTACTGGATCGCAAGGGGAGGATCTGAGAGATTAGCAATACTATAAAGTAAAACAATATTAGAAGAATTGGGGTCTCAGAGGAAGAGGAAAGAAAGAGAGAGAGAGAGGCGCAGAAAGTATATTTGAGCAAATCATAGCTGAGAACTTCCCTGATCTGGGGAAGGAAACAGGCATTTGAGTCCAGGAGGCACAGAGAACCCCCCTCAAAATCAATAAAAATAGGTCAACACCTTGACAAATAATGGTGAAGTCTGCAAATTTCAGAGACAAAGAGAAAAATCCTGAAAGCAGATTGGGACAAGAGGTCCTCAACATAGGTAGAAACATAAGACTGGCAGCAGATCTATCCACAGAGACCTGGCAGGCAAGAAAGGACTGGCATGATATATTCAGGGTGCTAAATGAGAAAAATATGCAGCCAAGAATACTTTATCCAGCAAAGTTATCATTCAAAATAGAAGGAGAGATAAAGAGCTTAGAGGACAAACAGAAACTAAAAAAATTTGTGGTCACTAAACCAGCTTGCAAGAAATATTAAAGGAGATCCTTTAAGTGAAGAGAGAGCCCAAAAGTAACACAGACGAGAAAGGAACAGAGACAGTATACAGAAAGTAACTTTATAGGTAATACAATGGCACTAAATTCACATCTTTCAATAGTTACTCTGAATGTAAATGAGTTAAATGCCCCAATCAAAAGACACAGGTATCAGACTGAATAGAAAAGCAAGACCCATCAACACGCTGTCTATAAGAGACTCATTTTAGATTCAGAGACACCTCCAGACTGAAAGTTGGGGGGGGGGGTGCCTGGGTGGCTCAGTGGCTACCTTTGGCTCAGGTCATGATTTCAGGGTCCTGGGATTGAGCCCCATGTCAGGCTCCCTGCTCAATGGGCAGTCCCCTTCTCACTCTCCCTCTGCTGCTACCCCGCTTGTGCTTTCTTGCTCACGTACTCTCTCAAATAAATAAGTAAAATTGTAAAAAAAAAAAAAAAAAAAAAAAAAAGTGAGGGGGTGGAGAGCCATTTATCATGCTAATGGACACCAAAAGAGAGCTGGGGTAGCCATCCTTATATCAGACAAAACAGATTTTAAACCAAAGACTATAATAAGAAATGAAGAAAGTCACTATATTATAATTAAAGAATCTATCCAACAAGAAGATCTAACAATTATAAATATTTATGCCCCTAACACGGAAGCAGCCAATTATATAAACCAATTAATAACAAAATTAAAGAAACATATTGATAATAATACAATAATAGTAGAGGACTTTAACACCCCACTCACAGCAATGCACAGATCATCTAAGAGGAAGATCAACAAGGAAACAAGGGCTTTGAATGACACACTGGACCAGATGGACTTCATATATTCAGAGCGTTCCATCCTAAAGCAACAGAATACACATTCTTCTCAAGTGCATAGGGAACATTCTCCAGAATAGATTACATACTGGGTCACAAATCAGGTCTCAACTGGTACCAAAAGACTGGAATTATTCCCCGCATATTTTCATACCACAATGCTTGAAAACTTGAACTGAGTCACAAGAGGCAATTCAGAAGGAAAACAAATGCATGGAGGTTAAAGAGCATCTTTTTAAAGAATGAATGGGTCAACCATGAAATTAAAGAAGAATTTTAAAAATTCATGGAAACAAATGAAAATGAAAACACAACTGTTTAAAACCTTTGGGATGTAGCAAAGATGGTCCTAAGAGGGAAGTATATAGCAATACAAGCCTTTCTCAAGAAACAAGAAAAGTCTCAAATATACAACCTAACCTTACCCACCCCTAAAGGAGCTGGAGAAAGAAACACAAATGAAGCCTAACCAAGCAAGAGAAGAGAATTAATAAAGATTAGAGCAGAAATCAATGATACAGAAATCAAAAAAACAGGAACAGATCAAGGAAACTAGGAACCGGTTCTCTGAAATAATAAGATCAATAAACCCCTAGCCAGACTATTCAAAAAGAAAAGAGAAAGGACCCAAATAAATAAAATCATGAATGAAAGAGGAGAGATCACAACCAACACAAAGAAAGACAAAAAATTACAGGAACATATTATGAGCAACTATATCCCAACAAGTAAGGCAATCTGGAAGAAATGGATGCATTCCTAGAAACGTAGAAACTACCAAAACTGAAACAGGCAGCAATAGAAAACCTGAACAGACCCATATCCAGCAAGGAAATTGAAGCAGTAATCAAAAATCTCCCATAAACAAGAGTCCAAGACCGGATGGCTTCCCAAGGGAATTCTACCAAACATTTAAAGAAGAATTAATACCTATTCTTCTGAAGCTGTTTCAAAAAATAGAAATGGAAGGAAAACTTCCAAACTCGTTCTATGAGGCCAGCATTACCTTGATCCCAAAACCTGACAAAGACCCCACCAAAAAGGGGCACCTGGGTGGCTCAGTCGTTAAGTGTCTGCCTTCCACTCAGGTCATGATCCCAGGGTCCTGGGATGGAGCCCCGCATCAGCTTCCTGCTTGGCAGGAAGCCTGCTTTTCCCTCTCCCACTCCCCCTGCTGGTGTTCCCTCTCTCACTGTGTCTCTCTCTGTCCAATAAATAAATTTTTAAAAATCTTCAAAAAAACAAAACAAAAAACAACAATAAAAAACAAAAAGAAAGACCCCACCAAAAAGAAGAATTACAGACCAATATCCCTAATGAGCATGGATGCAAAAATTCTCACCAAGAACTGGCCAATAGGATCCAACAGTACATTAAAAGGATTATTCACCATGAATATATCCCACCAAGTGGGATTTATTCCTGGGCTGCAGGGGTGGTTCAACATCTGCAAATCAATCAACGTGACACACCACATTAATAAAAGAAAGGATAAGAACCATATGATCCTCTCAACAGATGCAGAAAAAGCACGTGACAAAATACAGCATCCTTTCTTGATTAAAACTCTCCACAGTGTAGGGATAGAGGGAACATACCCCAATATCATAAAAGCTATATATAAAAAGCCCACAGCGAATATCATTCTCAATGAGGAAAAACTGAGAGCTTTTTCCCTAAGGTCAGGAACACGACAGGGATGTCCACTCTCACCGCTGTTGTTCAACACAGTACTAGAAGTCCTAGCCTCAGCAATCAGAAAATAAAAAGAAATAAAAGGCATCCGAATAGGCAAAGAGAAGTCAAACTCTCACTCTTCGCAGATGACATGATCCTCTATGTGGAAAACCCAAAAGACTCCACCCCAAAATTGCTAGAACTCATATGGAAATCAGCAACGTGGCAGGATATAAAATCAGTGCACAGAAATCAGTTGCATTTCTATACACTAACAATGAGATAGAAGAGAAATTAAGGAGTTGATCCTATTTACAATTATACCAAAAACCATAAGATACCTAGGAATAAACCTAGCCAAAGACGTGAAGGATCTGTACTCTGAAAACTATAGAACACTCAAGAAAGAAAGTGAGGGAGACACAAAGAAATGGCAAAACGTTCCATGCTCATGGATTGGAGGAACAAATATTGTTAAAATGTCTATGCTTCCCAGAACATGCTTCTACACATTCAATCCAATGGCTATCAAAATACCATCAACATTTTTCACACAGCTGGAACAAGTAATCCTAAAATTTCTACGGAACCAGAAAAGATCCCGAATAGCCAGAGGAATGTTGAAAAAGAAAACCAAAGCTGGAGGCATCACGATTTCAGATTTCAAACTCTATTACAAAGCTGTAATCAATAAGATAGTACAGTACTGGCAAAAAAATAGACACACAGATCAATGGAATAGAATAGAGAACCCAGAAATGGACCCTCAACTCTACGGTCAACTAATCTTCAACAAAGCAGGAAAGACCATCCAATGGAAAAAAAGACAGTCTCTTCAACAAATGGTGTTGGGAAAATGGGACAGCCACATGCAGAAGAATGAAACTGAACCATTTTCTTTCTTTTCTTTTTTTAAAGATTTTATTTATTTATTTGACACAGAGAGAGAGACAGCCAGCGAGAGAAGGAACACAAGCAGGGGGAGTGGGAGAGGAAGAAGCAGGCTCCCAGTGGAAGAGACCGACGTGGGGCTTGATCCCAGAACTCCGGGATCACTCCCTGAGCTGAAGGCAGACGCTTAACGGCTGAGCCACCCAGGTGCCCCAAAACTGGACCATTTTCTTACACCTTACACAAAAATAAATTCAAAATGGATGAAAGACCTAAATGTGCGATAGGAATCCATCAAAATCCTAGAGGAAAACACAGGCAGCAACCTTTGTGACGTTGGTCCCAGCAACTTCTTGCTAGACATGGCTCCAAAGGCAAGAGAAACAAAGGCAAAAATGAGCTACTGGGACTTCATCAAGATAAAAACCTTTTGTACAGCAAAGGAAACAGTTGATAAAGCCAAAAGACATCCTCCAGAATGGGAAAAGATATCTGCAAATGTGTTATCAGATAAAGGGTTAGTATCCAAAATGTATAAAGAACTTATCAAACGCAACACCCAAAGAACAAATAATCCAGTCAAGAAATGGGCAGAAGACATGAACAGACATTTCTCTGAAGACATACAAACGGCTAACAGAGATGTGAAAAAAATGCTCAACATCACTCAGCATCAGGGAAATACAAATCAAAACCACAATGAGATATCACCTCACACCAGTCAGAATGGCTAAAATTGATAAGTCAGGAAACAACACATGTTGGTGAGGATGTGGAGAAAGGGAAACCTCTTACAGTGCTGGTGGGAATGCAAGCTGGTATAGCCACTCTGTAAAACAGTATGGAGGTTCCTCAGAAAGTTGAAAATAGAGCTACCCTATGACCCAGCAATTGCACTACTGCGTATTTACCCCAAAGATACAAATGTAGTGATCTGAAGGGGCACCTGCACCTCAATGTTAATAGCAGCAATGTCCAGAGTAGCCAAACTATGGAAAGAGCTCAGATATCTATCAACAGATGAATGGATAAAGAAGATGTTGTATATATACACAGTGGGAATATTACTCAGCCATCAAGAAAATCAAATTTTGCCACTTGCAATGATGTGGATGGAACTAGAGGGTTTTACCCTAAATAAGATAAGTCAACCAGAGAAAGCCAATTATATGATTTCACTGATATGTGGAATTTAAGAAACGAAGCAGAGGAGCATAGAGGAAGGGAGGGAAAAATAAAACAAGACGAAATCAGAGAGGGAGACAAACCATTAGAGACTCAGAACACTGTAGCTACTGAGGATTGCCGGAGGGCAGGGGTTGGGGGGATGGAGTAACTGGGTGATGAGCTTTAAGGAGGGCACAGGATGTAATGAGCACTGGGTGTTATATAAGACTGATGAATTACTGAACCCTACCTCTGAAACTAATAATATGCTATATATTAATGAATTGAATATCAATTTGAAAAAAGAATGAAAATTCACTCAAGGAAAAACAATTTTTTTTTTTAAAGATTTTATTTATTTATTTGACAGAGATAGAGACAGCCAGCGAGAGAGGGAACACAAGCAGGGGGAGTGGGAGAGGAAGAGGCAGGCTCATAGCAGAGGAGCCTGACGTGGGGCTCGATCCCACAACGCCGGGATCACGCCCTGAGCCGAAGGCAGACGCCTAACCGCTGTGCCAACCAGGCGCCCCAAGGAAAAACAAATTTTATATAACAGCTAAACATAAAATAGTCAAAGAGCTCAATGATGCAATTACATCTATGAAATAAAAATTGAAATGAGATAAAAACATGTAAATATGAAGAAAATCCATTACGAATCTTAGACATGATGCTCATAGCCACAGGGATTGTCTTGCAACTATAAGGGAAGAAGAAAATTAGTTGTTGTACACTAAGAAACACAGTGGAAAATACAGAACTTGGGGAATTCCACTTCAAGTAATGGCATTTTAGGTAATCAGACTAATCCTCCCAATAAAAAAAAACCAGAAAGGCTAAAAATATATAACATTACCTGTTTAAAACATGGAAGGGTGAGGCATTGAGGAATTAAGAAGTTAATATCCAGCAGAAAGAGAAAGCTCAAGAGTCCATTTTGACAATTTCTCAAGGGACAAGGGTCAATCTCAAAGAGATGGCTGACAGGACAAGAAGTTGTGCAGAGCTTTCAACAGTTCCCTGTGCTAAGGAGACAAAAACTAGAGTTCGGAACCCCTAAACAGGAGGGCCAATGTAAAACAACACACTTCAGAATGGGACCTTAAAGGGCCATATACTAGAAATAAGGGTGAAATGGTATACAAGAAATAAGCTAGCCCTGGCAGGAACTAAAACCACAGCTTCAAAGTGGCTCAATTCTTGACTGGATTAAAATGATTCTACACTGCTAGTGGCTAAGGTGCCTGTCAAAGGTAAAACTCTCAAGAGGAAGATAGCATCCTAGGCCTCAAATTGTCTTAAATTATCTATATAATGTCCAATTCTCATTAAAAAATAATTTGGCCTATATGAACACTAAACTATATGTCAAAAAAAAAACCACAACAACAACAAACAAAACCCAACCAACAACCCAGAACAACATCAGATAATACAAAGAGATCCACAGGGGTCCAGATAATAGAATTATTAGTCAGAGACTTGAAACAACTATGGCTAAAATATTCAAGGAAAAAAGACAAGATTGATATTTTTCAGCACAGAATAGAAACTATAAAGCAGGACCAAATGGATATTCTAAACTGAAACTATGATTTAATAACTGGTTCAATAACAGATTAGACACTCTGAAAGAAAAATACCAGTGAACCAGAAGAGATTTTGGAAGAATATACCCAGAAGGAAGCATCAGTAACAAAAGAATACATGCAGAAAAGAGTTTAAAGTATGGGCCGTGCAGTGAAATAAACAGCACATATGCAGTTGGAGTCAAGGGGTAAAAAGATACGGGCAGAAACAGTATTTGAAGAGATAATGGCTGAGATTTTTCTGAAATTAATGAATGACATCAAGTCAGATTCAAGTATGTCTAAGAATCCCACTCCAAATAACACAAACAAAACCATTCACACTGAGGCCCAGCAAAGTATAACCACTGAAAATCAAAAACAAAGAGAAAAATCTTTAAAGCCGTCAGAGGAAAAAAGAGATTCCTTCCAAAGAAGCAAGAATAAGACAGACATGGCCCAAACTCTCAGAAAGCTTATGGAAGCCTGGAAAAATGTAGGTCCCTTAAAGACAATGCTGAGTTAGCAGATCCTTAGACTCTCTAGACTTCCTGCTAACTAAACAAGAAATGTTTTTATAGTCCAAAGTGGAGTAAGTCATATATTGTTACTTGTAGCAGAAACTATTCCTGATACAATGTTTAATAGGACTCCCGGAAGAAGAGATGGGAAAGAATAGTGCTTAAACAATAAAGATATAATTAGTGAAAAATTTCCTGAATTAAAGAAAGATTGACTCCTTAGAGTGAACATTATAGGTACTGAGCATGAACACTGTAGCTACTGAGCAGAACGAAAAAATATACATGTCTGTATATTCATACCTAAGTAGAGCATAATAAAGTTGCAGGGGACCAAGGTATAAGGTAAAATCTTAAAGGTTACTAAGGAAAAAATAGTCTACATATAAAGCAATAAAAACTAGACTCAATAGAAAAATTTCTATATTTTTCTATAGCTAATTTCTATAGCTATATAACCCGGATATAAAGTCAAAAAGTATAGTACAAAGAAAGAAAATTACAGGCTAATTTCACCGAGAAATACATATGCAAAGATCTTAAAATACTAGAACAGAATTCAACATTGTATTTTACAAAATAATCACAATTAAGCAATTCATCCAGAAATTTACTCATGGAGGGAGGGAGTTAAGATGGCGGAGGAGTAGGAGACACCTTTTTCAGCCGGTCCCCGAGTCCAGCTGGATAGGTACCAGACCAGCCTAAACAACCACGGAACCAACCTGAGACGCAGGAAGATGCATCTGGATCTCTACAAATGAACATCTCCAGCGCTGAGTATTGAGGTACGAAGCGGGGAGCCATGAAACCGTGCACAGATATCGGAAGATAAACGGAAGGGGGAGGGAGCCGCCGCGTTCGGTTGCCGGGGAGCGGTAGCCACTTGCACAGGAGAGCGGGTGGGGCTCGCGGACGGCACCCGCAAAACAGCACACTGAGACCGTGAGCCGGGAGCGCGAGCCACCAGGCATCTCGTGGAACACCGGAATCCCGGTGCGCTCACTGGATCTAGACTGAGACCGGGAGCTTCCGGAGCGCGTGCGTGCGGCGGCTGGCGGCGTTAGAAACACAAAGGACAGAGACTAGCCGGCCCTGGAAGTGAGGGCTGGGACGCCGGGTGTGGGGCGCACATCTCGGGACGCTGCAGGGTTGAGCAGCACCAACAGTAACAGAGTTAAAGTGGCCAGAACATTAGTAGAGAACGGGCCGCAATCCCTCTGTTCTGTGACAGAGGCTGAAATTCGGCCGCTGCTGCTCTGACTCTAAGAGGCACAGCAAACCGCAAGGGAAAGCCGCCAGAGAACTAAAGCCTGGAAATACCGGCTCAGAGAGTGGCCATCCCCATCCCCCCGCGCAGGGGACACGGAGACTCTACCCAAACAGGGTTGCCTGAGTATCGGCGCGGCAGGCCCCTCCCCCAGAACACAGAAGGCAGGCTGAAAAATCAAGAAGCCCACAACCCGGGCGCCTGGGTGGCGCAGTCATGGAGCGCCTGTCTTCGGCTTAGGGCGTGATCCCGGCGTTCCGGAAAGGAGTCCCTCATCGGGCTCCTCCGCTGGGAGCCTGCTTCTTCCTCTCCCACTCCCCTGCTTCTGTTCCCTCTCTCGCTGGTTGGCTGCCACATAAATAAATAAATAAATAAATAAATAAATAAATAAATAAATAAAATCTTTAAAGAAGAAGCCCACATCCCTAAGATACCTATAAACAAGGGGCACGGCCTGGGACCCAGTCAATAATTTGGGCTCTGGACAACCCCGCAACCTCTCCTCATCAGAATGACAAGAAGGAGAAGCCCCCCCCAGCAAAGAAAAGAGAGTGAGTTTGTGGCCTCTGCCACAGAAATAATGGATATGGATGTAACCAAAGTATCAGAAATGGAATTCAGAGTAACGATGGTCAAAATGATGAGAATTGAAAAAACTATTAACGAAAAGGTTACTGAGAATATAGAATCCCTAAGGACAGAAATGAGAGCGAATCTGACAGAAATTAAAAACTCTATGAGCCAAATGCAGGCAAAACTAGAGGCTCTGACAGCCAGGGTCACAGAAGCAGAGGAACGGGTTACTGAATTGGAGGATGGGTTAATAGAGGAAAAAACCAAAATAGAAGCTGCTCTTAAAAAAATCCAAGCCCACGAATGTAGGTTACGGGAGATTACTGACTCAATGAAACGATCCAATGTTAGAATCATCGGCATCCCCGAGGGGGTGGAGAAAAACAGAGGTCTAGAAGAGATATTTGAACAAATTGTAGCTGAAAATTTCCCTAATCTAGCGAGGGAAACAAACATTCGTGTCCAAGAGGCAGAGAGGACCCCTCCCAAGCTCAACCACGACAAATCTACGCCACATCACGTCATAGTGCAATTCTCAAATATTAGATCCAAGGATACAGTATTGAAAGCGGCCAGGGCAAAGAAATTTCTCACGTACCAAGGCAAAGGCATCAGAATTACATCAGACCTGTCTACACAGACCTGGAATGAGAGAAAGGGTTGGGGGAGCATTTTTAAAGCTCTTTCAGAGAAAAACATGCAGCCAAGGATCCTTTATCCAGCAAGGCTGTCATTCAGAATTGATGGAGAAATAAAGACATTTCAGAATCGCCAGTCACTAACCAATTTCGTAACCACAAAACCAGCCCTACAGGAGATATTACGGGGGGTTCTATAAAAGTAAAAGGGCCCCAAGAGTGATACAGAACAGAAAGTCACAGCCAATACAAAGACTTTACTGGCAACATGGCATCATTAAAATCATATCTCTCAGTACTCAGTCTTAATGTTAATGGCTTAAATGCTCCCATTAATGCCACAGGGTTGCAGATTGGATAAAAAGAAATGACCCATCCATTTGCTGTCTACAAGAGACTCATTTCGAACCCAAAGATGCATTCAGACTGAGAGTAAGGGGATGGAGTACCATCTTTCACGCAAATGGACCTCAAAAGAAAGCTGGGGTAGCAATTCTCATATCAGATAAATTGGATTTTAAACTACAGACTATAGTTAGAGACGCAGAAGGGCACTATATTATTCTTAAAGGAAGTATTCAACAAGTGGATATGAGAATTATAAATATATATGCCCCCAACAGGGGAGCAGCAAGATACACAAGCCAACTCTTAATCAGAATAAAGAGACATATAAATAAAAATACATTAATAGTAGGGGACCTCAACACTCCACTCTCAGAAATAGACAGAACACCCTGGCAAAGACTAAGCAAAGAATCAAAGGCTTTGAATGCCATACTCGACGAGTTAGACCTCATAGATATATATAGAACACTACACCCCAGAACCAAAGAATACTCATTCTATTCTAATGCCCATGGAACATTCTCAAGAATAGACCATGTTCTGGGACACAAAACAGGTCTCAACCGATACCAAAAGACTGAAATTATCCCCTGCATATTCTCAGACCACAACGCTCTGAAATTGGAACTCAGCCACAAGGAAAAATTTGGAAGAAACTCAAACACTTGGAGACTAAGAACCATCCTGCTCAGGAATGACTCGATAAACCAGGAAATCAAAAATCAAATTAAACAATTTATGGAGACCAATGAGAATGAAAATACAACGGTCCAAAACCTATGGGATACTGCAAAGGCAGTCCTAAGGGGGAAATACATAGCCATCCAAGCCTCACTCAAAAGAATAGAAAAATCTAAAATGCAGTTTTTATATTCTCACCTCAAGAAGCTGGAACAGCAACAGAGGGACAGGCCTAATCCACGCACGAGGAAGCAGCTGACCAAATTAGAGCTGAAATCAATCAAGCAGAAACCAGAAGTACAGTAGAGCAGATCAACAGGACTAGAAGCTGGTTCTTTGAGAGAATCAACAAAATTGACAGACCACTGGCAACACTTATCCAAAAGAAAAGAGAAGGACCCAGATTATTAAAATTATGAATGAAAAAAGAGAGGTCACGACGAACACCATTGAAATTGGAAGGATTATTAGAAATTTTTATCAACAGCTATATGCCAATAAACTAAGCAATCTGGAAGAGATGGAATCCTTCCTGGAAACCTATAAACTACCAAGATTGAAACAGGAAGAAATTGATTTCTTAAACAGGCCAATTAATTATGAAGAAATTGAGTCAGTGATAAACAACCTTCCAAATAACAAAACTCCAGGCCCAGACGGTTTTCCTGGGGAATTCTACCAAACATTCAAAGAAGAAATAATACCTATTCTCCTAAAGCTATTTCAAAAAATAGAAACAGAAGGAAAGCTACCAAACTCATTCTATGAGGCCAATATTACCTTGATCCCCAAACCAGGCAAAGACCGCCTCAAAAAGGAGAATTACAGACCGATCTCCCTAATGAATATGGACGCCAAAATCCTCAACAAGATACTTGCTAACAGAATCCAACAGTACATTAAAAGGATTATCCATCACGATCAAGTGGGATTCATACCTGGGATGCAAGCGTGGTTCAATATTCGCAAATCGATCAGCGTGATACATCATATCAACAAGAAAAGACTCAGGAACCATATGATCCTCTCAATCGATGCCGAAAAAGCATTTGACAAAATACAGCATCCTTTCCTGATTAAAACCCTTCAGAGTGTAGGAATAGAAAGTACATTTCTCAATCTCATAAAAGCCATCTATGAAAAGCCTACTGCAAATATTATTCTCAATGGGGAAAAGCTGGAAGCCTTTCCCTTAAGATCAGGAACTCGACAAGGATGCCCACTCTCGCCACTATTATTCAACATAGTACTAGAAGTCCTTGCAACAGCAATCAGACGACAAAAAGGGATCAAAGGTATTCAAATCGGCAAAGAAGAAGTCAAAATGTCTCTCTTCGCAGATGACATGATACTCTATATGGAAAACCCAAAAGAAGCCACTCCCAAACTATTAGAAGTTATAGAGCAATTCAGTAACGTGGCGGGATACAAAATCAATGCTCAGAAATCAGTTGCATTTCTATACACGAATAACGAGACCGAAGAAAGAGAAATTAGGGAATCCACCCCATTTACAATAGCACCAAAAACCATACGTTACCTTGGAATTAACTTAACCAGAGACGTAAAGGACCTATATTCTAGAAACTATAAATCACTCTTGAAAGACATTGAGGAAGACATAAAAAGATGGAAAGATATTCCATGCTCATGGATCGGAAGAATTAACATAGTTAAAATGTCCATGCTACCCAGAGCAATCTACACTTCCAATGCTATCCCGATCAAAATACCGAGGACATTTTTCAAAGAACTGGAACAAATAGTCCTTAAATTTGTATGGAAACAGAAAAGACCCCGAATCTCCAAGGAACTGTTGAAAAGGAAAAACAAAGCTGGGGGCATCACAATGCCGGATTTCGAGCTGTACTACAAAGCTGTGATCACAAAGACAGCATGGTACTGGCACAAAAACAGACACATAGACCAATGGAACAGAATAGAGAGCCCAGAAATGGACCCTCAGCTCTTTGGGCAACTAATATTTGATAAAGCAGGAAAAAACATCCGGTGGGAAAAAGACAGTCTCTTCAATAAATGGTGCTGGGAAAATTGGACAGCTACATGCAAAAGACTGAAGCTTGACCACTATCTCACACCATACACAAAAATAAACTCCAAATGGATGAAAGACCTCGATGTGAGACAGGAATCCATCAAAATTCTAGAGGAGAACATAGGCAGCAACCTCTACGACATCGGCCAAAGCAACCTTTTTCATGATATATCCCCAAAGGCAAGAGAAACAAAAGATAAAATGAATTTATGGGACTTCATCAAGATTAAAAGTTTCTGCACAGTCAAGGAAACAGTCAGAAAAACTAAGAGGCAGCCCACGGAATGGGAGAATATATTTGCAAATGACACTACAGATAAAGGACTGGTATCCAAGATCTACAAAGAACTTCTCAAACTCAATACACAAGAAACAAATGAACAAATCAAAAAATGGGCAGAAGATATGAACAGACACTTTTCCAATGAAGACATACAAATGGCTAACAGACACATGAAAAAATGTTCAAAATCATTAGCCATCAAGGAAATTCAAATCAAAACCACATTGAGATACCACCTTACGCCAGTTAGAATGGCAAAAATAGACAAGGCAAGAAACAACAATTGTTGGAGAGGATGTGGAGAAAGGGGATCCCTCCTACATTGTTGCTGGGAATGCAAGTTGGTACAGCCACTCTGGAAAACAGTGTGGAAGTCCCTTAAAAAGTTAAAAATTGAGCTACCCTATGATCCAGCCATTGCACTACTGGGTGTTTACCCCAAAGATACAGACGTCGTAAAGAGAAGGGCCATATGCACCCCAATGTTCATAGCAGCAATGTCTACAATAGCTAAATCGTGGAAGGAGCCGAGATGCCCTTCAACAGATGACTGGATTAAGAAGTTGTGGTCCATATATACAATGGAATATTACTCAGCTATCAGAAAGAATGAGTTCTCAACATTTGCTGCAACATGGATGGCACTGGAGGAGATAATGCTAAGTGAAATAAGTCAAGCAGAGAAAGACAACTATCACATGATTTCTCTCATCTATGGAACATAAGAACTAGGATGATCAGTAGGGGAAGAAAGGGATAAAGAAAGGGGGGGTAATCAGAAGGGGGAATGAAACATGAGAGACTATGGACTATGAGAAACAAACTGAGGGCCTCAGAGGGGAGGGGGGTGGGGGAATGGGATAGGCCGGTGATGGGTAGTAAGGAGGGCACGTATTGCATGGTGCACTGGGTGTTATACACAACTAATGAATCATCGAGCCTTACATTGGAAACCAGGGATGTACTGTATGGTGACTAACATAATATAATAAAAAATCATTATATAAAAAAAAAAAGAAATTTACTCATGATTCAACATTAGAAAGGTAATTGATGAAATAAACCACATTTTCAAATTAAAAAATGCATATAATTATCTCAATAAATGTATAAAAGTCATTCATGAAATTTAAAACTCTTTCATAATCAAAATTTGAGCAAGGTAAGGAGATAGAAGTTCAAAAGGAAATCTATTGAAAACAAAAAAACGAACATCGTACTTAATAGTGAGATTTGAGAAGCATTCTGATGAAAGTCAGGAGCGATACAAGGATTGGTTATCTATGCTGGCTTATTTGTAAATGATAGGACTGTCAGCATGGAACACAAGAGAATTTCAACTAAACCACCAGAACAAACTAAGTCTGACTTATGCTGGATATAAAAGATGGAAAAGTACTTCAAAGAGATAGTTATAAAACATTACTTAAGACAAAACGGGTCCAAATTCTCATAAAGTCCCAATAAAAATCCCAATAAGCCTTTTTTTAATAAAGAGTAAATGTAACAAAGGCAATTCTGAAGAAGAGCAAAGTGTGGAGGCTGTTGATATACCAGGTATCAAAATTTATTAAAAAGACAATGAGGGGGTGCCTGGGTGGCTCAGTCAGTTAAGAGTCTGACTCTTGATTTCAGTTCAGGTCATGATCTCAGGGTTGTTAGCAGGGGTTTCTCAGTGGGGAGTCTGCTTGAGATTCTCTCCTTCCCCCTCTGCCCCTCCTCCTGCTTGTTCTAAAATAAATAAATACAATCTTAAAAAAAAAAAAGAGTAGTGCTAGCATAAGAACAGAAAGACCAATAGAACATATGGGAAAGTTCCTCAAACAGGACCACACATTTAGGAAAACTTAATAGGATGTAGATAGCATTATAAACTAGTACAAAATAGATAAATTAATGGTACTGGGATACTTATCCCCATGGGGGAAAAAAAACTATGTTCTCTATTTTGTGTTGATTTTGTACAACAGAGTCAGTTTCAGGTGGATTAAAAATATGAATGTGAAATGCACCACATTTAAAAAAAATAAGAGAAAAAAAATTTTTTTAAAGATTTTATGTATTTGACAGAGAGAGACAGCCAGCGAGAGAGGGAACACATGCAGAGGGAGTGGGAGAGGAAGAAGCAGGCTCTTAGTGGAGGAGCCTGATGTGGGGCTCGAACCCAGAATGCTGGGATCATGCCCTGAGCCGAAAGCAGATGCTTAACCACTGTGCTACCCAGGCACCCCAGAGAGAAAAATTTTCTTGATCTGAGGGAAAAAAGGGTTTCTTAACCAAGACACAAAAAAACACAAACAATGAAGTATGAAAATTTGGCTATATTTAAATTAAAAGTATCTGTACAACAAAAATGAACATGAATACAAATAAAGCAAGAAGACAAGGCATAAGGGGCGCCTGGGTGGCACAGTGGTTGGGCGTCTGCCTTCGGCTCAGGGCGTGATCCCGGCGTTCTGGGATCGAGCCCCACATCAGGCTCCTCCGCTAGGAGCCTGCTTCTTCCTCTCCCACTCCCCTGCTTGTGTTCCCTCTCTCGCTGGCTGTCTCTATCTCTGTCAAATAAATAAATAAAATCTTAAAAAAAAAAAAAAGAAGACAAGCCATAGACTGAAAGAAATTGAAAACATACAAAAACAGAATTAGTATGAATAAAGGACTCTTAACAAGTTGATAAGCAAACCTAAAGCCAATTAAAAAAGTGGGCAAAAGATATTAACAGAAAAAATTCAAACGGCTAATTTAACATTCAAAGAGATGCTCAATCTTATTACTAACCAGAGAAATGCAAATTAAAGATTAAATATCACTTCACATCCATTAGATTGGCAAATTCAGAACTAAAAAAAGAACATCATCAAGTGTTAGAATGTAGAGAAACAGAATACCTTGCTAGTGAAAATGTAAAAACTAGTACACAACCACTTTGGGGAGCAACTCGGCACTAGTTAGTACTTGAACCTAAGCATACCCTCCACCAAGCAATTCCACTTCTAATAACACATTATTAGAAAACCCCTTGGAAATGTGGACAAGGAGAAAGGCACAAGAACCGTCACTGCAGGGGCGCCTGGGTGGCTCAGGTGATTATCCTGGGGTCCTGGGATCAGGCCCTCATTGGGCTCCCTGCTCTGTGGGGAGTCTGTGCCTCCCTCTCCCTCCCTTCCTCCCCGCTACGGATGTTCTCTCTCAAATAAATAATCTTATTTTTTTTAAATTATTTTTAAAGATTTTATTTATTTATTTGACAGAGACAGCCAGTGAGAGAGGGAACAGAAGCAGGGGGAGTGGGAGAGGAAGAAGCAGGCTCCCAGCAGTTGCTGATGTGGGGCTCGATCCCAGGACCCTGGGATCACGCCCGGAGCCGAAGGCAGACGCTTAGCGACTGCACCACCCAGGCGCTCCTAAATAAATTATCTTAAAAAAAAAAAAAAGAATGGTCACTGCAGCAGTTTTTAATACATAATATTTTAATATCTACAACAGAATAGTTTGTTTTTATATAACAGAATATCCTACTGCAATTAAAATGAACTACAGCTATATGTATGAACAAGATAAACCTCAAATCAATATGTAATGGAAAAACATTTTCCAAAATGATACATAGTTTGAACATAAAGTCTAAAAACACACTAAACACTATATATACAGACATATATATATAACACACAAACCTAAGTACTAAGGCATACAATAAAGTATAAAAACATAATTGGGTACATGAAACACCAAATAGGGACAGTAGTTAATAGCAGAAAAGAAGAATGGGAGGCTTAACTGTTTCTGTAATTTTTTTTAATGTAATTTTTATTTAAAAAAAAAAATCTGCAAATAAAATCTGAGGCAAACCTGGAAAATTTTCCTTTTATTTGAGATAGCAGAGCGAGAGAGAGCACGTACAGTGTGAGGGGCAGAGCAGGGAGCCCAATGCGGGGGGGGGGGGGGGGGGGGGGGGGGGGGCTTTATTCCTGAACTCTGAGATCACGACCTGAACCCAAGGCAGACCCATAACCGACTGAGCCACCCAGGTGCCCCTGGAAAAATTTTCTTAAAGCTAAGTGTGAATACACAACTATTCACTGTCTTACACTCTACCAGTCACTACACGTTTAAAATTTAAAATTAAAAAAAGTGGGAAAATGGTTAATTTTACATAAACAGAACTTTAACAAGATGCCAAAGTATAAAACCTGTCTTCCGAATAGCTGTCCAAATTTTTTTTTTAAAGTCAAATCACTCATAAAAAAGGTAGCAGGAAGTGTCGCCCAGCTTAACAGTATAATTAAAGCTTATTATTTGTTATGTATCTATCATTATTAAATTAAGTTGCCAATGTGTTCAAGTATCTTGACATTTAAATAAGGATTACAAGATTTTCGAACATAGAAGAAATACATTCCAGTGTACTGCGGACTTTTATATGTTAGATAAACCTGCTACGATAGGTGATCTGCCATTCGAATCTCATCTAAATTTAGATGTCCAGATCCACCCAACATGAAACACACAAGGCTGTGAAACTCTTCTCTTTCATTCTATTTTAGCCTTTTCCCCATTATTCATTAAAAACGAATAAAAAACACACAGGCCTTAGAAAAGTGACACACTATTTTGCACACAAAGGCCAGCCATAGGCCTTGGATTTAGAACTCCCGCTTGAAAGTTGCTTCTCCAAATCCTTATTCAAACATTGCTGAGTTATGCTGAAAAACAACGCAAAGTGTATATAGGCTTGGGTTCCAGTGCGTAAAAGCGACCTTTTGGGCTTTCACCAACTTCTCGAGAGGTTGTAAGACTTTGCTCCCTGTCCAGCCGGGGCTGGGCAAATGCCCGCTACCCTCACCTACGAAAGACCAAGTCTAACGCTTTTGAGAGGGTCAAGCAGTTCGGTCCCGGCGTTCCGCTAACAGAAAGAAGAAAGAAGGAAGCCTCCCCCTTTCTTCCAAGCACAGGGACCCAGTGAGGCGCCCGGCGGCTCCCCGGACAGTGTCCGTACCGAAAGCCGTCGAGTCAGAAACAGCTGTCTGGCATCGAAATTCCCTACACTGGCGTCCCGTCCCTACCTTGAACCCCTCAACATTGAGGGCTGGTTGAGAGGGGGAGGGGACATCTCAGCGCAACAACGGCCTCAACCGTCTCCTGCCCGGTCCCCGTTCCGGCCCACCAAACCCGCGGCCAGAAGAATCCCATACTCACTGAAAAGTGGGGCCAGGTCCTGGTCCTGGCCCGGCCCCAGGAATTCGGCGGGTCTCCCAGGGTTTCGGGGGAGGAGGCGGCTGAGAAGCCATATCCTCCGCCTCCGCTCGGCTCCCGATCCGCGCTGGGACTCCCCAGGCCCGGGTACACTAGCCCCTCGCGCGCCAGGCACAATGGGCAGAACACCGAGTCCTCCACCCCGCCCACCCCTGCAGTTAGGACGTCGCTGTGGTACTTTGCCGGATGGTACCTGAGGAAGGGAGGATACCTCTAATCCACGGGGGTGAGGAACAGTCTCTTTTTATTCGCCTTAGCCAAAATTTCCGTTCTATACCTGAGGGTAAGGGCTCATCGATATTTCTGGCAGCGACTACGACTCCTAGACGTCGGAGTCCCACGGGGGCTGCTCCAGGACTAGTCCGGCTCAGGCCGGCAGTTCTGACCCACGCACTTCTACGCCAGCGGGGGTGGCGGTGCGGTGAGGGGTTGTGGCGGCGCGCCGGGCAGTGTTTCTGGTTTCCCCACAAACAAGAAGAGGAGAGCGTTCACTCAGCCTTTGCGAAAGGGCCTGGTACTTTCGTTCTAAAGCTCTCGTTTCCTCGGGGAACATAATTGCTACACGCAGTAGGTGCGTTGTCATTAGTCTTCCCCGTTCCCTCTGGGGGGCCGGAAGGGGTTAAATCTCAGGCTCCGGCGTCGTGGGAGAAGGTGAGGCAGGAAGGTCTGAGGGGTGGGGGTACGACGTGGGCGCTGGAGAGGTGTGGATGGAGAGGTTAGTTTCCTTCCTGTTGGAGCGGCCTTGTTGGCAAGGAGGGGTGAACGGGAAGTTTCTTGGACCTGACTGAAGGAGGGGAAGGGCTTTATTGGCCGAAGGAGAGACTGGAGGTTAGACCTTGGCTGAATTTCCAAGTCTAGAGTAGATTCTACAATTGAGTATAACGGTAGCACAATAAAGTTGTGAGGGTCTCCTTTGAAAAATCCACACACGCCCCCACCCCCGTGAGACGAATGACACACTTCTGTATGGAAATAAGTGTTGAAACCTCACGGGATGTGATACTCAGTCTGGCCATTTTGGTGTTTTTTCATATGCCCTGCTCCTTCTCTCTTTGCAACGAATGGTTTCTGTAAGTCCAAGAGGTGAAAAGAAAGTCCATCGTCTCCTCCAGTTATCATTGGTTTGTGGAGAAAGGACTCAAATCCCGTAAGGATCCTGACACGTGTTAAGAGATTCTGTTGCAATGACTAGTTCCAATTCTTTATGTAAAAGAAGCACGTAAACGAAAAACGAAAATCTTAACGAAGGCAACCGACAATGAAAAACTTATAGTATGAGATGCATTTCTCAGGGCTTGCTTTCAAGGATAATAAACCTCATATGGAACGACTGATTCTGATGACTTATGAAATCCTTCAGTGCTGTACGTCAAGACGAAACAACTGAATTTAAGACAGAACGCATTTCCTCCTTTTAATGTTACCTTGTTTGAGAAGTCGCTAGATTGTTGCTAAATGAAAATGATCTTGAGGGTTTGGAAGACCATTCCATTACTGACACGTACACGCTGAAGAGCGTTTGTCTTGTTTTGTTTTTTTAAGACCTCTTCAAATAACTCAGGACAGGAGGCTTCCTAATTCTGAACAGGTTTGGGAACTTCTCAGAGCCAAGAGATTGTAATGTGTCATATGTTGACTTTGTGTGATACCTTTATTCTAAGTGTACCTATTGGAGAAATAAACCTTCATCCTTTGAGCCAAAGGAAAGAAAGCATCCATTTTCCTCAATTAAAAATAATTTTTTTTATTTAAGTGTAGTTGACACACAATGTTACATTAGTTTCAGGTGTAAAACGGTGATTCAACTTCTCTGTATGACATTCTGTGCTCACCACAAGTATAGCTATCATCTGTTACCACCCTACGACCTATTACAAATCATTGCCTTTTATTCCAGTGACTTATTCCATAACTGGGACTGTATTTCTCACTCCTCTTCCCTCTGGCAACCATATTTATAGAGATTTATAGAGATTCTGCTTTTTGTTTGTTTTATTCATTTGTTTTGTTTTTTAAATTCCACTTAGGTTGAAATCATATGGTAGTCATCTTTCTCAGTCTGACTTATTTCACTTGGCATAATAACCTGTTCCCTCCATCCATGTTGTCACAAATGGACCCATCTTATCCTTAGAAAGCATCCATTTTAATAATAGTATTTGACTGAAATCTGCGGGAAAGCTTTGATACAAAGTGTTCTTTTAAGAATATACTCATGCATTTATTTACCAAGAGGGATTGTTTCTGTCTCTGACTTAAAGGTTAATTCTGAATTAAATGAAATCTTTGGTCTTAAGTAATGGAAAGGTGGAGAAAAGATAGTGAGACAGAAATAGTTTCTCTGGGAGGGGATTGCAATCAAGGATATACCTTAAATGCTGATAATCAGCCCCTCACTGAATCACAGCCCTTTCTCAGAATCAAACTAGCAGACTAAATGGCCTGGCAGAAGGAATTCAGATCACTTGTATATAATGATAACCACACAGCACTTCTCTACATACGAGGTGTTCTCCAAATAATATGTGTCCTTTTGCGAAAATGCCCTTGAACCCAAATTTACTTAGGCTACCCTAAATCAGAGCTTTAATCCTCTATCTCAGACTTTTCACTGGTGTATCCAGGCAGTCTTAACTTTCTTTTCTTCCTGTCTGCCAGCTCCCATACTGTATTCACCTGAATTGGAACTCAGCCAGAGGCAATCTGTCTTTTGTAGTCCTGGTTGCTAAAACTGATTTTTGTGGTGAGGGGTTTTGTAGAAGTATATACCTGCCTTCTTCATTATTTTGTGTCAACGATATACTCTTGATAAGTGGCCACAAACATTTAGAAACTTGCAAGTAAGTAGGGGTTTTAAAGGGTTGGAAAACACAAACTAATTCTAAGAATCACATCTTCACAGTAAGGAGTTGGTAAGAGCTCAACCCTTCCACAAATTTTAAGCAAATTTATTTGAATTATGACACTGCATGAATTAAAAAGTGCCACCATTTTTTATCTGTGTGACCACCATACCACAACATTGCCATGCAATCATTGTTTTTTAAAATATTGCTAGTTCCTCATTTTAAAGTAATGTGAGCTGGTTGATTAATCAGAAGATCTATTTTTGCAAAACAGAATGATTAGGTAATTTAATTTTCATACACCTCCTTCCTGACAAGAGAGTTATATCGGATTTTACTCCATTCTCTAATTGGTTTCTAAGGGCATTTATTCAAATTGTGAAAAGTAACAACTTGTTTTAGATGGTAATTACTCTAAATTATTTTGCATTTAATTTGTGGGGTTTTTTTCGTGGGGGGAGGTTTTACTTGTGCATGAAAGGAGCAGATTCTTCTCATTTTGCTAATAGTTGGTGGTCATTTAGTTATTTCATCAAAGTATAATCAATGTTTTTAGATTTACTGATCAATTTGTTTAAATACTTGACTGCTTAACTATCATTGAGGCTAGTAAAATATATAGACTGATCTATTTTTTCCTAACAAACTCATTCTTAATTTCTAACAGGAAAAGTTTATTGAATTTGCTACTTTGTGTTCTCAAACAACACTGAATGGTACAAAATAACAAAACTTCACTCCGTATTCTTTGTTTTTATTACCTTCTTCAGAGACAACCATTCTTGATTATTTTTATTTTTATTTCTTTTAATTGATTTAGTTATATTGATATACTTTATCATAATCCAGAATGCTACACTAAATTCCTTGATAATTAGAAACTTTTACCTGGCCCATCGAATAAATGTCCTTCAAGTTTATGTTTCAATATACATATAATGGAAGGGATATTATTAGAGAGTACAAAATAATGTTTTCAAATAAAAGTTAGTTTTTATCCCTTAAGGTGATGACATATTTGTCTGTGAAAGTAAGACGCGAAAGATGTTCATTGCTTTTTTTCTTTCTTTCTAGTTATAATTACTCAATATGTTTCCACTGACTGAGGAAAACAAGCATGTGGCCCGGTTGTTGCTCAGTACTGGTACCTGTCCAAGATGTATTTTCAGATTCTGTGGTGTGGATTTTCCTGCACCTTACAAACTTCCCTACAAGGTACTTTCATTTTGTTTCTAAAGAAAGTTTCTTTATTCTAAAATGAATACCTGTACATTTGAGGGCAATTATCTATCCATAACTCTTCATTAATTAAAAAAAAACTGTAATAAAATAATTGCTGATAATGGTAAATTTGGAATTTCCTTTTAGTACCATAAAACTGTAAATTCCTTCTTAAGTGATTATATCTAACATTTAATGTAGTGGGATCTTTGTGGAGCAAATCCCTGGTGTATTTAATGTTTGTATATACCTCCCCTAAAGAGAACACAGATATCACAAAATAGCACCTCTAACCAGATACTAGTAAGATGTGACAAGAGGAGGATGACAGTCCTGAGATCTTCTATTAAGTGGAAGCATTGTGGATTTGGCTGCCTTTTTTCTTTTTCTGTTTTCTGTATTACCATTTGTACTTACAAATAGGTATTTGCAACCCTCCAGAAGTAAATGCTTATCATCATCGTTATTTACTGCTATTAATAATAACAAAAATAATATACAGGGATCTTTGACATTTATGGCAATATATATAGAGAGAGCTTTGACTATTTAACAGAATACTTTCACAAAAAATATGTAACATGTTTTGTGAAGTATACTTGATTCCAATAGTGACATTCTTTTTAGAGACAGATGGTAATCATATATATGTAAATATATACTTAAACAATATTCATACACACACGCACACTCAGTTTCTTTTTTTTTTTCTTAAAGATTTTATTTATTTATTTGACAGAGAGAGACACAGCCAGCGAGAGAGGGAACACAAGCAGGGGGAGTGGGAGAGGAAGAAGCAGGCTCCCAGCAGAGCAGGGAGCCCGATCTGGGGCTCGATCCCAGGACCCTGGGATCACGCCCTGGGCTGAGGGCAAACGCTTAACGACTGAGCCACCCAGGCACCCCCACACTCAGTTTCTTACAATTTTTAAAAATTGCTCAGGAGTTAGCAGTAACAATAATTTTTCCTATGTATGAGTTGTTTTATTTTGGAAATAATAATTATATCTGATATTCATGTAACATTTTTATATGTCAAGCTCTCATCTAATCCTAATAATAACCTACTAGGTAAGTACATACTATGATTGTCTCTATTTTCAGATGAAGAAACTGAGGCACAGAGAGGTTAAACAACCTGCCCAAAGTTACACAGCTATTAAGTGAGCAAGCTAGGATATGAACTGTCTGTCTGAATCCAAAGCCTAGAATTTGGAGCTAGAAGACATGGATTTGAATCCCAGTTCCAGCTTCAGTTTTCTCCTCTCTAAATGGGAATGATGATAACATCCACCTCACAGGATTTTAAGGGACAATTTCTAATAAAGTATGTGAAAACACTTTGAAAATGGTACATATGCTATGATGATTAATATATATGTGTATATTCATTTATACACACTATGACTATGAAATAATAATCAGAATGGTTTTGTGTAATTCTCCTTACACATTTTTCAGACACATTATATGAGTCTATTCTATTCTATGCATTTGTTTTCATATTTAAAATATGTTTTAAGATTTAAAATATATATTATATAAAGAGACTTAGTGTTGCCAACTTTTATTTGTATCATTTTATGTAAATAAACATGAAAATATTTGAAGAAAAAATTTTTTGTAAATGTACTTAAATTTTGATCTTTGTAGTCCTCTATGTATGTACACATACATATACATGTACTATGTTATGCTGAAATTATAGAACTTAGGTAATAAACATATTTGTGTGGGTCATAATATACCTATATCTGTATGTATGTATTAGTATTTCTGTTAAAGATGAAATAGAGCTACCGTCCTAATAAAATGAATTAAATTTGTTTGAGTGAAATTTTTTTCTTTAGAGTCAGTAAATTGTAATCTGAGTAAATTTTAAAAGGATATCTATTCAACAACTAAATAATAGAATCTGTCTAATTTAAACAAAACAAAGTCCTCTGAGTATTTAGATGGGTGAAATGTCTAAAATATGAGAATGGTTTCAAAAGAATGCAACTTTTAGCATTCTAGTACAAAGGGTGACAGAAATGAAGCCAACCAGAATGTTTGGTTTTTGTAATTACTATGTTAATTTTCAGCATTGCCAGCAACTGTTTACCTTTGTTTAGTAACTTGTCTTGAAATTATTTTTACTTAATAGATGTATAATTTCTGATTTTTCAGATTTCATATTAATAAATGTTGTAAAGATGTTTTAGTGATTGTGAGATTATTAAATAACTTAGCAAGGATGGAAATTCATTTCGTATTTCTATTTATTAATAATTAGAATTGACGTTTGTTTGTTTTTACTAAAATTAGCAAGTGAATGACCCTCACAATATAACTACAAACCAAATTACAGGCATACCTCATAGATTGTGGGTTTGGTTCCAGACTACCATAATAAAGTGAATGTCACAATGAAGTGAGTCAAATTATTTTTTGGTTTCCCAGTGCAGATGAAAGCATATTTGTAGTCTATTGTGTAATAGCATTATGTCTAAGAAATGTACATACTTAATTAAAAAATAATTTATTGCTAAAAAGTACTAACCATCATCTGAGCTTTCAGCAAGTAATGATCCCTGATCACAGATTACTGTCACAAGTGTAATAATGAAAAAATTTCAAATATTGTGAGAATTACTAAAATGTGACAGAGACAAAAAGTGAACAAATGCTGTTGGAAAAATGGTGCTGATAGACTTGCTTGATAGAAGGTTGCCTCAAACTTTCGTTTTATAAAGATGCAGTATTTGCAAAGCACAATAAACTGAAGCACAGTAAAATGAGTTATGCCTGTAATAAATTTGTTAATGGAATCTTCTGCCTCAGATTTAGGACTTTAACTTCATTAATATATGAAACTCTTTTGGAAAAATATTCACACATATATTGTGGGAGCTAGGTAATTCT
Organism: Ursus arctos; assembly: GCF_023065955.2. Classification (NCBI taxonomy): domain Eukaryota; kingdom Metazoa; phylum Chordata; class Mammalia; order Carnivora; family Ursidae; genus Ursus; species Ursus arctos. Next base: position 27,551,091 of record NW_026623100.1, on the reverse strand, counting down.
CTTTTAAATTCCCCAGAAAGCCAATGCTGGCTAATAAAATTAATCGATTGCTCCAAAACTGATATAAATCAATATTGTATAAGTCTTCAATGTATCACAATTTTACTCCTGTTGTCGTCTTAAGGGCATTGTAAAAGGGTTATTACTTTTTTCAAATTAACTTTTCAGGAGTTGCTCAATGAACTACAGAAATTTCTGGAAATTGAAAAAGATGAGTTAATTTTGGAAGTTCCAAACCCACCTCCCAAGAAAATTCGACTACAAGAACTAGAAGATGGGATTGATGGGACTGATAATCTGAGTCAGAATGGAGAGGGAAGGGTCTCCGTTATTGAAGATGGTAGCACTGCTTCCAAGAACTCAAATTTAAATGTATGCAATGTATGTCTAGGAATTCTTCAAGAATTCTGTGAAAAAGTGTTCATTAAAAAGGTAAATCATCTGTTTTTTTATTATATTCGCAATTATGTAGAAATTTTCAGTCTTAAAGCCTAGAATTCTTGTATCTAAAGTTAACAGTACCATTAATTTCAACTTGTTTTACACCAGTGGATCATTAAAACATTTCTTAATTAAAAAAAACAAGCCTACTATTCTCAAATTACTTTTTTATTAAGAAGATAACTGAAAATTAATGAAGTAGGTGTCCATGTGTTTCAGTCATGAGTACTACTCAACTGAAGAGAAATATAGTGGTTTTCCCTCTGCTGTTTAATATAGCTAAGGAGTTAGAGAAAAGCTCTTTGTCATACCTATTAGTGTCTTGAAAAAACAAGTGTTACGTCTTGTGGAAGGTACATGATTGAATGTGGGATTGCCTTTTGTTTCCAGCTGTCAAGAGTGCCAAATTTGGCTTTATTTTGTTTAAAAATATTTTTTAAGTTATGAGGTGATCTAAGAGAAAACTATTTTGACACTCAACAGATTATTCTGCAAGTGAGTCCTGGCTGTGTTGGCATCTCGTGATATCAGTCTTCAGGGTCATAATTAGCAAATACTTGATTTTGGAATGCTTATGAGAATTCCCAGAGGTAAAAGTTTAGAAGTGTAGTGCCGTGTTCTGGACCAAAAACTTATGTTATGAAGATTTGTTTAAGGTTTTCAGCAATTCCTGAGAATTTATATAGATAAATACTGTTTTATATAATAAAAAAATCCTTTTATGTAATACTTTTTTAGGTGTGCCAAAAAGTTGAGGCCTCTGGATTTGAATTTACCAACTTGGTATTTTCAGTCTCCTTTCCACCACAGCTATCTGTAAGAGAGGTAAGGTCATTTAAATGCATAAAACTATATGTGAAATGCATGCTAGAAATATCTCAAAAAATGGAGATGTAAAAAATATTCCTTACCATACTGTATTTTCCATTTTTTGTGTACTTATTGAATGATCGATGACTGAAAACATGGCGTTATTATAGCTGCTTAATAATGTTGAATGAATGGGTGAGGAAAGGAATTATTAAATTAGTTTATCATAGGACTGGGTTTTTTTGGTTTTTTGTTTTAGTTTTTAATATTTATTAATACTTATAATATATTTTATATTATATTTATAATATAATTTAAACGTATATTTTATTTATATGTTATAAATATAATATATATTTATAAATATTTATAAATATTTTAATATTTATTGTGTCAGCAGGACTGAGAATATCACATGGTTCAGTCTTCTGTGGGAAGTTATGTAATAAAAGCATAGTGCCTTTGAACATGAGAATCCCAAAGGCCAGGAGTTCTCTAAAGGAATTGAAAGGTAGAGATTTCAGAGAATTTCTCTTATTTTCATGTGACTAGTTTAAGTCACTTTTTGAAGACTTAGTGAAGGAAACAGTGCTCCTTATGCCATTTTTTTTAAAGGTCCTCATTCTATAGCATATATTCATTAAGCTTTAGATCTGTATGAGGCATGTTGGTCAGAGAAAGAGATTTGACCAGAACTTCAGAGAAGTTTTGGGGTAGATGTATGCATGTTGTAAAGGGGTGGGGGTAGGGTCATTTTAGTTACGATGAACCTTCTTATTTTCTGGAGTAAAATATAAAAAGGTGGCATCCCTTTTAGTCAATAGGAAAAGGGAAAGAAAGAGCCTTCTATTTATTTTAACTTTTTTCCTTTGTTAAATGAAGAAAATAATAGTAGTCATTACTGTAACATTCTTGTGTGTCAAAACTGACATGAAAAATAAAACTATCCTATAGGGAAAATGAGCTTTGTAATTTCAAATTACAACAATGAGTTCTAAATATATCCATTTATATGTGTAGGGTGTCTTTTCCCTAAGAATCTGAAAGTATCACTAGAACATTATATCTCATACCATCACTTTCTTTGGGTGAGCAAAATATGTTGGAGCAAATAATATGTTTATTAGCCCCCAAAAGGCTGAATATTGATTTAAGACCTGATGAAGCTGGTTGAATGACAGAGAAGAGCTGGGAAGTGAAAAAAAGTAGAATGGTTTTAAGTAGTATCTTTGTCAATGGCAAGATGACAGAGCAGGTAGAAGAAAGGGGATGATGATGATATAAGGAAGTTTATAAACACATAAAGTCATTTTCTAGTCAATCATCAAAGCATTTCTCATGGATAGGTCATTTTCAGGATCCAACTTTGGTAGCAAGAAATAGACTTCTGAAAGCTAAGTGGTTCATAAAAAGTGCAGTGTTTGTGTAATAAAAATAGAAATAAGAAGCATATTTTCTAAGTGTGGTTATATATCTTACAACCAAACTCTTCCTCTCAGAGTTTATATTTTGACATTAAAATTTGTATTTTCCATTTTTATCACTTAAATGATGATTTTAACGTATCCATTTAATATTTATTGAATGCTTATGAAGTGTTTATATTCCACATTAGAAATAGAAAATGCTATTTTTTAAAAAATAGAATTATTCTGCTTAAACTCTACTTACTTCTTGTAACTGATTTTAACCACTAAACTATTAAACAGAAATAGGTGACTATTCCAGTTATTGGGGAATTAATACATTTCCACGGTATAGTGTGTAAAGTGACTCATTGTTTTCCTTTGTATTGAGTAATATATTTTTACTCATTCGTTTCTTAAGAATAATAATTATTCAAAAAGTACACAATGTTACACACTGTATACAATTTTCAGAACCCAAATTTCTTTAGCAAATTGTGTTTATGGTTCACTTTGTGATTTTTTTTTCATTATGTTTTGTTCCTTTCTCTATTGCTGTCTTTTATTACTTCCTTGGAGTTGCGATATGTTATGTAGACCAGAGTGGATATAAATTGGTTTTCAAACTAGTTAACTTATTTGTTACATATCCAAATTTAAACAAATTACACATTTTCAGAGTATTCTTGCATTTTGAATATAAATTCTGTGACTTCTCTAGTGACATGTTTCTTCTACATTGTAGTTTTTCAACTTAGATCTTGTAAAACTTAGAACTTATTTGTGTGTAGAATAAATTAATACTTTGGAGTTGATTCATGCTAGTTATCTCATAATTCAGAGTGAAATATACAATTGAGTGAATTTGATTCAGCATTTTCCACTTTAGAGAAGAAAATTATGATCACAGGTATATTGATTTGAAAGCAAATAATTTTTTATCAACATGGTAGTATTATGTACCTGCTTACAAAAGAACCAAGGAAAAGGATGACCTCAAGTAAAGGTGTTTTTTTTTAAATCAGATTATTAAATTTATATTAATTCCTTCTTATTCAGCCCTATCAATCCCTTTCTGGCTACAGCTATAGTTTTTATTTATCATCATTATAAAAGCACTAATTTAAAAGCTTAGGAAGAAAAGTTTGCAGATTATATAATCAACATCTTCCACTGAGTTTGGGAGACTATGGAGGGAGAGGTGGAATACATCTGTGTGTGTTTTCCTAGGAACTGTCTGATCTGGTTAGGACAGTTTTAGATTGAATACTGCTAGAGAGGAGAAAAACAAGCAGATTAACTGATAAAACCCTGTTAGACATCGAGTAAGACATAGTGAGCAGAATAAATGGGAGCAGTATCCAGAGACTCACAAAAAACAACAATATGGAATCTAGCTAGATATAATACTTAGAGGCTCCAAAGTCTTTACAGCAGTATACAAAATTTGAATGATAAGGTTGAGATTATAAGGGATAGTAATAAGTATATCAGGACTGTCATGATGACTTTCTGGATTTGGGCTCACCACTTGAATGTAACAATGGAAGGATGTCTTTTATGAGAATCAGATTTGTTAAGAGGAGAGCTATAATAGTGTGATGTGGCAAGAAAATGTATAACTATGTTGAGATCTGAGATCCTGTGAGTGGAAGGATGCTGCACACCATCCAGAAGAGAATAAAAGAAATGGGATAGATACAGGAATGGAAGTGTGTTGAATGACCTTTGGCCAAGGGAAGGTGATGAATTACAGATATAAGATAGTCATAAAGGTTAGGGTTTACAGTAGTATGAGGGATTCCCATTGTCTAGGCATTTGATGGAAATCACATTTGGTTAAAAGCACATCAACAGCTCTTAAATAAAATAGTGGTTCTCAAACTCTAATACGCATAGGACTCATTTGGAGAGTTTCCCAGGCCCCTTCCTTAGAGATTCTGATATAGTAAGTTGGTGGGACCCATGAATTTGTGTTTCTAACAACAAGCTCATGGGTGAGGTTGGTACTGCTACAAAGGAGCACACTTGGAGAACCACTGTCCTAAAGGATAATGGCAGAAATAATCTAGTCTGATAATAAACTGATAACTTTTAAAAATTTATATTCCTGATAGGAGGAGAGAAACAGGCATAATTGAATATATCCTACACTTTTTTTAGAGTAAAAATTCAGTTTATTCATCTGTTTATGACACAGTACACAAGAGGCAAAGTGTTTTATATCATAGATTTCACTTCCATCTCTTTGGTATGTTCATTTCTTTGGCTAAAAGGAGAGCCTAGGCATGAGAGGCGGGCAATGCTTTGACAACTGAAATAAGGATGGGGAGGGGTGATGCTAATACCATCCTTGCAGGGCTATTTTCTAGAACTGTTGCTGGAAACTAAGGAGCACCACTCCTGGATGCTCATGCCGTCACAGGCCTCAGTCATCCCCACCACACAGGTATAGCAGTGCTTTCTGGCAGTCACCCTTGGTGTCTTGCTGGATGCAGTAGTACAGGGACTTGCTGTACTTTCTCTTGAATTCAGACCTAATTTTCCACATGTCTGCTTTACTGTGAGAGATCATGGTAGATCATGAGTCTAATCAGACTTTATTGCAAGTCCCCTTGCCTTTCATGGAGTTGTACGGTCAGTCAGCAAAATACAGGGGCTTGTTCTGAATGCTCTGGACCCAGTTCAGGAAAGCGTTTTCCAGGTCTCCTTTGACCTCCTTGATGCTCTCCAGTGGGTCACAAGGGCTGTAGCTCTTGTACCTTTCAAATACTTTCTGGAGGTGACACACACTCTGCTTGGTCATGATGCTGATCCACTTGGGCACATCAGTTCCTTTCCTCTTCACTCCACCATCATAGAGATCCCAGGCATCTTGGTCAATCAGTTCATAATCAATGACAGAGCCATCCTCTGCTCTTCTACCCTTTGCAAGGGCAACCATCAGCTTGCGGAAGTCACCAGATATGTCAGAAATGATGTCCTTCTCCAGATCAGTCTTGTACATTTCCTTGTAGACTCTGTTATTTCCTGAAGCTCTTGGTTGGTCCTTGAGGAGATAATGTCAATGAGGGAGTCCTCATTAGCCCCATGAAGGGTCTCTTCATGGAGGCTTTCAGCTCAGAAGCATCATACTGAAAAGGTGTTTTCATTAGGTCCCAAATCAGTCTTCAGGTGGCTGGACAAGGCTGATTTCAGTGTTGATACAAGTTCCTTTTAAATCCTTCTCTGGTAGGCAAAGGCAATATCCTGTCTGTTCATTGCTGTGGTTGATCAAAATGTTGACAATGGTGACCTCAACCACTCCTTTGGTCTTGATGGCCATTTCAATGTTCAGAGCATCATGCTCAACATCAAAATTGGTGTATGCTTTGACCAAACCGTATGCACTTGTGGTCATGGAGTGATCACCCTCCAAGCTGAGCTTGTAGAGAATTTCGTGAACAGTAAACATTTTGAATGAAGCTGGGTCAGGCACCGAGAGCTGCAAGGGCCCCCAGTTGTGGAGCCTTTATCCTTCATTTTTGATAGGTAGATGTCAAACAGTACAAAGAAAAACTAGAGAAAAATGGCAGAGAAATCTAGGCTAGAAGATAAAATTAAAAGGGTTGGGAGGTTCAGAGAAAGTGCAATTCAGACTTTAATTAAAACCAAATTATCCCAACCAATAAAAGAAAGTTTAAGGATAAAAATACACCCCAATGAAGAAGAAATTGGGGCATCTCCTTCTCTCTGTATTTACATAAACATTTGTATTTACATATGTATTTGTATGTATTTGACTTTTTATTTTTTAAAGTTTAAAAAGTAGTAAGATTAGCCTAATGAGCCCCTATGTATGTATCGTCCAGCTCCAATTGTAATTTTTTTGCCAAACTAAAATCAGTTTCCAAAAAAAGATACAGGAAAGATAAAGTCAGAGTAATGCGAATGTAAGAAGGAGGCTTAGCTCTGTAATAGCAACTAGAAAATAAAATCTCAAATGAGTAGAGGCTTGTAAGAATTGCTAAGGAAGACTTTGGGGGTACTTTAAGTTATGATTACAGCAAGAAATGAAAAAGGGGGGCGCCTGGGTAGTGCAGTCGTTAAAGCATCTGCTTTCGGCTCAGGGCGTGATCCCGGCATTCCGGGATCGAGTCCCTCATCGGGCTCCTCTGCTGGGAGCCTGCTTCTTCCTCTCCCACTCCCCCTGCTTGTGTTCCCTCTCTCGCTGGCTGTCTCTGTCACATAAATAAATAAAATCTTAAAAAAAAAAAAAAGAAAAAAGAAAAAGGGGATGTGTTTGATACCGATATTGTTGATGGATGATACAGAGAAAGTGGAATTTCTGAAAATCTTATTTTGCTTCTGTCCTTTCTGTCAAGGAAAATGATCTTTGACCTAAATGGGTAGATTGATTATTGGTTGGTGAGGGGAAGTGAAATCTCCACATGGTGAAGCTTCTCTAAATGGGTTCAGGTATCCAGGACTGAATGAATGACATTCCAGGATGGATTCAGAAAGAACTTGGAGTTGTCCATGATCTTTGAGAGCTTTTCAAGGATAGCAGATTTTCCAAATTACTGGAGACAGAGCAGACAGTTTCAATTTTCTAAAGGTGGTTTGTTAACTACCAGCTGGTGAGCTTGACCCTAAAACGTTGGCAAAATTCTGCATCAGGAGCTAAAGAGTACATTGTAGGCACTGAGGATAAGGAACACTTGGTCAACACTGAACAGATTCATTAAGAACAAATTATGTCTGCATCATTTCTTCCTTTTATAGGCTAGTAGGACTGGTAGAGCAGGGAAGTAGGGTAGCACCAGTGTGACTGGAATTCAGCTAGTCATTTGAGCAGGTTTCTTTCTTATGATAACTTCCTGAAAGTGGCAGGAAACATGAGCAGAATGTGAAGACAATTGGGTGGGTTGTACCTGGCAGGCTATACCCAAAAAGAACTGATTAATAACTGATTTCAAACTGGACAGTGTTTCTCCATCTGTATTCTGCAGATCTGAAACTCACTTGGAGAAAGGTGTTGAAAGCAGATTGCTGGGCCTTGTCTTAAACGTCCTAAATCAGAATCTCTGGGTATGGGGCACAGAAGCCCTTCTAGAGTTAAAGTACACACTGAAATTCAAGAATCATGGAACTTCAGAGAGATTTCTGATGTCCGGCAAGACTCTTCATACCTTGTCTTGTTCATGATTTCTGTCAGTGATGATGTAATGGGAACACTCACGACAGCTGTACATGACACAGAGTTGAGAATATAGCAGATAGATTGTTAGAATTGAGATCCAAAAGATCTCACGAATAGGGAAGATCTAACAAGATGAAATTTAACAGGAATAAACAGAAGTTCTTATACCTGGGTTTAGAAAAACAACTGCCAAGTAAAGGATGAAGCAGGAATGGCTTAAAAGCTGTGTTTACACATGAAAAAATGTTCAAAATCATTAGCCATCAAGGAAATTCAAATCAAAACCACACTGAGATACCACCTTACGCCAGTTAGAATGGCAAAAATAGACAAGGCAAGAGACAACAATTGTTGGAGAGGATGTGGAGAAAGGGGATCCCTCCTACATTGTTGCTGGGAATGCAAGTTGGTACAGCCACTCTGGAAAACAGTGTGGAAGTCCCTTAAAAAGTTAAAAATTGAGTTACCCCATGATCCAGCCATTGCACTACTGGGTGTTTACCCCAAAGATACAGACGTAGTAAAGAGAAGGGCCATATGCACCCCAATGTTCATAGCAGCAATGTCTACAATAGCTAAATCGTGGAAGGAGCCGAGATGCCCTTCAACAGATGACTGGATTAAGAAGTTGTGGTCCATATATACAATGGAATATTACTCAGCTATCAGAAAGAATGAGTTCTCAACATTTGCTACAACATGGATGGCACTGGAGGAGATAATGCTAAGTGAAATAAGTCAAGCAGAGAAAGACAACTATCATATGATTTCTCTCATCTATGGAACATAAGAACTAGGATGATCAGTAGGGGAAGAAAGGGATAAAGAAAGGGGGGGTAATCAGAAGGGGGAATGAAACATGAGAGACTATGGACTATGAGAAACAAACTGAGGGCCTCAGAGGGGAGGGGGATGGGGGAATGGGATAGGCCGGTGATGGGTAGTAAGGAGGGCACGTATTGCATGGTGCACTGGGTGTTATACACAACTAATGAATCATCGAGCCTTACATCGGAAACCGGGGATGTACTGTATGGTGACTAACATAATAAAATAAAAAATCATTATAAATTTTAAAAAAAAAGTAAAAAAAAAAAGCTGTGTTTACAGACAAGGCTTGGGAGTTTTAGTTAATATACCAGTAAGAATTAGGGGAGTGATACGGATAACCACTTTGGACTTTAGTCTGGAAAGATGAAGGCGATGGTCCATCCTGTTTTCCCCAGTGTTGGCCATTCAGGGAGTGCCATATTCAGATGGAGCATACTATTTTAGGAGGAACAAGAACAAATGGAAGGTGTTTTGGGGCAGTCCACATCCTAATCCTTGAAACCTGGGAATATGTACTTTACATGAAAAAAGGGGATTTTGTGGATGTAATTAAGATTAAGGATCCTGAGATGGAGAAATTATCTTGAATTATCTGAGTTGGCTCAATCCAATTATACAAGTCCTTAAAAGCACCTTTCTTCTGAGGTCAGGGTCAAGGGAAGTTGTGATTATGGAAGAATGTTCAGATGCAGTGTTGCTCACTTTGAAGATAGTGGAAGGGAACAAGGAATATGGGTGGCCTCTAGAAGCAAGAAGAGGCAAGGAAATGGATGGAGTCTTCTAGCCTAGATCCTTCAGGAAGGAATGCACCCCTGTTGACACCTTAATATTAGCCCAGTGAGATCCATGTTGCACTTTTGACCTAAAGCACTCTAAGATAATAAATGTGTGTGTGTGTGTGTGTGTGTGTGTGTGTGTGTTAAGATTTTATTTATTTGAGAGAGAGAGCACGAGCAGGGGGAGAAGCAGAGGGAGAAGCAGACTCTCCATTGAGCAGGGAGCCAGATGCTGGGCTAGATCCCAGGAGCCTGGGATCATGACCTGAGCTGAAGGCAGATGCTTAACCAACTGAGCCACCCAGATGCCCCATGAATTTGCTCTTCTTAAATATTTGAGGGGTTTTCTGATGCAGAGATGGAATCAGGAGGGAATAATTTTCAGCTATAAGGAAGTATGCAGAACAGAGTAGACTGTTTTCAGGGATGGTGTTTTCTGTTACCAGACTATTTAAGCCAAGGCTGGGTGACTGCCTGGCAGAGATACATAGAAGGAAGGTGTGCACTATATAGTTGGTTAGACTATAGACTTTGTTTAGCTTTTTCAACTCTAAGATACTATATAGTTTTAAGAAAAATATTTATTACATTTGTTATTTTTTGTTACCTTGTATTCATAATTGAGTCTTCTAAACATCTATACTACATTAAATTAGTGCCACACTAAAATTATTATAGAATGAGTGACCCAGACTTAGGCTACTATTAGGCTAAACTTAACATTTATGCGAAAAAAAGGCATTCAGTTAAGTTCTATTAAAAGTAAACCCTTTAAAGTCCTGCTGGTTTTTTAGGTTTATCTTTTTACTAGTTTGGTCCAGTAGAGGGCAATATTGCACTATCAATGTCACTTTTTGGTACATGTAGAAATAGTTTGCTCACTTTATTGACTTTAAATGGATATAGTGTCTCTTAAATGTTACTCTGGTTGTGTGAAACACCTACTTATTAACATGCAACTTGATACAGTTGGAGTTTTATATGTCAAATCGAAACTTCCCTTTCATTTTTATACTTGTAGTATCTCCATGCTTTACACTAAGTACTATAAATTAGCATAAAGCCCTAGAAATCTAACCAAAAATAAAAGCAGTACCATTTCTGTGATAGCAGTTTATATTTACAAAATTTTTTCTTAAATTCTGACAAATGGGCATTCAAAAGACTGGACTTTTACTTAAATCTCTGGGTTCTTAACCAGTTTGGGATCATCTCATTAAGAATCTAAAGAAAGCAATTGAATCCCTTTCCTAAAAATGCCTATGTTCAAAATTTTGCTTGCTTTCTTAAACTCCTAGCCATTAATCTAGTATCTTTCTTAATTGGATACTCCAGAACACCACCCCCCTCCATATCCCACCACCACCCATAATTGATTGATGCACTTACTTTTTCTAATGTTTTTTCTAATTATGTTGAAGTTATAGAACAGAATTTGTTGAGATCACTTTGATTTCAAGTATAGAGACTACACTTTCAAGTTCATATTATGTGTGCAGGCTCATTCATTAACCCAACTCTGATTTAGCGTGTGCATTTTCAGCTTTTTGTTCATTTTCTGTGACTTGTCAAATTCTTATTTTGTATGACAAGCACCTTGCCTAAATCACTTTTTGTTCTCTCTCACCTACCATTTAAAAGCAGCTCAAGGTTCACTTTGACCAACAAACTTTTTCTGAGCTTACTAAGTTTTTAGAATTTGTAGTCCTATTTTTCATTAGGTTAGTTGGTTAGACCTTGCTTCAATCCCTGTCTGGTCCACCAAATCATTCAGAACATTTTTTATAAGGTTCTGAATGAGGTACTGAAAAACATGCAAAATTATAGAGATCACTGTCTCTGCCCCTTAAGTATCTTTCAATGGACTCTTCATGGATGGGTTGGGGGGATTGTAACCTTGCTATGTTTTGGATATACAGGCTGCAACTTTAAAAACCCTTCAGAGGACATGAAGCAACTTAAACCTATCTTCATTATAAAAAATAACTCCCAAAGCATGTCCCTGCAAGCACACCACCAGTGTATAAAGGTCTGCATCAATGGAATCACAGAATCATAGATCTGTAGGAGAGCTTGGTGATCTAGAACAGGGCCCCCTGCTTTTTATGGTACTCATTGAAGAATGATGGTAATGTATATGGCTGTGATTTGTCAGAGCTCTGAGTATGCCCCACCCTCAGTGTAAATCCATTCAGAATCTCTGATGGAGAATCCAGAAGTTCTCCACTTTGTGTATAAGGTGATCCCCTTTTAATCTCTGACAGTTCACTGAGCCCCCTATATCTGTGATTTAGAAAGAAGATATGCTTGGATGATTTTTTTCAGCCTCAGATTGGAACTACTTCACTAATCATCTCACTCATCCTCATTTGAAGAGGAGAAAACCAAAGCTTGTGTAATGTGGCATGTCGGAATTTGGGTGTGCCTCCCTGATTTGTGCTCTTTTTTTGTTTTTAGACCATACCATCTTTTCTTTTCTTTCATTTATTTATTTATTTATTTATTTATTTATTTATTTGAGAGAGAGAAAACACAAGCAGGGAGGAGGGGCAGAGGGCGAGGGAGAAGCAGACTCCCCATTGAGCAGGAAGCCCGACTCGGACTCTGTCCCCGGACCCCAGGATCATAACCTGAGTCGAAGGCAGAAGCTTAGCCGACTGAGCCACCCAGGCGCCCCTAGACCATGCCATCTTTTCATCTTGTATACTCAGGATGCTGCATCAGGAGGCACATGGGACTAGACATGGTAGTAGGTTCTGGATTCTGTTACTCAATACATAGCTGGGACATTTGTTCCAAGAGAGAAAGAAAGAGTGACATGCAATTAATCAAAGTCTACGCAGAACCCCAGTCCTGGTTAGAATGGGTGAATCAGATGTCTATCTGTCAAGGAATCACAGCAGGTATTGAAGAGGTCTAATAGCACATTGTTACCGGTGCAGGCACAGGAGAGCCCAACTGAAAAACAGAAACCTAATCCTGAGGTCGTTGCAGCATGCAGGAAAGAGGAATGAATCCTGTTCCTGGGAATGAGGTGCCATGGTGAAGCTGGACTACAAACAAGGCTAATTCTAAAGCCCACCACAGAAATATAATGTAATATTTAATTCAGGAACACAGTTGGAAGGTATTCGGACATAGGTTTAAATACTTGAATATGCAAGGTTTACTTTCTACCTTTGTTGTTTTCTTGACCTGAACTAGCTAAGAATAGGTGGAGGAGGCAGCAAGAAAGAAGAGGTTGCTGGGGCTGATCAACTCGTGTGGGTAGTTGAGAGGGAGCTGGGTACAGTAAGAACATGAGGCAGCCTTAAATTTTTGAAATTTATTGTTTTGCTTTGTATGGTCTCATTCTAGTGAATTGTCACACTTTGGCATCTTTAAAATTTGCAATATGAAATACAAGAAATAAGAAATACAATAAGGAATAGGAGATAAAAAAGCACATCATTTTTCTTTAAAGCTCAGTTTCCCCATCAGATGCAATATATTATCACATTGCTACTTACCAACTATTGAGTTCCTTATCAAACTTTTTTCTCATTAATTTTAGGACTTTGTGGCCTAGTAAACTAAGTTTCAGAAAAAGGGAACTTCTAATTTAGGCTCTGCCTATTTCAGATTTGGGTTTCTCTTGTTACATAGAGAAGTCATGTCAACTGTTCTTTTTTTCTGATATCACCACCATGTTTTAGACTTAGTAATTCTAACCTACTAAGTTATGATTATTTTTGATATAATTTGATATATATTTTTGATATATGTAATATATATAATTTAATCATCATAACCCCTTGAAGTATTATTATCCTATTATACAGATGATGAAATTGCAACTCAAGGTCACATTGCTAATAAATGCTAATAAATAACAGACATTGCTAATAAATAACAGGATTTGAACACTCATCTGCCCAACTCTAAGGTTTATGCTATTGATTATTACTATACCCTACTGCCTACATTGTGAATTGTTAAGACTTCAAAAGTGGGTTATTGTGTTGCTGTATTTATAGGAGAGACTTGGCCTAGGTTTTGACCCTCACTGGTATTTTGTTTCTTCAGAGGGTGCAGTATCTTCAAATTTAGAGAAAGGATCCTTGGGGGAAAAAATATGGAACCAGAACTTATTATATTTTAATAAGAGTGAGGATAAATCACCAGTTGATTTGATGATTCTCTAAAATAAGGCTTTAAAAATAAAATTACACAGGTGCCTGGGTGGCTCAGTCAGTTAAGCATCTGCCTTCAGCTCAGGTCATGATCACAGGGTCCTGGGATCAAGGGCCTCCCCCACCTTCCGTGCTCAGCAGGGAGTCTGCTTCTCCCCCTCCCTCTGTCGGTCCCCCTGCTCATGCTCTCTCTCTCAAATAAGTAAAATCTTTAAAGTAAAATAAAAATTAATATTTTTAAAGACTTTCCCACCACACTTGTGTTCAGATTTTGTTATCAGATGACTAGAGTAGGTGCAGAAGACGTTTTGCATCAAATATATTATTACACCAGATATCTTAAAATAGAGGAATTTCCAGTCACTTTTGTGAGGATTTTCCTTTGATCTTGGGATGATTGGTACATGTGTGTGAGATGATGAATTATGATGTTATAGTCCCTTTAATAATTAAAGGTGGGAGTAACAGTGACGTTTTCAGCCAAATCACAAATGTGTCCAAATGTCCAAGAAGAGGGCTGGTGGCAGGTGCCACTCTGAAGTCAGATTCATCCAAATTAATTATTGACTTGTCTGAAACCTCTTTCTTAAAAAATAGTACCAGTACTTTTTTCCCCTTTAGAAAAAGGAAAGATCAATGAAATAGTTTTAGACTAGGTCAGTTAAAAGGTGTGGATTAATGGTAATGCTGCAGCTGTCCCTGCTTCTTTTTTAAAAGATAGATTGCACTGCTTAAAATACTGGAAGTTATCTTTACAAATCTTCGCTTTTAAATAAAGCCTACTGTTTTTCTTCACTGATATCAGTACAGGATCAATACTAATGGAATCCATTTTCTAGAGGAGATACCAATCAAGGCCCACGTGGAAATGTTTATCTGAGAAATTTTTTTCTAAGAAAAACTGTCTTTCTCCTTGCCATTTTTTTTTTTTTGTTTGTTTGTTTTAAATTTTAATTCCAGGGGCGTCTGGGTGGCTCAGTCAGTTAAGCATCTGCCTTCAGCTCAGGTCATGATCTCAGGGTCCTGGGATTGAGCCCCGAGTGGTCAGGGTCCCTGCTCAGTGGGGAGTCTGCTTCTTCCTCTCCCTCTGCCCCCCCCCAGCTCATGCTCTCTCTCTCTCTCAAATAAATAAAATCTTAAAAAAAAATTTTTTTTTAATTCCAGTATGGTTAACATACAGTGTTGTATTAGTTTCAGGCATACAATGTAGTGATTCAACAATTCCATACATCACCCGGTGCTCACCATGATCAGTGCACTCCTTAATCCCCATTGCCTATTTCACCCATCTCCCCACCCACCTCCCCTCTGGTAACCATCAGTTTGTTCTCTAGAGTTGAGAGTCTGTTTCTTGGTTTGTCTGTCTCTCTTTTTTTCCTTTGCTTTTTTGGTTTGTTTCTTAAATTTCACATATGAATGAAATCTTTGTCAGTATTTTTATTATGCATAGTTATCCAATTATTTTAATGCTATAAATATTTTTCAACCAATTTGGATACTCTAATCATTTATAAAACTCACGTGAAAGACTTTAGTTGAGCATTGGGGTGTCATTTCTCAGTGTTACCTCCTTTTTTACTGCTTGTGTTGTTTGGTTTAACAATTAGTGGTTCAGAGTCGGCTGGATGTATGGCAGTCTCTACAGTCGTGCAGGAGTGCTCAGAGCAGGCACTAGCGGAAGGAAGAGGTCAAGTGTTTTATTTAAGAATAAAAGACAAATATATATATATGGCAAATTAAAGAGTCATATATTGTTTTCATTACATCGTAATTTAAAAGCTATTCACGTAAGTGACTGTTGAAGTATTGGTATGATTGAAACTCTTGATGTTTTTTTCTGGTGGGATCTGTCTGTCTCTGAAGTGATTGCTAAAATGTTACTGTGAGTATCTGGGCAGAGATAATGTAGGGGGAACTGATTTGGGTGGAGGAAAATGAAATGGGTTTTATTTAAATGTTGTCATGAAGCATGCAAAAGGAAATGAAGTAATGAAAGAGATGCAAAGGTGTCAACACAGGTAGCCCTTTATGCTTCTATTGAGAATCATAATGTGGTTTCTTTTCAGAATTCAGTTCACATCTAGGATTTAAGTTTTCTCTGAAAGTAGGATGTTATGATGTGTGATGATTGTATGATATGCATTTGGTATTATCACTATAAAATCATGTTAGAAACCATGAGATTGTGATTTTAGAGAGACTTGGATCATATTTCTGAAAGCATCTCAGAAATCCTCGCCCTATCAAGCAAGTGGGCATGTGGACTAAAACCTTATTAAGTAAATCAGTAACCAGGCGTGAATGATAAATTGGTATTCCAAAAGATTTTTAAAAATGCAGACATGTATTCAGAACACTTCTGTTGGTAACATTTTTATTCACGATGTAACTAACCTGAGTTATTTTGCAAATAAGATTGAGATATACCACGTGTTCTTCTGAAGAGCTTTTAATCACACTCTCTACAGGTATAGTGTAATGAATCAGAGTGTGTGTTTGTTCAGATAAACAACTTTCTATTAGCACATCGACTTTTTTCCCCCCGAGCTTGTGATATAGTATGTCTTTTGGTTAATGTGTTGGATATCTTAGGTAAAGTCTTATTCCAGTTTGTGTAGTCTTTCATTTCTCATAGTTTAAGTAATGGCCTTTTAGAAAACACGGATTACATGATGAGTCCTTGAGGTTGAAATCTACCCCAGAATAGAAATATTTTCATTTTCTTTTTAATAAGTTTTTATTTTTATATTCATCAATGGTTAACTCCAATCTTCTGCTCACAGGTAACTATTGTCTTTGCCCCTAAAACTAGAGTTTAAATGGGCCTGACTTTGAACTTTATATAAAATGGAATCATAACATGATAAATCTTTTGTGTCTGGCTCCTTTCATTTGATATTATTTTTGAGAGATTCATCTGTATTGCTATGTGGAGCTGTAATTTGTTCATTTTCACTGCTGTACAGTATTCAGTTGCATGAATATACTGCAGTTTATTCATACTGTTATAAATGTATATAAAGTTCATTTCTAGTTTTTTGGCTACTTCAAACAGTAAAACCATAAGCATTCTTGTAGCCGTATTCTACATGTGCAGGCATTTATCTAGGATATATGTCTGTGAGTAGAATTGCTGAATCATAAGGAATACATTTAAATAATATAATCTGAATTAACACTATAATTTACAGCCTACTAATCAGCTTATTAGTTCATTCCTCCTAAATCAACTTAATGACAATAGCCTTAACTTTTCACTTATACATTCTGACTCCCTGTTAGTGCCCTTATTAACATTAATGACATGACTTCTTCCACTAATACCCATAATCAGTCAGTTTCATCTATTACTACATGAAAGAATCAATAACCTTCCTTAAAAACTGTATATTACAATACTAGTTATGCCACAAATATTCTTCTTTTTTTAAAGATTTTATTTATTTATTTGACAGAGAGAGTGAGAGAGCACAAGCAGGGGGAACAGCAGAGGGAGAGGAAGAAGCAGGCTCCCGCTGAGCAGGGAGCCCGATGCGGGGCTCGATCCCAGGACCCTGGGATCATGACCTGAGCCGAAGGCAGATGCTTAACTATCTGAGCCACCTACGTGCCCCACAAATATTCTTAATTATAACTTTTACTGCTACAGAATTAATCTTTTATTTTATATTTTATTTGCACCAACATTAGTTCCAACCCTAATCATCATCACCCACTGAGGAAACCAAACAGAATGTTTAAATGCAGGACTTTATTTTATGTACTAGTAGTATCACTCTCACTTCTCATTGTCCTAATCTTTATCCAAAATCTTATAGGTTCATTGAACTTTCTAATAATTCAATATTAATTGAAACAGTATCTAGTTCTTGATGTAATATTTTCTTACGACTAGCAGCATAGTAGCATTTATAGTAAAAATACATCTCTATGGCCTACACCGCTGGTTACCAAAAGCACATTTGAAACCCTCCACTGCTGGGTCCAAAGTGCTTGTACCCATATTACTCAAACTAGGCAGCTGTGGAATATCATGAGTTACAACACTAAGCCCCCTAACAAATTACATGCATATCCTTTTCTTACATTATCCTTATGAGGAATAATTATAACCAGCTCCATTTGTCAATGGAAAACAGACTTAAAATCACTCATTGCATATTCCTCTGTCAGCCACATAGCACTAGTAATTATAGCCATTCTTATCTAAACACCATGAAGTTATATAGGAGCTACAGCTCTGATAATTTGCCCACAGCCTTACATCATCAACACTGTTTTGCCTAGCAAATTCAAACTATGAACAAATTCCCAGCTGAACTATAATTCTAGCTCAGGGATTACAGACTCTCCTTCTACTAATAGTAGCATGAGGACTTCTAGTGAGCCTGACCAATTTGGCCTTACCCCCAACAATTAGCCTAATTGGAGAACTATTTGTAGTTACATCACCATTTTCATGATCCAACATTACCATTATCCTAAGGAATTAACATAGTTATTACTAGCCTATATTAACTGTAACACAATGAGGCAAATACATGTACACATCAAAAATTTTAACCATCATTCATATGAGAAAAGGATCTCATAGCCCTACATTTTATCCTACATTTATTCCTACTTTTATCACTTAACCCACAAATTATTTTGACATCCTTCTATTGTAAATAGTTTAATAAAAACATTAGATTGTGAATCTAATAATAGACACTCAAAACTTATTTACTGAGAAAGTATGCAAGAATTAATACATACCTCCATGTATAATAATATGGTTTTTCAAACTTTTATTTATTTTTTATTTTTTTTAAAGATTTTATTTATTTATTTGAGAGAGCGCGAACATGTGGGGGAGGGGCAAAGGGAAAGGGAGAAGCAGATTCCCTGCTGGGCAGGGAGCCCAACGGAGGCTCCATCCCAGGACCCTGATATCATGATCTGAGCTGAAGTCAGGTACTTAACTGACTGAGCCACCCAGGCACCCTGTTTTCAAACTTTTAATGGTTAAAAGTAATAATCCATTGGTCTCAGGAACTAAAAAATTGGTGCAACTCCAAATAAAGGTAATAAATCTATTCACCTCTTGTACTGATTTCACTATTTATATTAACTTTACCAATCATAAAAATTATTTCAAAGATCTGCATATCCATACTGTGTAAAAACTATCATCTCCTATGCTTTCATCCCACAATATTCATTTATTCAGGCCAAGAAAAAATTATTTCAAACCCGAAAACTATTGCTTAGCTTTAAAGTAGGTTATTTCTTGGGGTGCCTTGGTGGCTCAGTCGGTTAAGTGTCTGCCTTTGGCTGGGGTTGTGGTCTCATGGTCCCGGGGTCCTGGGATCACTCACATCGAGCCTCACATTGAGCCCCACATGGGGTCCCCTGCTCAGCGGGGAGTCTGCTTGTCCCTCTCCCTCCCCCACCCCTGCCCTTGTGATCTCTTTCATGTGCTCTCTCTCAAATAAACAAAATCTTAAAAAAATAATAAACTAGACTATTTCTCAATAATATTTCTACTAGTAGCACGTCTTGTTACACAGTCAATTATAGAATTTTCTATATGATATATACATTCAGATCCCAATGTTAACCAATTTTTCAAATACTTATATTCCTTATTACTATTCTAATCTTAGTCACTGCCAACAGCCCCTTCCAACATTTCGTCAGATGAGAAGGAGTAGGAATTATGTCATTTCTGCTAATCAGATAACACAGCTGAACAGATGCAAGCACTGCCGCCCTCCAAACTATTCTATATAACTGCATCAGAGATGTTGGATCTGTTTTATCAATAGCATGATTGCTGTTCAACCTTAACTCATGAGATTTTTCAACAAATTTTTAAATTCAACCTTAACCATGTTAATCATCTATTAATTGGAACTTTCTTAGCTACAACTGGCAAATTTGCCCACATTGGCCTTCACCCTTGACTTCCCTCAACCATTGAGGGACCTACACCCCTCTCAGCCCTACTTTATTCAAGTACAATATTTGCAGCGGGTGGAAACTAATCTGTTTCCACCCACTAATAGAAAACAACAAAGCCATTTAAACATTAACACTCTGCCTAGGAACTATCACCACATTATTTATAGCAATCTGTGCTCTCACTCAAAATGATATTTAAAAAGATTGTTGCTTTTTCCACCTCAAGTCAATTAGACTTTATGATATTAACTATATTAACAGCATTAATCAACCATATCTAGCATTCCTACATATTCATGCATTACAGTGTTTGGCTATTATGAATAAAGCTGGTCTGTACAAACTTTTATGTATAATTCTTTATGTGGATATGTGTTTTTATTTTTCTTGAATACCTTAGAGTGTAAAATCTAAGTCATTTGGTAGGTATAGTTTAGTCTTATGAGAAACTGCCATGCAGTTTTCCTAAGCGGATTTACCAGTTTACATTTATATTCCACCAGTAGTTATGTGAGCATTGTTAGGTGCTTCACATCCTTGGCAACCCTTGGTATTGTCACTTTCTTACATTTGAGCCATTCTAGTGGGTGTATAGAGATTGTGTATTTATTTTCCTAATGACTGATAACATTGAGCATCCTTTCATGCAGTTAATTGCCATTCATATATCTTTGTGACTTCTCTTCACATTTGACTTTGTCAAATCTTTTGCCCATTTAAAAAAATTGGGTTGTCTTTTCATTGAGTTGTAACAGTTCTTAATATATTCTAGATTCAAATCCTTAATATGTATATATGTTTTACAAATATTATCTCCCATGTTGTGGCTTATTCTTTAATTTTCTTAATGGTATCTGTTAAAGAGGAGAAGTTTCTACTTTTAATAAAGTCCAATTCACCAGCTTTTTATTCTTATGGTTCATGTTATTTGTGTCCTAGCTAACAAATCTTTGTATGCTGCGAGTTTGCCAAGATTTTCTCCGATGTTTTATTCTAAATGTTTTCTTCCTTATAGTTTTACGATTATATCTATCATCCATTCTGAATTAATTTTCTAAAAAGATTTTACTTATTTATTTGAGAGAGAGAGAGAACATGAGTGGGGCGGGGGTGGGAGGAAGGCAAAGGAAAAGGGAGAAGTAGACTCCCAACGGAGCAGGGAGCCTGATGCGGGGCTTGATGCCAGGACCCTAGAATCATGACCTGAACCAAAGGCAGACAACCAACCGACTAAGCCACCCAAGCACCCTCTGAGTTAATTTTTTTTTTAATATCTGTAAGGTGAAAGTTGATGTTTGTTTTTCTTTTCTTTTCAGTACCATCTGATGAAAAAACCTTTCTTTCTCTATTTCTTTGTTACCTTTGTAGAAAATAAACTGACAATGTGTATATATTTATGTATATATTTCTTTACTCCCTGTTTAATTCCAATGATATATTGGTGCATCCGTATATCAATACTATACTGTCTCGATTACTATAGCATTATAGTATGTCTTTATGAAAATAGCATAAATCTTTGAGCTATGTTCTCTTTAAAATTTGCTTTGGCAATTCTAGGTCATTCTCATTTCCATACAGATTTTAGAATCTGCTTGTCAATTTTTTTTTAATTTACTTAAATTTTGACAGGGATTGCATTGAATTTATAGATAAACTTGATAAGAATTGACATCTTGACAATATTGCATTTTCTAATGTATGAATGTGGTATATTTCTTCATTTATTTTGATCTTTAATTTCTTTTAGCGATGACTTGTAGTTTTCAGTGTACAGATTTCACACATGTTTTAAAAGTGTATCTCTAAGAATTTCATTGTTTTGGGTGCTGTTACAAGTGGAATTATATTTTTATTGCATTTTTCAATTTTTCATCGCTGGTCTATAGAAATACAGTTTGTTTTTTTCAGATTTTATTTATTTATTTGATAAAAAGATAGAAAGAGCCAGAGAGCACAAGTGGGGGGAATGGCAGAGAAGAGAGAGAAGCAGGCTCCTTGCTGAGCAGGGAGCCTGATGAGGGGCTCGATCCCAGGCCCCTGGGATCAAGACCTAAGCTGAAGGCCGACACTTAACCGACTGAGCCACCCAGGTGCCCCTATGGTTGGTTTTTATAACCTTGCCTAATTTCTTTTTTTTTTAATAGTTGTAATAGTTTCATTATAGATTTCTTAGGATATTTTACAACATGAACATTTTTTTTTAATTACAAATTCAGTTTCTTCAGTCTATACTGCTCTATTCAGATTTCCTACTGTTTCTTGTGTCATTTTTGGTAATTCATATCTTTTAAGAAATTTGTTTTGTCTAAGTTGTCAGATTTATTGGGAGCATAGATAGTTTATTTTAGGCTTTTCTTCTTTTGTACTGCAATAGCAGAGTTGAGTAGGTATGCTAAGACATTATGGCCAGCAAAGCCTAAGATATGTACTGTCTGGCCCTTTACAGAAAAATTTGGCCAACCCCTGCTCTAGGGACTGTAATAAGCATCTTTATCTTAATTTGGGATCAGGTAAAATACAGTAACCTTACAAGATTATATTTCTATTTACTGTCCTTAGTGCAATTGTTGTATATCTGTTATATCTATATTCGTTTTGACCCAGCAATGCAGTGTTAACATTTGTCTTAAACAGTCATATATCTTTTTAAAAAGGAAAGAAAACAGTATGCATATCTATTATGTTTACCCACAAATTTACCATTCCTAGTTCTTTTCATTACTTGTAGATCCAAGTTGTCATCTGGTGTCACTTCCCTTCAGCCTGAAGAGCTTAAAGTTTTTGTTTTGTTTAAAATATTTTACTTATTTATTTGTCAGAGAGAGAGAGTATAAGCAGGGGGGAGCGGCAGGCAGAGGGAGAAGCAGGCTCCCCACTGAGCAGGGAGCCCAGTGTGGGACTTGATCCTATGACCCTGGGATCATGACCTGAGCCAAGGCAGACAATTAACCAACTGAGCCACCCAGGCATCTCTTTGTTTTTGTTTTTAATGTAGATCTATTGGTGTTGAATTCTCTCAGTTTTTGCTTATCTGAAATTTCTTTATTTCTTCTTCAATTTTAGAAGATAGTCTCACTGGATATAGACTATTTGGTTGACAAAATTTTTTCCTATTGGCACTTCAAATATGTTGTTCCAGTATCTTTTGTTCTCTATTTTTTATGATGAGAAGTCTGTCATTAATTGTACTGTTGTTCCTCTTTTGTAACATGTTTTTTCTCTGTCCGGTTTCAATATTGTTTTCTTTATAGTTGTTCAGCAAGATCTTTCTGCTGAATTAAATTTCTTGGAGTCAGTTTCTTCTGACTGCTCTTTTCTTAAAAATGAATCACGTATATATTGCCTTGGCCCTCAATAATAGGAATGCTTCTACAGTTTTAATATTAAGTATATTGTTAACGCTTTTCTGATAGAGACTCTTTAAGGAAGTTTGTTTCTATTCCAAGTTTAGTAAGTTTTTTTAATCAGAAGTAGTTATTTGTGATCATTATATTTTTCTCTTTTTAACTTTTATTATAGTTAAGTAATTGAATAGATTCTCTTGTGTTAAACTCTCGTTTCCCTGAAATAAACATTTTTTAGTTTTATTTTAATAGAAATTTGACTTTTTAATATTTATTAAGATTTTTACATATATACGTATGTGTGTACATAAGACTAGTCTATTGTCTACTTTTTAAATAAAAATTTATTTCATCTTTTTAAAAAAAGATTTATTTATTTATTAGAGAGAGAGAACAAGTGGGGGGGAGAGGGAGAAGCAGACTCCCACTGAGCAGGGAGCCCAATGTGCAGTTCCATCTCAGGACCCTGAGATCATGATCTGGGCTGAAGGCAGTTGCTTAACCGACTGAACCATCAGGCACCCTGAATTTTTTTAATGTTATTTCAGTGAAAGTTGTGTTCATCACACTATACATTTATTTCACTTTGTACAGATACATACATTAAATGTTTCTAAAAATGGCACTTTTACATGTGAAGACCAGTGTCATTCATTGTATGAATATTATCTGCTATTTTTCTGCTATCTTTGGTTTGGTTATTAAATTATGCAATTAGATTATGGTTTGTGCATTAGGTTATATAAACATTGTGGTATTGTCAGGCTTTTTCTTTTAAGATTTATTTATTTATTTGAGAGAGAGAGAGAGAGAGTGGGGTGGGGGGATCAGAGGGAGAGGAAGAGAATCTTCAAAGCTGACTCCCTGCTGAGTGCAGAGACCAACACCGGCTGGATCCATGACCCTGAGATCATGACCTGAGCCAAAATCAAGAGTCACTGCTCAATTGACTGAGGCACCTAGGCACCCTGAATTGTTCTATCTTTTGTGCTTGGAAAATTTTAACGACAGAGAAATAATCTGTTTTGTTTCTTGAAGTTTTGGTAGACTTCACTTACAAAACCATTTGAGAGGATACCAAGGGTAAATATTTATTGCTTTTTCAGTTTCTTCTATTGAAAGTTATTTGGTTTTATTCCTCCTTCTTGAGTCAAATTTTAATTATTTGCATTTTCCTTAATTGTCCATTACATTCAGATAAGTAGTTCTCCAAGTGTGGTCCAGGGACCCTGAAGGGTCCTTTCAAGGGATCCATGAGGTCAAAGGTATTTTCATAATAATATGTAATTGCCTTTTCATTCTCATTTTCTCAGTAGTATGCAGTAGAGTTTTCCAGAGTCTATATGCTATGTACTGCTGCAGAAAATTGAATGTAGAAGCAGATATGAAAATACAACTATCTTTTATTAAGACATATTAAAGAGAATTGCAAAAATGTGCCATAATACTGCTAGTCTCACTAAATTATTTTGTCTGAAAAATATAGCATTTTTTAATGTTTATGTTAACATGTAATGTTTTCATTACTTTTGTTGTTAATTTAAAGTAAATAAATATTTTTATTTTATTTTACTTATTTTTTTTTTAAAGATTTTATTTATTTATTTGACAGAGACAGCCAGCGAGAGGGGGAATACAAGCAGGGGGAGTGGGAGAGGAAGAAGCAGGCTCCCAGCAGAGGAGCCTGATGTGGGGCTTGATCCCGGACCGCCGGGATCACGCCCTGAGCCGAAGGCAGACGCTTAACAACTGCGCCACCCAGGCGCCCCTAAAATAAATAAATATTTTTAAATTCATTGTTTTAATTGCTAATATTATAGTTATTAATAGATATAACCAGCATAAGCAAAGCTATTTGTTTCTCAAAAAATTTTAAGAAGGTAGAGAGTCCTAAAACTAAACTGTTAGAGAACCACTGATCTAGATTTAACAATTTAATTTTTTTTTTCAAGATTTTATTTATTTATTTGACAGAGAAAGAGCAAGCACAGGCAGGGGGAGCAGCAGGCTCTCCGCTGAGCCGAGAGCCGGATATGGGACTCAATCCCAGGACCCTGGGATCATGACTTGAGCCGAAGGCAGACCCTTAATGACTGAGCCACCCAGGCGCCCCAACAATTTAATTTTTTTGAGGATGCATGTACTCTTCTAAAATTCTTGAAATCTTTGAATAGAATATTGTACTGTACAGGTATATATATGCATCTTTATATACACATACCTATGTGCATGCATTTTTGTTTTTACATATTTGTTGTGTGTCCTTGTATGCTGATGAGCAGAGTCCCAACTTAGATGAAAAAACTGGCCTTGTTGGTGTTTTGGGTCTTCTTTGTGGCTGATTTTGTCCTCATGCCAAGTTTACAGAAGTGATTTAGATTTGTGCTGGCCTGGATGAAAGGCATAGAGTTTCCTAGCCCCAGCAGGAAGGGTGGGAAGCTCCCCCAGGGAAGTTTCTCTCATAGACCAATCTCATCCTCAGATGGTTATGCTGGATTTCTTGAAACCCATATTGTGCCCAAAGTAAGAATTCAGAAGTGTCCCTAGATTGAAGCTTGATGGTACAGAGTTTTGGCCACTATACCTCCCTTGCCCAGTATGTTTTGGGGGCCTGCAGTCTATGCATACCAGCCATCTGTCCTCAGTGCACTTCCTTCTCCAATTCCACTGAGCTGGACTATTTGATCTTCTTGTCTATAATGACTGTTCAGAAGCCTCTGGCTCTAAAGGCCAGTACCCATGGAGACTGTTGCAGGGCCCAATTCCCCGGGCCCAGTACCTCCTTCCTGCCACCTGTGCACCAGAAGCTCCTTCTTGGAAGGGTATCTAGCACAGTGTGAAGCATAGTTACTGGCCAAGACCAGGACCAAGAACAGGGTTATAGCCTGCTAAAGCCTCAGGTTATTCTTTCAGGAAATGGGCCAAGGACTGTTGAGCAAAAGTTAGTTTGAAGGCAGTGAGATCCCAGACTAGAAAAGACCTCAATCCTCCTTGCTTTACCTTTCAAAATCATATCCTTTATCCTGAAGTGGACGGTGCATAGACAGGTTGAGCAATATCTGGATTTTTATAATAGTCTCCTAACAGCTGTCTCTGTTTCCGTGCTTGTCCCCTATCACTTTAAAAAGTAAGTCAGTTCAAGTCCTTCCTTTGCTTACCCTCCTAATTCTCCCCATCTCCCTTGGAGTAAAATCAAAGTCCTTTAATTGTTTCCAAAAGCTCATACTGGCCCTACCCTAGCACTATACCTCAGTTCTTTGGCTTCATCACGTGTTTCTCTCTTCTTCCACTGTTCAGCCACATTGGCCTCTTTGCTGTTTATTCATCGGACACACCAGGCAAACTTCTGCCTCAAGGCCTTTGCTTGCTGTTCCTTCTGCCTAAAATGTTTCTTCTTCAGATATATTCATGGCTTATTCCCTCACCGTCTTCATATCTTTTTTCAAATGTTGCCTTCTCAGGTAAGCTTTCCCTGACTATGCTATTTGAAATTGCAAATCACTTCTTCCATTCCCCATTCCTCTTTTACTTTTCTCCCCTGCATTTGTCACTTCACATTGCATTTATTTCATAAAATAGTATGTGACTTATTTGTTTTGCTTGTTTTCTGATTCTTGGCTATCAGTTTTACAAGGGCAAGGATTTATGTCTGTTTTGTTTACTGATATATGCCTAACACACATGGGCATGGACAATTACTTGTCACTGGCTGTGGTCACTCTGAACCATATTTAGTGTGTCTTGCCCAAGTCCCCAGCAGTAACAGTGGCATTTTATATATATCCAATGGTCAGAGTAAAAGGAAGAAATAGTGAGTAGGAGGAAGGAGGTCTTACCTTCTCCCCTACCCATCCCCCAGGGGCCTTCCCACTTCTTTTCTTTGTTGAAGAAACAGAAAACCTTTGAGGTTGAGATAATATACAGTGGAGAAAGAGAGAAAATTGTGTTCCAAAATAAGTGACAGTGTATTCTGTACTTTCTAACATGTTATTTAAAAAGAATAAAAGAAAGTGAGAGGGAAAACCCCAAACCTTCTCCAAATATGTGGTTCTAGTCCCTTTTTCATTTCTAATGGTGTTTGCTTATACTAAGGTGCAGTAGGTGATTTTCAAACTCTTTTGCTTATATACCCTTCTTCCCCAAAAGAATTTTGAGAATCTGTGTACTCCCTCATATATTTTTAAATTGATGTCTAAAATAGTTCAATTGTAAGTTGAATTGGTAGTGAAGAATATCACTTTTAAAAATGTTTCCATTGGAAGGTATTCACAGGATTGGATTTTCTTAAAAAGCAAAAAAAAACTTGAGCCCATCTCTCTCTACAAAAAAAAAAAAAATGGAAATAAGACAAGATTGGCAAAATGTTGATAAGTTGAAGCTGCTCAAAGGGTGCATGGGAATATATGTATTATTTTTCTACTTTTGTGTTTATCGTTTTGTTTTCTTTCACGTTAGAGATTTTCTCTAAATAACTAGCGATCTTCTCCATTCATTGTTAAGCATAGGGCATTTAAAAAGTGATTGAAAGGGGCGCCTGGGTGGCACAGCGGTTATGCGTCTGCCTTCGGCTCAGGGCGTGATCCCGGCGATCCGGGGTCGAGCCCCACATCAGGCTCTTCTGCTATGAGCCTGCTTCTTCCTCTCCCACTCCCCCTGCTTGTGTTCCCTCTCTCGCTGGCTGTCTCTATCTCTGTCGAATAAATAAATAAAATCTTTAAAAAAAAAAAAAGTGATTGAAAGTTATGTCTGTATAGAGCAGGATAGTGGTGCTTGTTGACTGGGTTTTATTGGAGGAGAAAAGGTAGTAAACTGACTTTTTACATGGGGAGACCGTATGTCATTTTCTGAAAGTTTTCTCTCAGCAACAATCCAGTTTATCCAAAGATGAATCCTCGAATCTTCTGTCCACAGAGGTCTGAGTTTGTCTGCCTGAGTACCCAGCGCAGGGTAGGAGCTGCAGGTCTCTAGGCAGACTGTAAACTCTGACTGAACCCCTCCCTGTAGGGCTTCACTCTGGCTGTCATCTTGCCAGGGGCTTCTGAGTGTAGATCCCTCTAATTTGGTCTCCAGAGTTGAAATCTCCTCTTGCCTGGTGTCTGTTTCACCCTGTATTGTCTTACATCTCCAGTCCTCAGTTTGGCTGGTTTTGCAGGGGCAAGTATTTCCCTCTACCAACACTTAAGGACCAGCGTCCTGGGCTCTGCCACTTTCCACTCCCGCATTCCCTTTTTGTCTTCATATATGGACAGTTGGGGTGATGAGTAATTTTTGTGTTTCATTGTAGATGGAGTTTCTTTTTTTGTTTGTCATCCTCCATCTTATTTTGAGATGATTTTCCAAAGGAGAAGCAGACAGTAAGGCTTTATTCCACCACTTGAAGTCACAAGTCTTTATTTTATAATAACAAATTACTGTTGCATATTTAAAAAGTAATACCTTAACTTTTTTTATATATAAAATTCAGTCTTTATCCCTAAGAATATATCTTGTGCAAATCAACTTCAACACACAGAATGATTTCAGTCTTGTAATTTTCCTGTGATAACTTGGAATAATTTTTAAATAGTTATATTCATAGAATTCTTGAGTTATCTATTGAAGAGACCTTTTTTGACATTTAATAGATTCTCAGCAATTAACAATTAATTTGTCTCTTTGGTATTCTAAAATGTAACATTTACTATTAAAAGCTGTTTTTCTTGGTAGTAATATTGAGGTAAAATTGTATTTATGACTTGAAATTGAGCCTTTGGGGGCGCCTGGGTGGCTCAGTCATTAAGCATCTGGCTTCGGCTCAGGGCGTGATCCTGGCATTCTGGGATCGAGCTCCACATCGGGCTCCTCTGCTGGGAACCTGCTTCTTCCTCCCCCACTCCCCCTGCCTGTGTTCCCTCTCTTGCTGGCTGTTTCTCTCTCTGTCAAATAAAAAAATAAAATCTTAAAAAAAAATTGAGCCTTTGATACATTGAAGTCTCTTGATTCTGCAAGTTCACTTTACGTTAACTGGTATTTCAGTGAGGATGCTGGTTCTCTAAAATCAAATTCCGGGAGGAAATGTATTGCATCCCCTCAGCCACACCCCATTGCTAACAGATAGTTGTTGAGATGTCTTTGTTTCGCTGATACTAATTCCAGAGTTACGTGAAATCCAGTTGCCAAGTTATCCTCTGATTAGCATATGACACTAAAGGACAAGACTGAGCCAGATCTTTTTTTATTATTATTAAGTTTTTAAATTTGAGTATAGTTGACACATGTTACATTAGTTTTAGGTGTACAGCGTAGTGATTTGACGAGTTTATACATGATGCTATGTTCATCACAAGTGTAACTACCATCTGTTCTGATACATCACTCTTATAGTATAATGATATTATATATGACTATGATATGACTGTATTTCTTATGCTGTGCTCTTTATTCCTGTGACTTATTCATTCTGTAACTGGAAGTCTGTATCTCCCACATCCCTTTACCTATTTTACCCATCCCTGACCCTCCTGCCCTCTGGCAACCATCAATTTATTCTCAGTATTTATAGGTTTGATTCTGCTTTTTGATTGTTTATTCATTTGGGTTTTTTTTTTTTTTTTTTAGATTCCACATATGAGTGATATCTCTCTTCATGTCTATCCCAGAGCTTTTCATTCATTGCAGCTGTTCTGTCTTTTCTGATCCCGCTTCCCACCTCCATTCCTACCCCACCTTCCCACCCCCATAGAATTTCCTCTTGTGATTATTTCCAATTAAATCCTTCAGAGCAACGCAAACATCATCACCTAGAATATTGGAAAATACAATAGAAATTCTCTTTCTTAAAATTCACAACTTAGGAATAGAATTCCCCTGGGAACTAGGTCAGTAGAGCTGTACAACCTAATTTGACCCACAGAATCATTCTGTCTTTGCTGATTTGTCCTTACTTTTCCGCTCTTGCTGTGTCAAAAATAAAAAGCTCAATCTTTTTAATGCTATCCAAAGATTTGTATTACCAACAGTAGTAGGAAAAGCTGGAGTGAGAAAGGTTTATGTCCCACTTCATTTTTTCCCCCCTCAACCCTGTAGGGAAAGATAATATAGAGGATATGGGTGGGTTTTCAAACATAGCTGATTTTTATTCATCAAAAGAGATACCCAGACCCACTCTGTTGGTCATTACATCATGGGTGTGACATCAGAGACTTGGGAAAAGCAGAGTGAGATTGAGGCAGGGAGATGGTAGGGGTGAGGAGACGTGGATGAGGAGTCTTTACCTCAGCTAGGGGGGGAATCCAGCAATGGTTATAGGAGTGCATTCTCCTCCCTCCTCTCTTAACTTCCTCTTTCTGCCACCATGCCTGACACCAAACCTGACACAAAGTGAGGAGCAGGCCCTGGTAAGGCATATGCTCATGGTTGTACTAGCTGGGGGATGGGGACAGGGAGGGGGAGAAGGAAAGGTTGGGCAGGCATGCTGGGTGGGAAGAGGAAAGAAGAGTGACTGTTGTTACTGACCTCGTTATTGAGCCTTATTCTCAGCTGCCTGTGTGCAAGTAGAATGCATAAATGTGTGTGTGTGTGTGTGTGTGTGTGTGTGTGTGTGTGTGTGTGTGTGTTTGTTGGGAGAAGAGAAAACAAGGGGTAATACCTCTAGCTGCCCACAGCTACATTTTCCTGTTGGTACAAGTCTATATTTGTATTATCTTTGTTATTATAAATGAGTCCAGGAGATGTATAGGATTCAAAAGATTTTAGAGTTTTAAAAAGGGACTTAGTGGTAATTTAGAAACCCTAACATCACTGCCGGTCACCAAGTCCAGGCGGGCTGTCTCCGTTATCTCTTAAAGCTGTGTACTACTCTCCATCCCCAAACTATATTTTGCCATGTATGATCATGAAGTAACTTGGTATAAGACCTATTTTAGTTTCTTCTTAAGCTACCATGTAAGAAAAATAACGTGCAAATGATGGTTATATTGTGACTAGATGAATTATAGAAGATCAAATGTCAAAAAAAAAAATCAAATGTTGTCCATTCATTGTGCTGCCATGGGACTTTGCATTTACCTAAATGTGGCACTTCTGTTATACTTTCATTCTTTGGAGTCATGCCCTAGCTTGGCACTTAAAACCTGCCAGTTTCATCTCTAGTTGTTGAACCCCTACTCACATTTATGCACACATTATGTATACCCTAAGCACCAGCTTTACTGCATTGTAGCTCCCCAACATGCCATTTTTAATGCCTCTCTTTCTATCCTTCCTTCCTGCCACCTCTGCTTAAATCAGCCTCAATTTCTGGCCCTACTGTTACAGACTCTCATTGCTAGGTGGTAGATGAACCCCCATCTCAGAACTCTAAGCTCTAAAGCCATTCACAGGCATAGACTTTCCGTGTGTGTGTGTGTGTGTGTGTGTGTGTGTGTGTGTGTTACCAGAGTACACAAGCACTTCAGCAAGCAGATTATTCAACTGCTGTATTTAGCACTTGCCTAGAATTCTCCAAAAAAGTTAAAACAGAGTCCAGGATTAAGTTGTGTGATTCCTGAATTTTCAGGAGATGACATACTGCCTTTGGTACCAAATTTGATTAAACTTGATAACTTTAATGCCACTTGGTTCTGTTGGGGAGGAAGAATTAAATTGCTTGCTCTAGAGAATGATTTTTTCCCACTGACTAAGGAATAGAACATTTATTAAAATTATCTTGGTGACCTGAAAGAGAGAAATATACTTTTCTTCCTCAGCAGAAGCAGGTCTAGGACATTATTAGCACGTAGTAAAAATTGAATAATTGAGCAACACTGACTTCTTTGGGGTTCAGCCTTCCAGCCCCTGCTGTGTGATTAGTTCTGTCCAACCTGCTGGCATGCTTGAGCTGGAAGCCTGTGGAGGATTAGGAAGGAAAAACCCTTTAGCAAATCTCAGGTACCGAAGACATTTGATTTAATTTTATATGTTATACACATGGTAATCTGGTTTCCCTTGGCAACCTCCAGTTCTTCCCTACTTTATAATCAGAGGATGGCAGGACACATTGCAGATTTGATGGCATCACCTGAAAGTGACTGTAGAAAACAGAATTTGCTTCAAAAGAGGAGAGAAAAAGATCACTAAAAAAGGATAGAAGCATCTGAGTCCCTCAAAGAAGGGACAGATAATTCTCTATAGCTTAGATACCTATGAGGATTTCATTGATGAGAGAAGTTCCAGGACTATCTACAGGAGAGCAGTTTGGGAAGTGAGGGAAAGGAATCAAGTCTTGTAAATCTTTTAAGGGATAATAATTTGGGGCACCTGGGTGGCTCAGTAGATCAAGTGTCTGCCTTCAGCTCAGGTCACAATCCCAGAATCCTGGGATTGAGCCCCACGTCGGGCTCCCTGCTCAGCAAGGAGTCTGCTTCTCTCTCTCCCTCTGCCCCGCCCCCCCAACTTGTGTTCTCTCTCACTCGCTTTACTCTCTCTCTCAAATAAATAAATAAATAATCTTTAAGAAAAAAAATAAAGGATAATAATTTTATCATTTGTGAATTGCAGTTAAGTTTTTAATTCAAAAATGACAATAATAGTTACTATTTGTTAAGTACATGCCAGGAATCTTACTTGGTTCTTTACATATACAACTTCATTAAATCCCCACAGTATCCCTTCAAGGGGAGTATTAATATCCCTTTATGGATGAGAAAACAAGTATTTACCGATCTCTTAAAGTATGGAGGCTGGAGGAAGGTGGGGCAATATTGACTATAAGGTTTCAGCTTTGGGAGACCTTTCTTCACTTTTTTCTATGATCCTGGAAGTCTTAATAGCCTCTATTCCAAAACAGTATACTAATGCCCATTAATGTTGACCTTTAGCCATCCAGAATAGCTTAAGTTACATTCATCTTACCCTAACTCTTTCATTTTACCCACTAGGAAACTGAGTGCCAGAAATTTAGTAAAGCCTAAAGCTAGGTCTCCTGACTTCTAGTAATTTGTGTATTTTACCATGCCCATATACTTTTCAAAGAGGGCTTGAGTAAATGGAAGGAAAAAAGGATGGGGTCTTGTAGTACTATCAATGGCACTAGGTTGAGCTAGCAAAGTAAACAAACTACTTAATCAGAAGGTACTGATGACATGTTTAGGCATTGGGAATAGTTCTAGCTCTTATTTGGCCAGTAATTAATTTATTCTGCTTGACTCATGTCTGAACAATGTAATACACCTAAGATTTCCAAATGACTTTAAGTCTTTAAAGGTGTCTAGTGCCTCACTGGTCATTTGAAGTTTAAAAGGACAGGATTCAACATATGAACCATAATGTGGGGGGGGGCAGGTCTTGAGGTAGGTGTGAGCGATAATGAACGGCCGTTCTTGTGACAGGCGGATGCAGAGACTACATGTGGTATTTTACTGACTTACACATGTATGTTTCTGTCATGTTCACAGAATGTCCTACTGAAGTAAGACATGTCATTAGCTTTCTGTAAAGTGACAGCTTTGGGGGCCTACTGGCAAACTGAGAAATCTTAGTGTCACACACTTACTATGTAAAGCATTTTATATGAATTTAATTTAATCCTTATAACAACTGTGATTGTGAATGTTATTGTCTCCACTTTACCAAATTTTTCAGTTTTTTTATTAATTCTTCCCAGAACATTTTCTCTAACATTTTATTATGAGAATTTTTTTTTTTTAAAGATTTTATTTATTTAACAGAGATAGAGACAGCCAGCGAGAGAGGGAACACAAGCAGGGGGAGTGGGAGAGGAAGAAGCAGGCTCATAGCAGAGGAGCCTGATGTGGGGCTCGAACCCAGAACGCTGGGATCACGCCCTGAGCCGAAGGCAGACGCATAACCGCTGTGCCACCCAGGCGCCCCTATTATGAGAATTTTTAAACATACAGGAAGGTTGAAAGAATTGTACAGTGAACACCCATATACCCACCCAGATTCTATAATTGCTACTATTTTTCTGTATTTCCTTTATTATATATCTTGTCATCAGTTTATCCATCCACCCATCTTAGGTTTTTTATATTCTGAAGCGAGTTAAAGATGTTGGTACATTTTACTTCTAAACACTTACATGTGGATTTCATTAATTAGATAGAGTTAAAAATGTGGTAGCTCTATTAAAAAAATGAAAACAAAAAACTGAGGCCTTCAATTCTGTGTGAGGGACATAGTATGTCCTTGGTCACTTTTGGCCTTCCTCTGTGAAATAGTAAGATGTTTTAAGAAAAAAAGTAAGCTACTCATGTTAAACACTTATACCTCATTAATTTGATAGAGATCTGTAGGGGATGGAGATAAACCTGTTGAGTTCCTAGGCCACAAGCAACCCAGCACTACAAAGTGGCATCTACCTCATTTCTGATTTTAAATGAGAATGAGGTCATTGCCACATTTCTGAACACTAACTCCTCCCCTAAAAAGGAGAGTTTGATTAGCAAATTAGTTAAGCCCTTTAGTAATGATATTGGAACTTCATTTCAATGAACATTTTTCTCCTTTTCTCTTCTTCTGGGTGTGACTCAATTGCCTACAGCATGCTGCATGGTTGCTGGTAAAACAGGAAATGGGGTAAGTAATTTAGGTAGGGAATTTTTTCTACCATTTAAATATAAGCTACCTGATTCTTAAAGTACTTTTACTACTACTATCTCTTTTTTTTAGTGTGAGTTTACTAGCTCCTAGAGAAATTGAAAGAAAGAGAAAAGTTTTATTGTATGAATTTAGGTGTCAACCTTGTTTAATTAGTTTATTTGTATGGCACATTAGTAGTAGTCTATTAAAGTGGGTTCTTTTTTTTTTGTAGATTTAACATGAATGTAAATACGTATTTTATATTTTACATTAGGAACTTATAAAATATAGCTTGGCAAGCTATTATAAAGGAGTAAATTTTATGCTAGTCTTAGAAACTAAATTACAAAACTACACTATAAAAGATACAAAGTAAAATCCTACTTAAAGCAAAACAACAGTGAGTTTATACATAGACAAAACATTTAAAACATAGGTCCACAGGCCTTTATCTGAAACCCTTGGGGACCGAATGTGTTTTGGAATTTAGAATTTTTTTAGATTTTTAGAAGTGTAGTATGGTGATAAATACCATATATAATATACCCCTGCCCTCCATGGTCTGAGGTGGTACTTTATAATCAAACACATTAATGTTTCTGCAGTGAAACATGAATATTCACACTGAGTTTGAGACATAAAGTCTCCAAACAGCCTCACATGTTCAAGTCAATGTTTGATTGCCAACTGAGTTAAGAAAAAAAAAAGTCTTTAATTTTTCAGACCTTTTTGGATTTTGAAACTAAAAATTCTATACCAATAGAAAAAGGGCCATGTGACTACTGAAGGTTCCTGTGTACTCTGGAGAGAAAAACACAAAGAGAAGTATAGATTTCTGTATTAGAATCTTATACTTGGTTAAGTGATTCATAAAAAAAAAAAGTAATTGATTTGGCTTTTTTGTTTTTTTTATTTTCTATTTCACATCTGCTTTTCTGAAAGGGTAATAGCAGTATGTCTATCAAAGGTTTTGGGGTTTAGTTAGGTCATGTTAAATTAGTCTCAAATGCTTGTGATTCTGGCATAATAGAATTTGATCTAAGTTTGATAAATTTTTTAGCATAGTCAAGACATGCTATTTTCTGAATGTTTCCAGTTTCCATCCACATTGGTTGTGAGTTGCTGTTGTTATTCTTTATCAAAGAATTTTAAACTAAGCTTAGCTCTTCCAAAAGATCCTGTTCAATATAGAGATACTGGCACAGAAGAAATACAGAATGCTAATCTTTTCCTTCAGTGTCTGTAGTTCATTCTGCATTCAAAATATTGTGGAGGAATCACCATTAAAGAACTGATTCAAGGAATTTAGAAAAATTAATCATGCTTGGATATTTTGGCTCATCTTTCCTCTGGAATGGTTGTCATGTTGTATCTATAGCAAAAGTGATTGCAGTTGACTCCCTCATCAGTAGTTATCTGACACAGGAGAGAGGGAGATGACTAAGTACTCAATTTACTGAATTTACTCAATTTACACTGAATTTACCTCAGTGACAACTGATTCCTCTAAAGGACCGTCAGGCATATGCTAAGAACCTCTGTGAAAACATTCACCCTAAATTATATTAGAAAAGTTATTAAGGCACATTGAATTTGCAGGGTTGAAAATCTGGCATTTTAAGTGCTAAATTTTTCCTAGTATAGAAGGTTAAGGTTTCAAGATGTCTATTACCCTTTGTACTGCTCTTTAATCTGGGGGGGGGGGGGGGGGGAACCTGTAGTTGTTTTTTTTTTTTTAACTGGACTAAGATGTGTAAATGTATTTCAAAGACTATGAAGGATTTAAAATACCAGTAATGTCTTAACCATATTTAGGATTGCTTTTTGCTGCGACTCTTTGTACTCTCTAGAGTCTAAACAATGTTTAAATAGTTTTCTTGTGTTTTCCATTTCAATGTTTTATCCTTTAAAATGTGTCCTCATACATTAATTACTTTTCAACTGTGATGCTATTTTATGCAAATATTAAACTGTTAGTACAATATCAAGATAGTCTTTTAAAATACTTAAAATGTTTCTGATATTCAGAGAATTAGGAACAGTTTAACAAGTTCAAACAGTGTTTCAGTAAGTTCTTGAATGTAGGAAGTAATTTGATTATTTGTCAGATTTAGTATTTCATTGTTAAACCACAATCCCAAAGCATATGAATGTGTACATCAACTATTTCT
This sequence comes from Ursus arctos, assembly GCF_023065955.2. Classification (NCBI taxonomy): domain Eukaryota; kingdom Metazoa; phylum Chordata; class Mammalia; order Carnivora; family Ursidae; genus Ursus; species Ursus arctos. The sequence continues at coordinate 27,514,453 of NW_026623100.1, read as the reverse complement.
TAATTTGTATTCTTAGAGGAAAGTCATCTTTATATGTTTTTTAGATCAATTAAATTTAGCCATTAGCTAAATTATTTTTTGCTTTCTACCCGGAGTTAGTCGTGTCTTTTTGTCATCAAGAATTAAATTACAATGATTTTTTAAATATAAGTAGTCATTTCTATCATGAAAACTGGATATAGAAGAAGTGATTCACAAGTTGGTCCTAACATCTCTTTTGTTAAAAGCAGCCCTATATATAGTCATAAGACTGATTTGTAGTTTTAATTATTTGAATGATGTGGACTTGTTAATTCATTAGTGATACAGTATTCTCAGCTTAGCCAAGCAATTTTAATAATATCATACCATGCATGTTTTTCTTTCTTTTTACTTTAGTTCCTTTCTTTCTTATTTTATTTTACTTTATTTTTTAGTAGGCTTCATGCCCAACATAGGGCTTGAACTCATGACCCTGAGATCAAGAGTCCCATGCTCTACCAACTGAGCCAGCTAGGCACCCCCTTCAGTCCTTTCTATAACAATTTTAGGTACAAACTAAAAGCTAGAGATCATAACTGGGACTTCCCCAAACCTATTTATTGGCTCATGAGTAGATTTGGGGGGAATGTCAGATTTCTATTTATACATTTTTCTGATATTAAAGTGACAAGCATTTTAGCAGATTGATGCTTTAGGATTTAGTGTTTCTTCTTTAGTAATAAGTACAGCTTTTATATTGATTTCCCAAAAGTAAGCCGCATTATCAGGAGGAGAGTAGATGTAAACATTTTTAGTCTGGATGAGATTATTGTAATACACAGTTTTATTGTTCCTGAGCAATAAACAATCCCTTCGATTCCACTTTTCTGTCTTCTGATATATAAATCCTGGAATCTGGCAATATTAGCTCAGAAAAACTCATTAATATACTTTTGACTTTGAAGCTTAAAAACTGTCTTATATGCCATTTTAAAAAGCTGTTTTTTGATTCTACTAGATTATAAGGTCCATGAGCTGAGGAATTTTTGTCTGCTTATTCTCTGTTTTCTATCTAATGTGTAAAATAGTGCCTGGGCACTCAATAAATATTTTTAAATAATTGCATAAATTCTTGCCTTCAGCAAAAAAAGTAAAGTTTTTCATGTCAGTGCATTAATTTTTATGTTATTCAGAAAACAGAGTCTGTCGCTGGGAAGAAATGATATAGTTCAGCTAAAAGAAGCCTACAAATGGATAACTCACCCCCTGTTTTCAGAGGAACTGGGTGTTCCCATTGATGGAAAGGTATTGGGTCATCAGCATTGTTAATTTCATTCTCTGGTTTTACTAGTTTTACTTCATTATATGGCAGAGTTTTGATTAGCCAAAATAATCTCTTTAAATAACCCAATGGAGAATTTTTAGGCTTTTAAAATATTAATTTCTAACAGTCTTAAATTGAGAAAGATTTTATTTTTTTAAGACTTCTTTGTGATCTAAGACATTTATGAGTATAACAAATGTAGTGTACCCTAATTGACTTTTAAAGATCAGAAATGAATCAAGCCTTTAATATGTTTATAGTTTAATTGGAGAGACACATATGCTGACATAAAACAATAAATACATAAGTAACTATTAATAAGTGTAGAGTCAACTCTAGACTATTTAAATTTGGTTATTTGTGGCTAATCTTGTTTTCAGATATAATCAATCAACTATAGTGAGCATGGGTTCAACCTATCCCACTTTGTTGTATCTCAGGTCCCTCTAATTTTAGGTAAAGACTGCCTTTGAAACCACAACACTTAGCCATCTCCCCTGTTCCAGAATGGACCTTGCCTCAGTCTGCAGAATGGACTGAATTTTAGGGAAGAGCTCAACAGGTTTCCAGATGTGGAAACAGGATATATTCCCAGCTCATCTTAAATTAGATTTTAATAGTATGGCCTCATTGCTTCATGATTTTGCTTGAAGGAAATTCCCTGAATATCAGACACACCCCTATTCAAGTAAAATCACAAAACCATCTTTCAAAGCTAAATACTTAAAAAAAAATTTTCACCATTCAGAATTATATAGCTCTGTTTCCTCCTGTTAGTAAGAATAAACTCTCTCCTTTAAACTGAATACTGACAGAATAGAGAATAAAACCACTTCACACATATATGGAGGGGAAATGAGGTAATGAAAGTACTTTGGAAATTAGAGAAGTTATTGATGCAAAATATTTTTACCTCAAACTTCAGTTTTGAAGCATAAGTAATTTTACATGTTGAACCAGTGAGAACAGAAAATAGAAAACAAAAGACGCAACAATGTTCTAATAGATTCAGAATGAGTGAAGTTTTCTTGAGTAAAAGCAATGTCAATACTTTTAATTTTACTTTGTAAATTAGAGAGCAAAAAAAAAAATTAGCTATTCAGTATCATGGTTCTAGAGAAGCTAATATGCTTGTTGACAGTCCAATGCAATCAGTAAATACAGAAATACCCAATAAAAAAGATAAAATTGTTACATGATATGGCATTTATCATTTTTTTCAATTTGGACTTTTGTTCTATGTGAAGATTAATGTATATAGAGTATGAAATTGTGCTTTTTTGTATGCAAGGATGTTCATTGTAGCATTTTTTAATAACAGAAAAGTTTACAACTTAAATATCCAACTGTCCCTAGAATTGAACAGATGAAAAGATGTCCACAACATAATATTAATTAAATAAAGTGATTTTAAGAATGTATGTTTAATATCCCAAGAAGTATATACATTTATGTTTATATTCATAAAAATGGCTAGAAGGAAACACACCTGTTACTGTGTTCTACCTCAGTGGTGTGGGATTAAAAATCCATTCTGTTTGATTATAATTTGTATGTATCATTTTTATAATAAAATTAACATCTCTCTTTTAAAACTCAAATCCACTAAGAAGTTTGAGTAAAGTTCCACAAAATAAATAATAAAAAATAAAGGCTTCCACAGAGATTTTAAACATCTGAATAAAATGCTTTTGCCTCACTAATAATTCTAATCATAGTATTGACAGGAACAATCCTTTCTGTTATGTCTTTCCAATTCCGTGAATTCTCTTTCATCTTCACATCGAATTTATATACATTAACAAAAATCATACAAATTTATTTTAAAATTTGTTAAAAAAATTTTTTTTGGTAGAATCACTAGTGAATGAGCTTTAGAAGTAAAAAAAACAAAAAACAAAACGATTTCCTTTCCAGCTGCCCCGTGAACAAGCTGATTTGAGAACAGTAGTATTTCCAGTTTTCCTTGTCACTGTTTGTGAGCCAATCTTTGAGAATTAATTTCTATTTCCATTCATAAGTGGTTAGCTGTTGGTTTCCTTTTGCTCATTTTTAAACTGTCTTTATAATTTTTAGAGCTTGTTTGAAGTGAGTGTGGTCTTTGCTCACCCAGAAACAGTTGAGGATTGCCACTTCCTGTAAGTTGCTACGTAAACAACAATGTCAGTTGTGTAACATTGTTAATGCTTTTTGGTTTTCATGAAACAGTGTTCCTCCTCTTTGTAATGAGCATATCCGAACTTGTCATGTCTGTTAGTAGGTTTAAAAGGTGCTGTCTACTATAAGGGTATAGGCATACCAGTACAGCTAGTATTTGTCTGCTCTTGAAATCTTGAGTTTAGCAGCCATATATATTAAAATATATAAAATATATTTGAATTATATTCACCCCAAAATAAACTCATTAACTTTTTTTTTATTAACTTGAATTTTACCTAGACGTGCGATATGCCCAGATTGCTTCAAGCCAGCCAAAAACAAACAGGTAAGGATTTCTCCTTTTTTTTCTTTATTGTTTGTCTGAGTTGAATATTCAGATTAACAACAAAATGATATGCATTAGAAATGCTGGCAATGTATTGTACTAAGAATCATTCTTTAAATATTTCCATTTGCTACATTTTTATTTTTTTCAACTCTAAATACCTTTGCCTCTAGCTAGGAAGTCATAACACAAACATTCTCATATTTGTGTCACTGTCTGGGTTGTTTCCCTGGTATTAAATTTAGAACCAGTGTTTCAATGATGTTACTGTTACCCATTTGGGAAAAATTCAACTTTTAGGTTTTAATCCCAAAATTACCTCATTGGGGAAAATCCGTGTTAATAGCATTCCAAACTTTTGTCTAATATTCATTTTCTAGGAATTGGTATTTAAGAAATATAATCCAAAATAAATTATTTTACTTAGGACAGTCTGGATTAATATGGCCTATTTCAGGCTATATTTGCAAAAGGGCATTTTATTCAAACTTCCCTTTATTTGATATGAACTGGTCTTCATGTTAATGAGCAAACTAGTTAGCATGTCTCGTTAGTTTCTACTATGCCAGGAGGAATGGCATGGCAATGATATTGGGAAGATTTTATGCCACAGATAGGTAGTTGGTTTTATGCAGAGTCTCAGGCATTCTTAGTTTTACTGACATCCATTTTGCTGTTATGGTTGTTAAAAAGAATATAAGTTTACTACCAAAGATACATCTATTGGTCTTTACTCTTTCTTTGATTAATTGCTGAGCCTTTTGGAACTGGATGTGGGGTGGGGTGGTGGGGAGAGTTTGTAACATTTGTTGAATGCCCTGTGCAGAAATAATTTACAAATGCAGACAAAGCCTAAAGCATTACTTCCCACCTTTCTCACATCATGGTACACCTAGAACATTATCATGTTTGTTCAACACCCTGAGGTTAACAAATGAAGTTGCTCTAAGTTGGAAGCAATGGGCCTGGGACTTCTCTTTGTCTAGGTCCTGCCCCTCTGCACTTGTGAATTAGAGGTCTCAACATCTTGGGTATAATTGCAGCTTGTTGCTTTGCCATAACAGTTGGAAAGCTCTGTCCAAATAACCTGTAGCCATATTTATATTGAAGATCTTGTTTCAGGTTTTGTTATCTTTGAGGAAATACACAAGTACCAGCACCAAATAATGGAATAAGGACATATTTGTCAAAGCATCATTGACACCACATCATTTGGCCAGTAGTATAGGTGTATGTAGCTTTCCTGACTTTTTGCTGAGAGCAAATTATATGACCTTTTGAGATTCTTTCAGGCTTAAGAGTTCATATCTTAACAAATAGGCACTTATTTTTCAGTTTTAACCCTATACCTTGGGGTTCTCCAAAATATGGTTTAGAAAAGCATTGATTTGATGACAAACCATTGAGATGCCTACATTGTACCACTTTAGAGTCAAGCATAATTTCTCCAAACAGACGAGACAATTGTGATTTATCATAGTAAGCCATGTATATATGCAGCACTAATTTGTCCTAGTATATCTACCATGTGGTTTGGCTTTTCTTATTTAAAAAACCCAATGTGGGACATTTGTTGTAGATGCCCTTCTATTTGGCATGGTGAATTTGTTTAATTTATCTGTGGCTGGTGAGTGATGTTGAGTTGCTAGATGCCAGGGTAGGCTGTTTGGCTCTATTTACCTCTTAGCCTAGCAACCTGCTGCTAAATTGTTCTGCTAGATCTACCTGGTATTATGGACATAGACTAAATGGAAAAGGAGGGTTGTGCGGACGAAATGACAGTATGAATGCTTATGTTTTATTTTCTTGAAGCTCTTGAGTGTTTCTGTCCTATAAGTATGGTTTAAAATGATGTAATTTCTCCAACCATGTTCTGTGTTTCACCTCCGATGTTTTCTTGGCTAGGTGATAAAACACTTTTCTTTTCATTTTTACCTCATATAGTCAGTGTTCACTAGAATGGCAGTTATGAAAGCGTTGACTAAGATAAAAGAAGAGGATTTCCGCAAGTAAGTAGAAGTATAAAAACATGGGAGCATCATGGAATTTTCGAATTAAAGGAATGTTAGAGATAATCTGGATTATCTCTAAAACAAAACTGGATGTATTTCAGGGATGATGATTGTGTCTTAGTCATTGTTATAACCTGGCGTGTAGTAGTGTTCAGTAAATGTTTGTCGACTGACACTTAAATTTATGAACCAAATCCAGCTTTTTTATTTTTAGAAGAGGATATTGAGGGGTTGACTTGCCTAAGATTTCAACTGGGTAATAGAGTGGACTTAGAGCCAGGGTTCCTGACTCTCCAGCCCAGAGCTGGTCCCATTACATCCCTCATTCTGCGTTTCAAGTATTATCCATCTCCAGAAGAGGGAGGAAAAGGCTCATGAGTTCTTCACTTGTTAAAATATGCTGAAATACAATAAACCTTGTATTTTAATTCTTATTGTGTTGATTTTATTTAATAAAATACTATCATAGTTATCCTTCCAGAATATCCTTGAATAAGTTTCAAACAATGAAGCTATGAAGAAGGTTTTATTTATTTTACTGACTAAAAGCAAGCCTCAGAAAATGGAGATACTTCTATTAAATTTTAGAAAGTAAAGTTAGCTACTCTCTATAAGCAATAGTTCCTGAGTTTCTAAGTGATTTTTTTGTTAAGACATCTTGGGAAACTATGACATTTTCAAGCCAAGCATTTGGAGTAAGTCCATATCTAGTCTTTTACAGGTAGACTCCAGTCCATGGCTTTGGAAGTTCCCAGATGGTAGACAGAAAATAAAGCCAAATATTGCTCTTTCCTGTCTTCAGTTAGATTGAAGTTTCTTAGCTGAAAGAGCAGAGTCTGCCACATTCCACTTTTTCTGGCCTTGAGGTCATAGTTGGGATGAGAAGGAGAAAGACAGAAAAATGGCAGAAACCCTCCCCACAGGTGGGACTTACTCCTGTAAATAGTCTGTCAACTCACACCAACTTTACCCAAAGCTGGCACCAAGTGTTCATGGATAGCAAAATGACTAAAGAGCCTGAGAGGCTTCCACTTCATAAATATGGGTTTTTCTCTCAAATCTCAAGGCTGTTAGAAATTATCATTTGGGAACATGAGGCCTCCTCAGTGAAAGGTAGTAGCAGAGCCCTGATTTACTTAGTGCCACTCTCATGTGTTACCATGTACTTAAGACCCTTATGATTCTGAAAATTAAAGTTAGGGAGTGGCTTAGTCCATGAGAGACTCAGGCTCTGTGTGTCTCAGACAATGCTGATTCATCCTAGTTATGTGGTTCAATATCATGTCTGGAAAATAGTAGCTGTAAAATTTATTTTGTTTTGCAGGCAGTTTCCTTGTCCTCCAAACTCACCAAAGGCTGTATGCACTGTTCTTGAAATTGAGTGTGCTCATGGTGCTGTTTTTGTGGCTGGTAAAATATTTAGTCTAGAATATACTTACACTATCAACTTACTCTCCTTTCTGAAAAATTCAAATGACTCCTTTGTTTCTTCTTATTTTTATTGTTAGGTTCTGATTAGTTACCTCTTTTGAGAATTAGGACTGATATCCAAGCTTATTTTAGGTTCAATAGGCATTTTTAAGATCCACTTAGTTCTGTTATTTAAAATGCCATGCCAAAGGGAAATGACACTTCTCAGGTTTTAATAGTTTCCATCAGAGATGGCCAGTACCCATAGGAATATGGGTAGATGCAGAGACCTGAAACTGATCAGGAGAAACTTAGCCACAGAGAGCATGAAAGTGAACTTGAAAAAATAATTTTGTTATCTGCAAAATGACTGAAGACTGAGCTTCTGCCTAAAAAAAAAAAGAAAAAAAAATTGTTGCATTGACCTTCCCAAGAGGTAATCTAGCAGATGGTTTTTGTTTTGAAAGCTACATCAATTTCATAGTAATAGCTGAAATGAAATTGCTCTCTAGTCTCAACTATAGTACCCTACCCCATGGTCACGAAAGCTACCTGCCATTAGTGCAGCTTTATTCATAAAGCAGTGAGTCATATTGTTAGGGTTGTGTTGTTTTTTTTTTTAATTACAAAAACTTCAAAATTTCCTGTATTTGAACTATTTGGAATATATTATCACCAATGAGTATTGCATTAAAAGTATTATTAATCAGGCGTAAAAGCAGTAGTTGCTTTTTTTTTCCCCTAATGATCCTTTGTGTGTTCCATAATATAACTTGTTCAGTCAGTCAATCAGATTAATAGATATACTGATCATTCCTTTAGAGCTCATTTGATGATTCATATCATGTCTTTAGCCTTCTCTTCTACTGTTACCTTAAATCTTTTAATTTAATTATGTATATGTCTTTGTGCTGGCTCCCCAAATTAGATTGTAAGTTAGTTGAAGGCTAAACATTGTTTTATGTCATGGCACCTAGGATATTGGCACTCAATAAATAGTTGTTTTATCCTCTTGTGTTAATTATACTGTTCCATCCAGGCTACCTTATGTTTCTTTGGCAGGGAGATACAATAAATATTCCAGGAATCTACCACAGACTCCTTGGATAATTGATGGAGAAAGGAAGCTGGAATCTTCAGTGGAAGAATTAATTTCAGATCATCTTTTGGCAGTATTCAAAGCAGATAGTAAGTGTTATAATATTCATATTTTAAATACATTGTCATTCATGAATAGATTTCTTGGAGGTGGCAGGAAGGATTTCTAAATTTTGTAAATCACCACCAAATCTGGGCTCCTTGCCTGGCAGCTTCCCATGAACAGGGGTCACCATGTCCTGAGCACCTCTAACTTGGGCTAGATTTGAGCCAAGTATTTCTTTCCTTTCTCAAGATGACTGTTCTTTCCTGGGCAAATTAAAAACCATTGAAACTATTTTAAGTGAATGTACTTAAGCTCTGACCTTGGGGCACCTTAGACTTGGCCTCTTTTTGGGGAATGTGAGGAAATGAAAACACAACTTCCACATGTAGTGCTTGTTCAAGAATAATCATTGGCAAATGCCTAGTTCCCATCTTAACTGCTGATGTCCTGGGATAAAGTTCAAGACTACAGAAGATAGATCAATAGCTACCATTTTGCAAAGACTTAATGTTAGTATGTTGTGTTTTAATTTTCCAGGTATTAATGAGCCCAGGTTTGTGGGATGAGTCAAATCCGGTCAGGTTTATGTTTTCTTTGTCTCAATAGGTCTGTCAGGTCACAGGCTGCATAGAGCCTTGTGATTTCATCTAGGATTAGACTAGAGGAAAGGGGCTAAGATTTCAATCTCAGAAAGTCATGTTGTACGTCAGGAAAAACTGTAGGCAGTAAATAATGCTTTACTTTGAAGTGGGTCTCCTCGTACAATTAAAACACCTTTTTTTGAGGAACCAACTAGATATCTACCCTTCTCTCTGAAAAACCTTAAGGCAGGCCTGCTTTAGGAATGGCAGGCAGATGATTGAAAAGAGATATGGCTGTACCTTCCAGGTCTCTGGCTTGTCAAGAGGAAAGGGCACTTTAAACTACATCCTTCTTATGATTTGTTGCCTGCTGGGTTGGTGGACTCTCTTTTTAAGGGCCTTTAAGAATTGTTTACTGAGGGGCACCTGGATGGCTCAGTCGATTAAGCATCT